>NW_026645520.1:0-355053 GCF_949987535.1 Balaenoptera acutorostrata
TACCTAAATCCACTCATCGTGCTGCTACTAGCCTTATGACGTTGATTTCATGGCTGAGTGATATTCCATTGTACATGAGGACCACAACTTCTTTATCCATTTTTCGCTTTCCTAGGATATTTAAGGTGTAATGAAGTGGGGGTTCTTGTCAACAGAGCAGCCCTAAACTTTGGGGTGCCTGTGTCTTGCTGATTTTTAGTTTTCCCAATTTATACGCCCATGAGTGGAAGTGCCCTATGCTCTCCAAGCTGTGTTTTTTAGATGTTTCAGAACACACCGTACACTTCTCCAGAGTGGCTGTTGGCAATTTACATCCCACCCATCAGCGTAGCAAGGCTCCCATTTCTCCATGGCCGGTCCTGCATTTCTGGTTTGGACACTTTTTTCCGCATGGCCCTTTTGCCCGCTGGGAAGCGAGACTTCTTTGGAGCGCTGATTGCCCTTTCCAGGTTGCTTGGTTGGCCAAAAAGGGCGTATGCGTTTTTTCCTGAATATATTCAGGAAAAAACGCATACGCCCTTTTTGGCCAAGGGCATCATTGTCCACGTTTTGCCGCTTTTCATGTGCTTTCAAGGCGATTCGAATCTACCTCCTGAAATCTGTTTCCTGCAATTCTGCCTTGCTTTCAAAGCCTCTTCGTTGCCTTCCCTTAGTATATTTGTGGACGAGAGGTATCATTTAAAACTGTGCAGGTTTGTGAATTGCAGTGCCCCTGAGCTCCATTTTTCAACTCGCTTTTTTGGGAGCTGGCCGCAAAAGCGCAGGATTGCTTCAGGCCCTCTTCTGGTTCTGGGGGGCAGGCTGAGCTTGTGCTTAATTCTTCTTCCTGATGGGAAAATAGAGTGACCTGTGCCTGTCCCAACACCTAGAGCTAGTCTCTCATTGGTTCCCCCTCTTCCCGTTCATCCTCAGGACAAATTGCAACCTGTACGGAACAGGAGGTTAAAGGTGCTGATTCTCCAAGGAGGGAGATGGCTAGTAAATCGGCTGGAATGGCGAACCCGAGCAAAGGAGATGAGAAATGAGGTGCGTTTTAGAAACCTTTCCCGATCACACGGTGTACCATCTTCTGGGTTTCTCATGCCTGTTTTCGACGTAGGAAGATGCCCTTGAACCTGGAGATTTGGGACCCATGGGATGGGTACCATGCAGTATTACTTGAAAGGGTCTGCGTTGGCTCACCCAACCTCACCGAACCTCTCAGCCCCAAGAGTGTCCACCCTTATGTCTCAATCAGCTGTGGGTCTAGATATGGTCAATCCAGGTTGCATCACAGCCCCTGAACGAATTTTGTAAGAATTTCTCTCTCTTTCACTGTCTTTGTTTCACGGGTTTTGAAAAGTAATTTATTTTTATAATGGGGTTTAGCTGCTTTTCACGGCTGTGTTTATGCCGCTTTACACCCCCTTGACTCACTTACGGAGAGATATCAATACATAGGTTTGAAGATTCTTACTAGTCAGATATATTCTTGTGCGGTGAATAGGGGGTGTTGAGTCCAGTTCACTGAAAAAGGAATAGGTCTTGTCTCTTACATATTGGGTTTATGGAACGGTATCGGAGCTAATTTGAAACCCTTGTTTTATGCATCACGCCACCTCACCTTTCCCGTTCAGCAGCCATAGTGTGTTTTCTAAACGTGTGACTCTGTTCTGTTTTGTAATTCAGTTCAAGTGTAGCGGTTTTTACATTCCCTCTATAAGGGATATCTTATGATAAGTGTCTTTTTCTGTGTGACTTATTTCACTTAGAATCGTCGTACCTAAATCCACTCATCGTGCTGCTACTAGCCTTATGACGTGGATTTCATGGCTGAGTGATATTCCATTGTACATGAGGACCACAACTTCTTTATCCATTTTTCGCTTTCCTAGGATATTTAAGGTGTAATGAAGTGGGGGTTCTTGTCAACAGAGCAGCCCTAAACTTTGGGGTGCCTGTGTCTTGCTGATTTTTAGTTTTCCCAATTTATACGCCCATGAGTGGAAGTGCCCTATGCTCTCCAAGCTGTGTTTTTTAGATGTTTCAGAACACACCGTACACTTCTCCAGAGTGGCTGTTGGCAATTTACATCCCACCCATCAGCGTAGCAAGGCTCCCATTTCTCCATGGCCGGTCCTGCATTTCTGGTTTGGACACTTTTTTCCGCATGGCCCTTTTGCCCGCTGGGAAGCGAGACTTCTTTGGAGCGCTGATTGCCCTTTCCAGGTTGCTTGGTTGGCCAAAAAGGGCGTATGCGTTTTTTCCTGAATATATTCAGGAAAAAACGCATACGCCCTTTTTGGCCAAGGGCATCATTGTCCACGTTTTGCCGCTTTTCATGTGCTTTCAAGGCGATTCGAATCTACCTCCTGAAATCTGTTTCCTGCAATTCTGCCTTGCTTTCAAAGCCTCTTCGTTGCCTTCCCTTAGTATATTTGTGGACGAGAGGTATCATTTAAAACTCTGCAGGTTTGTGAATTGCAGTGCCCCTGAGCTCCATTTTTCAACTCGCTTTTTTGGGAGCTGGCCGCAAAAGCGCAGGATTGCTTCAGGCCCTCTTCTGGTTCTGGGGGGCAGGCTGAGCTTGTGCTTAATTCTTCTTCCTGATGGGAAAATAGAGTGACCTGTGCCTGTCCCAACACCTAGAGCTAGTCTCTCATTGGTTCCCCCTCTTCCCGTTCATCCTCAGGACAAATTGCAACCTGTACGGAACAGGAGGTTAAAGGTGCTGATTCTCCAAGGAGGGAGATGGCTAGTAAATCGGCTGGAATGGCGAACCCGAGCAAAGGAGTATGAGAAATGAGGTGCGTTTTAGAAACCTTTCCCGATCACACGGTGTACCATCTTCTGGGTTTCTCATGCCTGTTTTCGACGTAGGAAGATGCCCTTGAACCTGGAGATTTGGGACCCATGGGATGGGTACCATGCAGTATTACTTGAAAGGGTCTGCGTTGGCTCACCCAACCTCACCGAACCTCTCAGCCCCAAGAGTGTCCACCCTTATGTCTCAATCAGCTGTGGGTCTAGATATGGTCAATCCAGGTTGCATCACAGCCCCTGAACGAATTTTGTAAGAATTTCTCTCTCTTTCACTGTCTTTGTTTCACGGGTTTTGAAAAGTAATTTATTTTTATAATGCGGTTTAGCTGCTTTTCACGGCTGTGTTTTTGCCGCTTTACACACCCTTGACTCACTTACGGAGAGATATCAATACATAGGTTTGAAGATTCTTACTAGTCAGATATATTCTTGTGCGGTGAATAGGGGGTGTTGAGTCCAGTTCACTGAAAAAGGAATAGGTCTTGTCTCTTACATATTGGGTTTATGGAACGGTATCGGAGCTAATTTGAAACCCTTGTTTTATGCATCACCCCACCTCACCTTTCCCGTTCAGCAGCCATAGTGTGTTTTCTAAACGTGTGACTCTGTTCTGTTTTGTAATTCAGTTCAAGTGTAGCGGTTTTTACATTCCCTCTATAAGGGATATCTTATGATAAGTGTCTTTTTCTGTGTGACTTATTTCACTTAGAATCGTCGTACCTAAATCCACTCATCGTGCTGCTACTAGCCTTATGACGTTGATTTCATGGCTGAGTGATATTCCATTGTACATGAGGACCACAACTTCTTTATCCATTTTTCGCTTTCCTAGGATATTTAAGGTGTAATGAAGTGGGGGTTCTTGTCAACAGAGCAGCCCTAAACTTTGGGGTGCCTGTGTCTTGCTGATTTTTAGTTTTCCCAATTTATACGCCCATGAGTGGAAGTGCCCTATGCTCTCCAAGCTGTGTTTTTTAGATGTTTCAGAACACACCGTACACTTCTCCAGAGTGGCTGTTGGCAATTTACATCCCACCCATCAGCGTAGCAAGGCTCCCATTTCTCCATGGCCGGTCCTGCATTTCTGGTTTGGACACTTTTTTCCGCATGGCCCTTTTGCCCGCTGGGAAGCGAGACTTCTTTGGAGCGCTGATTGGCCTTTCCAGGTTGCTTGGTTGGCCAAAAAGGGCGTATGCGTTTTTTCCTGAATATATTCAGGAAAAAACGCATACGCCCTTTTTGGCCAAGGGCATCATTGTCCACGTTTTGCCGCTTTTCATGTGCTTTCAAGGCGATTCGAATCTACCTCCTGAAATCTGTTTCCTGCAATTCTGCCTTGCTTTCAAAGCCTCTTCGTTGCCTTCCCTTAATATATTTGTGGACGAGAGGTATCATTTAAAACTCTGCAGGTTTGTGAATTGCAGTGCCCCTGAGCTCCATTTTTCAACTCGCTTTTTTGGGAGCTGGCCGCAAAAGCGCAGGATTGCTTCAGGCCCTCTTCTGGTTCTGGGGGGCAGGCTGAGCTTGTGCTTAATTCTTCTTCCTGATGGGAAAATAGAGTGACCTGTGCCTGTCCCAACACCTAGAGCTAGTCTCTCATTGGTTCCCCCTCTTCCCGTTCATCCTCAGGACAAATTGCAACCTGTACGGAACAGGAGGTTAAAGGTACTGATTCTCCAAGGAGGGAGATGGCTAGTAAATCGGCTGGAATGGCGAACCCGAGCAAAGGAGATGAGAAATGAGGTGCGTTTTAGAAACCTTTCCCGATCACACGGTGTACCATCTTCTGGGTTTCTCATGCCTGTTTTCGACGTAGGAAGATGCCCTTGAACCTGGAGATTTGGGACCCATGGGATGGGTACCATGCAGTATTACTTGAAAGGGTCTGCGTTGGCTCACCCAACCTCACCGAACCTCTCAGCCCCAAGAGTGTCCACCCTTATGTCTCAATCAGCTGTGGGTCTAGATATGGTCAATCCAGGTTGCATCACAGCCCCTGAACGAATTTTGTAAGAATTTCTCTCTCTTTCACTGTCTTTGTTTCACGGGTTTTGAAAAGTAATTTATTTTTATAATGGGGTTTAGCTGCTTTTCACGGCTGTGTTTATGCCGCTTTACACCCCCTTGACTCACTTACGGAGAGATATCAATACATAGGTTTGAAGATTCTTACTAGTCAGATATATTCTTGTGCGGTGAATAGGGGGTGTTGAGTCCAGTTCACTGAAAAAGGAATAGGTCTTGTCTCTTACATATTGGGTTTATGGAACGGTATCGGAGCTAATTTGAAACCCTTGTTTTATGCATCACCCCACCTCACCTTTCCCGTTCAGCAGCCATAGTGTGTTTCCTAAACGTGTGACTCTGTTCTGTTTTGTAATTCAGTTCAAGTGTAGCGGTTTTTACATTCCCTCTCTAAGTGATATCTTATGATAAGTGTCTTTTTCTGTGTGACTTATTTCACTTAGAATCGTCGTACCTAAATCCACTCATCGTGCTGCTACTAGCCTTATGACGTTGATTTCATGGCTGAGTGATATTCCATTGTACATGAGGACCACAACTTCTTTATCCATTTTTCGCTTTCCTAGGATATTTAAGGTGTAATGAAGTGGGGGTTCTTGTCCACAGAGCAGCCCTAAACTTTGGGGTGCCTGTGTCTTGCTGATTTTTAGTTTTCCCAATTTATACGCCCATGAGTGGAAGTGCCCTATGCTCTCCAAGCTGTGTTTTTTAGATGTTTCAGAACACACCGTACACTTCTCCAGAGTGGCTGTTGGCAATTTACATCCCACCCATCAGCGTAGCAAGGCTCCCATTTCTCCATGGCCGGTCCTGCATTTCTGGTTTGGACACTTTTTTCCGCATGGCCCTTTTGCCCGCTGGGAAGCGAGACTTCTTTGGAGCACTGATTGGCCTTTCCAGGTTGCTTGTTTGGCCAAAAAGGGCGTATGCGTTTTTTCCTGAATATATTCAGGAAAAAACGCATACGCCCTTTTTGGCCAAGGGCATCATTGTCCACGTTTTGCCGCTTTTCTTGTGCTTTCAGGGCGATTCGAATCTACCTCCTGAAATCTGTTTCCTGCAATTCTGCCTTGCTTTCAAAGCCTCTTCGTTGCCTTCCCTTAGTATATTTGTGGACGAGAGGTATCATTTAAAACTCTGCAGGTTTGTGAATTGCAGTGCCCCTGAGCTCCATTTTTCAACTCGCTTTTTTGGGAGCTGGCCGCAAAAGCGCAGGATTGCTTCAGGCCCTCTTCTGGTTCTGGGGGGCAGGCTGAGCTTGTGCTTAATTCTTCTTCCTGATGGGAAAATAGAGTGACCTGTGCCTGTCCCAACACCTAGAGCTAGTCTCTCATTGGTTCCCCCTCTTCCCGTTCATCCTCAGGACAAATTGCAACCTGTACGGAACAGGAGGTTAAAGGTGCTGATTCTCCAAGGAGGGAGATGGCTAGTAAATCGGCTGGAATGGCGAACCCGAGCCAAGGAGATGAGAAATGAGGTGCGTTTTAGAAACCTTTCCCGATCACACGGTGTACCATCTTCTGGGTTTCTCATGCCTGTTTTCGACGTAGGAAGATGCCCTTGAACCTGGAGATTTGGGACCCATGGGATGGGTACCATGCAGTATTACTTGAAAGGGTCTGCGTTGGTTCACCCAACCTCACCGAACCTCTCAGCCCCAAGAGTGTCCACCCTTATGTCTCAATCAGCTGTGGGTCTAGATATGGTCAATCCAGGTTGCATCACAGCCCCTGAACGAATTTTGTAAGAATTTCTCTCTCTTTCACTGTCTTTGTTTCACGGGTTTTGAAAAGTAATTTATTTTTATAATGCGGTTTAGCTGCTTATCACGGCTGTGTTTTTGCCACTTTACACCCCCTTGACTCACTTACGGAGAGATATCAATACATAGGTTTGAAGATTCTTACTAGTCAGATATATTCTTGTGCGGTGAATAGGGGGTGTTGAGTCCAGTTCACTGAAAAAGGAATAGGTCTTGTCTCTTACATATTGGGTTTATGGAACGGTATCGGAGCTAATTTGAAACCCTTGTTTTATGCATCACCCCACCTCACCTTTCCCGTTCAGCAGCCATAGTGTGTTTTCTAAACGTGTGACTCTGTTCTGTTTTGTAATTCAGTTCAAGTGTAGCGGTTTTTACATTCCCTCTATAAGGGATATCTTATGATAAGTGTCTTTTTCTGTGTGACTTATTTCACTTAGAATCGTCATACCTAAATCCACTCATCGTGCTGCTACTAGCCTTATGACGTTGATTTCATGGCTGAGTGATATTCCATTGTACATGAGGACCACAACTTCTTTATCCATTTTTCGCTTTCCTAGGATATTTAAGGTGTAATGAAGTGGGGGTTCTTGTCAACAGAGCAGCCCTAAACTTTGGGGTGCCTGTGTCTTGCTGATTTTTAGTTTTCCCAATTTATACGCCCATGAGTGGAAGTGCCCTATGCTCTCCAAGCTGTGTTTTTTAGATGTTTCAGAACACACCGTACACTTCTCCAGAGTGGCTGTTGGCAATTTACATCCCACCCATCAGCGTAGCAAGGCTCCCATTTCTCCATGGCCGGTCCTGCATTTCTGGTTTGGACACTTTTTTCCGCATGGCCCTTTTGCCCGCTGGGAAGCGAGACTTCTTTGGAGCGCTGATTGCCCTTTCCAGGTTGCTTGGTTGGCCAAAAAGGGCGTATGCGTTTTTTCCTGAATATATTCAGGAAAAAACGCATACGCCCTTTTTGGCCAAGGGCATCATTGTCCACGTTTTGCCGCTTTTCATGTGCTTTCAAGGCGATTCGAATCTACCTCCTGAAATCTGTTTCCTGCAATTCTGCCTTGCTTTCAAAGCCTCTTCGTTGCCTTCCCTTAGTATATTTGTGGACGAGAGGTATCATTTAAAACTCTGCAGGTTTGTGAATTGCAGTGCCCCTGAGCTCCATTTTTCAACTCGCTTTTTTGGGAGCTGGCCGCAAAAGCGCAGGATTGCTTCAGGCCCTCTTCTGGTTCTGGGGGGCAGGCTGAGCTTGTGCTTAATTCTTCTTCCTGATGGGAAAATAGAGTGACCTGTGCCTGTCCCAACACCTAGAGCTAGTCTCTCATTGGTTCCCCCTCTTCCCGTTCATCCTCAGGACAAATTGCAACCTGTACGGAACAGGAGGTTAAAGGTGCTGATTCTCCAAGGAGGGAGATGGCTAGTAAATCGGCTGGAATGGCGAACCCGAGCAAAGGAGTATGAGAAATGAGGTGCGTTTTAGAAACCTTTCCCGATCACACGGTGTACCATCTTCTGGGTTTCTCATGCCTGTTTTCGACGTAGGAAGATGCCCTTGAACCTGGAGATTTGGGACCCATGGGATGGGTACCATGCAGTATTACTTGAAAGGGTCTGCGTTGGCTCACCCAACCTCACCGAACCTCTCAGCCCCGAGAGTGTCCACCCTTATGTCTCAATCAGCTGTGGGTCTAGATATGGTCAATCCAGGTTGCATCACAGCCCCTGAACGAATTTTGTAAGAATTTCTCTCTCTTTCACTGTCTTTGTTTCACGGGTTTTGAAAAGTAATTTATTTTTATAATGGGGTTTAGCTGCTTTTCACGGCTGTGTTTATGCCGCTTTACACCCCCTTGACTCACTTACGGAGAGATATCAATACATAGGTTTGAAGATTCTTACTAGTCAGATATATTCTTGTGCGGTGAATAGGGGGTGTTGAGTCCAGTTCACTGAAAAAGGAATAGGTCTTGTCTCTTACATGTTGGGTTTATGGAACGGTATCGGAGCTAATTTGAAACCCTTGTTTTATGCATCACCCCACCTCACCTTTCCCGTTCAGCAGCCATAGTGTGTTTCCTAAACGTGTGACTCTGTTCTGTTTTGTAATTCAGTTCAAGTGTAGCGGTTTTTACATTCCCTCTCTAAGGGATATCTTATGATAAGTGTCTTTTTCTGTGTGACTTATTTCACTTAGAATCGTCGTACCTAAATCCACTCATCGTGCTGCTACTAGCCTTATGACGTTGATTTCATGGCTGAGTGATATTCCATTGTACATGAGGACCACAACTTCTTTATCCATTTTTCGCTTTCCTAGGATATTTAAGGTGTAATGAAGTGGGGGTTCTTGTCAACAGAGCAGCCCTAAACTTTGGGGTGCCTGTGTCTTGCTGATTTTTAGTTTTCCCAATTTATACGCCCATGAGTGGAAGTGCCCTATGCTCTCCAAGCTGTGTTTTTTAGATGTTTCAGAACACACCGTACACTTCTCCAGAGTGGCTGTTGGCAATTTACATCCCACCCATCAGCGTAGCAAGGCTCCCATTTCTCCATGGCCGGTCCTGCATTTCTGGTTTGGACACTTTTTTCCGCATGGCCCTTTTGCCCGCTGGGAAGCGAGACTTCTTTGGAGCGCTGATTGGCCTTTCCAGGTTGCTTGGTTGGCCAAAAAGGGCGTATGCGTTTTTTCCTGAATATATTCAGGAAAAAACGCATACGCCCTTTTTGGCCAAGGGCATCATTGTCCACGTTTTGCCGCTTTTCATGTGCTTTCAGGGCGATTCGAATCTACCTCCTGAAATCTGTTTCCTGCAATTCTGCCTTGCTTTCAAAGCCTCTTCGTTGCCTTCCCTTAGTATATTTGTGGACGAGAGGTATCATTTAAAACTCTGCAGGTTTGTGAATTGCAGTGCCCCTGAGCTCCATTTTTCAACTCGCTTTTTTGGGAGCTGGCCGCAAAAGCGCAGGATTGCTTCAGGCCCTCTTCTGGTTCTGGGGGGCAGGCTGAGCTTGTGCTTAATTCTTCTTCCTGATGGGAAAATAGAGTGACCTGTGCCTGTCCCAACACCTAGAGCTAGTCTCTCATTGGTTCCCCCTCTTCCCGTTCATCCTCAGGACAAATTGCAACCTGTACGGAACAGGAGGTTAAAGGTGCTGATTCTCCAAGGAGGGAGATGGCTAGTAAATCGGCTGGAATGGCGAACCCGAGCAAAGGAGATGAGAAATGAGGTGCGTTTTAGAAACCTTTCCCGATCACACGGTGTACCATCTTCTGGGTTTCTCATGCCTGTTTTCGACGTAGGAAGATGCCCTTGAACCTGGAGATTTGGGACCCATGGGATGGGTACCATGCAGTATTACTTGAAAGGGTCTGCGTTGGCTCACCCAACCTCACCGAACCTCTCAGCCCCAAGAGTGTCCACCCTTATGTCTCAATCAGCTGTGGGTCTAGATATGGTCAATCCAGGTTGCATCACAGCCCCTGAACGAATTTTGTAAGAATTTCTCTCTCTTTCACTGTCTTTGTTTCACGGGTTTTGAAAAGTAATTTATTTTTATAATGGGGTTTAGCTGCTTTTCACGGCTGTGTTTATGCCGCTTTACACCCCCTTGACTCACTTACGGAGAGATATCAATACATAGGTTTGAAGATTCTTACTAGTCAGATATATTCTTGTGTGGTGAATAGGGGGTGTTGAGTCCAGTTCACTGAAAAAGGAATAGGTCTTGTCTCTTACATATTGGGTTTATGGAACGGTATCGGAGCTAATTTGAAACCCTTGTTTTATGCATCACCCCACCTCACCTTTCCCGTTCAGCAGCCATAGTGTGTTTCCTAAACGTGTGACTCTGTTCTGTTTTGTAATTCAGTTCAAGTGTAGCGGTTTTTACATTCCCTCTCTAAGTGATATCTTATGATAAGTGTCTTTTTCTGTGTGACTTATTTCACTTAGAATCGTCGTACCTAAATCCACTCATCGTGCTGCTACTAGCCTTATGACGTGGATTTCATGGCTGAGTGATATTCCATTGTACATGAGGACCACAACTTCTTTATCCATTTTTCGCTTTCCTAGGATATTTAAGGTGTAATGAAGTGGGGGTTCTTGTCAACAGAGCAGCCCTAAACTTTGGGGTGCCTGTGTCTTGCTGATTTTTAGTTTTCCCAATTTATACGCCCATGAGTGGAAGTGCCCTATGCTCTCCAAGCTGTGTTTTTTAGATGTTTCAGAACACACCGTACACTTCTCCAGAGTGGCTGTTGGCAATTTACATCCCACCCATCAGCGTAGCAAGGCTCCCATTTCTCCATGGCCGGTCCTGCATTTCTGGTTTGGACACTTTTTTCCGCATGGCCCTTTTGCCCGCTGGGAAGCGAGACTTCTTTGGAGCGCTGATTGGCCTTTCCAGGTTGCTTGGTTGGCCAAAAAGGGCGTATGCGTTTTTTCCTGAATATATTCAGGAAAAAACGCATACGCCCTTTTTGGCCAAGTGCATCATTGTCCACGTTTTGCCGCTTTTCTTGTGCTTTCAGGGCGATTCGAATCTACCTCCTGAAATCTGTTTCCTGCAATTCTGCCTTGCTTTCAAAGCCTCTTCGTTGCCTTCCCTTAGTATATTTGTGGACGAGAGGTATCATTTAAAACTCTGCAGGTTTGTGAATTGCAGTGCCCCTGAGCTCCATTTTTCAACTCGCTTTTTTGGGAGCTGGCCGCAAAAGCGCAGGATTGCTTCAGGCCCTCTTCTGGTTCTGGGGGGCAGGCTGAGCTTGTGCTTAATTCTTCTTCCTGATGGGAAAATAGAGTGACCTGTGCCTGTCCCAACACCTAGAGCTAGTCTCTCATTGGTTCCCCCTCTTCCCGTTCATCCTCAGGACAAATTGCAACCTGTACGGAACAGGAGGTTAAAGGTGCTGATTCTCCAAGGAGGGAGATGGCTAGTAAATCGGCTGGAATGGCGAACCCGAGCAAAGGAGATGAGAAATGAGGTGCGTTTTAGAAACCTTTCCGATCACACGGTGTACCATCTTCTGGGTTTCTCATGCCTGTTTTCGACGTAGGAAGATGCCCTTGAACCTGGAGATTTGGGACCCATGGGATGGGTACCATGCAGTATTACTTGAAAGGGTCTGCGTTGGCTCACCCAACCTCACCGAACCTCTCAGCCCCAAGAGTGTCCACCCTTATGTCTCAATCAGCTGTGGGTCTAGATATGGTCAATCCAGGTTGCATCACAGCCCCTGAACGAATTTTGTAAGAATTTCTCTCTCTTTCACTGTCTTTGTTTCACGGGTTTTGAAAAGTAATTTATTTTTATAATGGGATTTAGCTGCTTTTCACTGCTGTGTTTATGCCGCTTTACACCCCCTTGACTCACTTACGGAGAGATATCAATACATAGGTTTGAAGATTCTTACTAGTCAGATATATTCTTGTGCGGTGAATAGGGGGTGTTGAGTCCAGTTCACTGAAAAAGGAATAGGTCTTGTCTCTTACATATTGGGTTTATGGAACGGTATCGGAGCTAATTTGAAACCCTTGTTTTATGCATCACCCCACCTCACCTTTCCCGTTCAGCAGCCATAGTGTGTTTCCTAAACGTGTGACTCTGTTCTGTTTTGTAATTCAGTTCAAGTGTAGCGGTTTTTACATTCCCTCTCGAAGTGATATCTTATGATAAGTGTCTTTTTCTGTGTGACTTATTTCACTTAGAATCGTCGTACCTAAATCCACTCATCGTGCTGCTACTAGCCTTATGACGTGGATTTCATGGCTGAGTGATATTCCATTGTACATGAGGACCACAACTTCTTTATCCATTTTTCGCTTTCCTAGGATATTTAAGGTGTAATGAAGTGGGGGTTCTTGTCAACAGAGCAGCCCTAAACTTTGGGGTGCCTGTGTCTTGCTGATTTTTAGTTTTCCCAATTTATACGCCCATGAGTGGAAGTGCCCTATGCTCTCCAAGCTGTGTTTTTTAGATGTTTCAGAACACACCGTACACTTCTCCAGAGTGGCTGTTGGCAATTTACATCCCACCCATCAGCGTAGCAAGGCTCCCATTTCTCCATGGCCGGTCCTGCATTTCTGGTTTGGACACTTTTTTCCGCATGGCCCTTTTGCCCGCTGGGAAGCGAGACTTCTTTGGAGCGCTGATTGGCCTTTCCAGGTTGCTTGGTTGGCCAAAAAGGGCGTATGCGTTTTTTCCTGAATATATTCAGGAAAAAACGCATACGCCCTTTTTGGCCAAGGGCATCATTGTCCACGTTTTGCCGCTTTTCTTGTGCTTTCAGGGCGATTCGAATCTACCTCCTGAAATCTGTTTCCTGCAATTCTGCCTTGCTTTCAAAGCCTCTTCGTTGCCTTCCCTTAGTATATTTGTGGACGAGAGGTATCATTTAAAACTCTGCAGGTTTGTGAATTGCAGTGCCCCTGAGCTCCATTTTTCAACTCGCTTTTTTGGGAGCTGGCCGCAAAAGCGCAGGATTGCTTCAGGCCCTCTTCTGGTTCTGGGGGGCAGGCTGAGCTTGTGCTTAATTCTTCTTCCTGATGGGAAAATAGAGTGACCTGTGCCTGTCCCAACACCTAGAGCTAGTCTCTCATTGGTTCCCCCTCTTCCCGTTCATCCTCAGGACAAATTGCAACCTGTACGGAACAGGAGGTTAAAGGTGCTGATTCTCCAAGGAGGGAGATGGCTAGTAAATCGGCTGGAATGGCGAACCCGAGCAAAGGAGATGAGAAATGTGGTGCGTTTTAGAAACCTTTCCCGATCACACGGTGTACCATCTTCTGGGTTTCTCATGCCTGTTTTCGACGTAGGAAGATGCCCTTGAACCTGGAGATTTGGGACCCATGGGATGGGTACCATGCAGTATTACTTGAAAGGGTCTGCGTTGGTTCACCCAACCTCACCGAACCTCTCAGCCCCAAGAGTGTCCACCCTTATGTCTCAATCAGCTGTGGGTCTAGATATGGTCAATCCAGGTTGCATCACAGCCCCTGAACGAATTTTGTAAGAATTTCTCTCTCTTTCACTGTCTTTGTTTCACGGGTTTTGAAAAGTAATTTATTTTTATAATGGGGTTTAGCTGCTTTTCACGGCTGTGTTTATGCCGCTTTACACCCCCTTGACTCACTTACGGAGAGATATCAATACATAGGTTTGAAGATTCTTACTAGTCAGATATATTCTTGTGCGGTGAATAGGGGGTGTTGAGTCCAGTTCACTGAAAAAGGAATAGGTCTTGTCTCTTACATATTGGGTTTATGGAACGGTATCGGAGCTAATTTGAAACCCTTGTTTTATGCATCACCCCACCTCACCTTTCCCGTTCAGCAGCCATAGTGTGTTTCCTAAACGTGTGACTCTGTTCTGTTTTGTAATTCAGTTCAAGTGTAGCGGTTTTTACATTCCCTCTCTAAGTGATATCTTATGATAAGTGTCTTTTTCTGTGTGACTTATTTCACTTAGAATCGTCGTACCTAAATCCACTCATCGTGCTGCTACTAGCCTTATGACGTGGATTTCATGGCTGAGTGATATTCCATTGTACATGAGGACCACAACTTCTTTATCCATTTTTCGCTTTCCTAGGATATTTAAGGTGTAATGAAGTGGGGGTTCTTGTCAACAGAGCAGCCCTAAACTTTGGGGTGCCTGTGTCTTGCTGATTTTTAGTTTTCCCAATTTATACGCCCATGAGTGGAAGTGCCCTATGCTCTCCAAGCTGTGTTTTTTAGATGTTTCAGAACACACCGTACACTTCTCCAGAGTGGCTGTTGGCAATTTACATCCCACCCATCAGCGTAGCAAGGCTCCCATTTCTCCATGGCCGGTCCTGCATTTCTGGTTTGGACACTTTTTTCCGCATGGCCCTTTTGCCCGCTGGGAAGCGAGACTTCTTTGGAGCACTGATTGGCCTTTCCAGGTTGCTTGGTTGGCCAAAAAGGGTGTATGCGTTTTTTCCTGAATATATTCAGGAAAAAACGCATACGCCCTTTTTGGCCAAGGGCATCATTGTCCACGTTTTGCCGCTTTTCATGTGCTTTCAAGGCGATTCGAATCTACCTCCTGAAATCTGTTTCCTGCAATTCTGCCTTGCTTTCAAAGCCTCTTCGTTGCCTTCCCTTAGTATATTTGTGGACGAGAGGTATCATTTAAAACTCTGCAGGTTTGTGAATTGCAGTGCCCCTGAGCTCCATTTTTCAACTCGCTTTTTTGGGAGCTGGCCGCCAAAGCGCAGGATTGCTTCAGGCCCTCTTCTGGTTCTGGGGGGCAGGCTGAGCTTGTGCTTAATTCTTCTTCCTGATGGGAAAATAGAGTGACCTGTGCCTGTCCCAACACCTAGAGCTAGTCTCTCATTGGTTCCCCCTCTTCCCGTTCATCCTCAGGACAAATTGCAACCTGTACGGAACAGGAGGTTAAAGGTGCTGATTCTCCAAGGAGGGAGATGGCTAGTAAATCAGCTGGAATGGCGAACCCGAGCAAAGGAGATGAGAAATGAGGTGCGTTTTAGAAACCTTTCCCGATCACACGGTGTACCATCTTCTGGGTTTCTCATGCCTGTTTTCGACGTAGGAAGATGCCCTTGAACCTGGAGATTTGGGACTCATGGGATGGGTACCATGCAGTATTACTTGAAAGGGTCTGCGTTGGCTCACCCAACCTCACCGAACCTCTCAGCCCCAAGAGTGTCCACCCTTATGTCTCAATCAGCTGTGGGTCTAGATATGGTCAATCCAGGTTGCATCACAGCCCCTGAACGAATTTTGTAAGAATTTCTCTCTCTTTCACTGTCTTTGTTTCACGGGTTTTGAAAAGTAATTTATTTTTATAATGGGGTTTAGCTGCTTTTCACGGCTGTGTTTATGCCGCTTTACACCCCCTTGACTCACTTACGGAGAGATATCAATACATAGGTTTGAAGATTCTTACTAGTCAGATATATTCTTGTGCGGTGAATAGGGGGTGTTGAGTCCAGTTCACTGAAAAAGGAATAGGTCTTGTCTCTTACATATTGGGTTTATGGAACGGTATCGGAGCTAATTTGAAACCCTTGTTTTATGCATCACCCCACCTCACCTTTCCCGTTCAGCAGCCATAGTGTGTTTCCTAAACGTGTGACTCTGTTCTGTTTTGTAATTCAGTTCAAGTGTAGCGGTTTTTACATTCCCTCTCTAAGTGATATCTTATGATAAGTGTCTTTTTCTGTGTGACTTATTTCACTTAGAATCGTCGTACCTAAATCCACTCATCGTGCTGCTACTAGCCTTATGACGTGGATTTCATGGCTGAGTGATATTCCATTGTACATGAGGACCACAACTTCTTTATCCATTTTTCTCTTTCCTAGGATATTTAAGGTGTAATGAAGTGGGGGTTCTTGTCAACAGAGCAGCCCTAAACTTTGGGGTGCCTGTGTCTTGCTGATTTTTAGTTTTCCCAATTTATACGCCCATGAGTGGAAGTGCCCTATGCTCTCCAAGCTGTGTTTTTTAGATGTTTCAGAACACACCGTACACTTCTCCAGAGTGGCTGTTGGCAATTTACATCCCACCCATCAGCGTAGCAAGGCTCCCATTTCTCCATGGCCGGTCCTGCATTTCTGGTTTGGACACTTTTTTCCGCATGGCCCTTTTGCCCGCTGGGAAGCGAGACTTCTTTGGAGCACTGATTGGCCTTTCCAGGTTGCTTGGTTGGCCAAAAAGGGCGTATGCGTTTTTTCCTGAATATATTCAGGAAAAAACGCATACGCCCTTTTTGGCCAAGGGCATCATTGTCCACGTTTTGCCGCTTTTCATGTGCTTTCAAGGCGATTCGAATCTACCTCCTGAAATCTGTTTCCTGCAATTCTGCCTTGCTTTCAAAGCCTCTTCGTTGCCTTCCCTTAGTATATTTGTGGACGAGAGGTATCATTTAAAACTCTGCAGGTTTGTGAATTGCAGTGCCCCTGAGCTCCATTTTTCAACTCGCTTTTTTGGGAGCTGGCCGCAAAAGCGCAGGATTGCTTCAGGCCCTCTTCTGGTTCTGGGGGGCAGGCTGAGCTTGTGCTTAATTCTTCTTCCTGATGGGAAAATAGAGTGACCTGTGCCTGTCCCAACACCTAGAGCTAGTCTCTCATTGGTTCCCCCTCTTCCCGTTCATCCTCAGGACAAATTGCAACCTGTACGGAACAGGAGGTTAAAGGTGCTGATTCTCCAAGGAGGGAGATGGCTAGTAAATCGGCTGGAATGGCGAACCCGAGCAAAGGAGATGAGAAATGAGGTGCGTTTTAGAAACCTTTCCCGATCACACGGTGTACCATCTTCTGGGTTTCTCATGCCTGTTTTCGACGTAGGAAGATGCCCTTGAACCTGGAGATTTGGGACCCATGGGATGGGTACCATGCAGTATTACTTGAAAGGGTCTGCGTTGGCTCACCCAACCTCACCGAACCTCTCAGCCCCAAGAGTGTCCACCCTTATGTCTCAATCAGCTGTGGGTCTAGATATGGTCAATCCAGGTTGCATCACAGCCCCTGAACGAATTTTGTAAGAATTTCTCTCTCTTTCACTGTCTTTGTTTCACGGGTTTTGAAAAGTAATTTATTTTTATAATGGGGTTTAGCTGCTTTTCACGGCTGTGTTTATGCCGCTTTACACCCCCTTGACTCACTTACGGAGAGATATCAATACATAGGTTTGAAGATTCTTACTAGTCAGATATATTCTTGTGCGGTGAATAGGGGGTGTTGAGTCCAGTTCACTGAAAAAGGAATAGGTCTTGTCTCTTACATATTGGGTTTATGGAACGGTATCGGAGCTAATTTGAAACCCTTGTTTTATGCATCACCCCACCTCACCTTTCCCGTTCAGCAGCCATAGTGTGTTTCCTAAACGTGTGACTCTGTTCTGTTTTGTAATTCAGTTCAAGTGTAGCGGTTTTTACATTCCCTCTCTAAGTGATATCTTATGATAAGTGTCTTTTTCTGTGTGACTTATTTCACTTAGAATCGTCGTACCTAAATCCACTCATCGTGCTGCTACTAGCCTTATGACGTGGATTTCATGGCTGAGTGATATTCCATTGTACATGAGGACCACAACTTCTTTATCCATTTTTCGCTTTCCTAGGATATTTAAGGTGTAATGAAGTGGGGGTTCTTGTCAACAGGGCAGCCCTAAACTTTGGGGTGCCTGTGTCTTGCTGATTTTTAGTTTTCCCAATTTATACGCCCATGAGTGGAAGTGCCCTATGCTCTCCAAGCTGTGTTTTTTAGATGTTTCAGAACACACCGTACACTTCTCCAGAGTGGCTGTTGGCAATTTACATCCCACCCATCAGCGTAGCAAGGCTCCCATTTCTCCATGGCCGGTCCTGCATTTCTGGTTTGGACACTTTTTTCCGCATGGCCCTTTTGCCCGCTGGGAAGCGAGACTTCTTTGGAGCACTGATTGGCCTTTCCAGGTTGCTTGGTTGGCCAAAAAGGGCGTATGCGTTTTTTCCTGAATATATTCAGGAAAAAACGCATACGCCCTTTTTGGCCAAGGGCATCATTGTCCACGTTTTGCCGCTTTTCATGTGCTTTCAAGGCGATTCGAATCTACCTCCTGAAATCTGTTTCCTGCAATTCTGCCTTGCTTTCAAAGCCTCTTCGTTGCCTTCCCTTAGTATATTTGTGGACGAGAGGTATCATTTAAAACTCTGCAGGTTTGTGAATTGCAGTGCCCCTGAGCTCCATTTTTCAACTCGCTTTTTTGGGAGCTGGCCGCAAAAGCGCAGGATTGCTTCAGGCCCTCTTCTGGTTCTGGGGGGCAGGCTGAGCTTGTGCTTAATTCTTCTTCCTGATGGGAAAATAGAGTGACCTGTGCCTGTCCCAACACCTAGAGCTAGTCTCTCATTGGTTCCCCCTCTTCCCGTTCATCCTCAGGACAAATTGCAACCTGTACGGAACAGGAGGTTAAAGGTGCTGATTCTCCAAGGAGGGAGATGGCTAGTAAATCGGCTGGAATGGCGAACCCGAGCAAAGGAGATGAGAAATGAGGTGCGTTTTAGAAACTTTTCCGATCACACGGTGTACCATCTTCTGGGTTTCTCATGCCTGTTTTCGACGTAGGAAGATGCCCTTGAACCTGGAGATTTGGGACCCATGGGATGGGTACCATGCAGTATTACTTGAAAGGGTCTGTGTTGGCTCACCCAACCTCACCGAACCTCTCAGCCCCAAGAGTGTCCACCCTTATGTCTCAATCAGCTGTGGGTCTAGATATGGTCAATCCAGGTTGCATCACAGCCCCTGAACGAATTTTGTAAGAATTTCTCTCTCTTTCACTGTCTTTGTTTCACGGGTTTTGAAAAGTAATTTATTTTTATAATGGGATTTAGCTGCTATTCACGGCTGTGTTTATGCCGCTTTACACCCCCTTGACTCACTTACGGAGAGATATCAATACATAGGTTTGAAGATTCTTACTAGTCAGATATATTCTTGTGCGGTGAATAGGGGGTGTTGAGTCCAGTTCACTGAAAAAGGAATAGGTCTTGTCTCTTACATATTGGGTTTATGGAACGGTATCGGAGCTAATTTGAAACCCTTGTTTTATGCATCACCCCACCTCACCTTTCCCGTTCAGCAGCCATAGTGTGTTTCCTAAACGTGTGACTCTGTTCTGTTTTGTAATTCAGTTCAAGTGTAGCGGTTTTTACATTCCCTCTCGAAGTGATATCTTATGATAAGTGTCTTTTTCTGTGTGACTTATTTCACTTAGAATCGTCGTACCTAAATCCACTCATCGTGCTGCTACTAGCCTTATGACGTGGATTTCATGGCTGAGTGATATTCCATTGTACATGAGGACCACAACTTCTTTATCCATTTTTCGCTTTCCTAGGATATTTAAGGTGTAATGAAGTGGGGGTTCTTGTCAACAGAGCAGCCCTAAACTTTGGGGTGCCTGTGTCTTGCTGATTTTTAGTTTTCCCAATTTATACGCCCATGAGTGGAAGTGCCCTATGCTCTCCAAGCTGTGTTTTTTAGATGTTTCAGAACACACCGTACACTTCTCCAGAGTGGCTGTTGGCAATTTACATCCCACCCATCAGCGTAGCAAGGCTCCCATTTCTCCATGGCCGGTCCTGCATTTCTGGTTTGGACACTTTTTTCCGCATGGCCCTTTTGCCCGCTGGGAAGCGAGACTTCTTTGGAGCACTGATTGGCCTTTCCAGGTTGCTTGGTTGGCCAAAAAGGGTGTATGCGTTTTTTCCTGAATATATTCAGGAAAAAACGCATACGCCCTTTTTGGCCAAGGGCATCATTGTCCACGTTTTGCCGCTTTTCATGTGCTTTCAAGGCGATTCGAATCTACCTCCTGAAATCTGTTTCCTGCAATTCTGCCTTGCTTTCAAAGCCTCTTCGTTGCCTTCCCTTAGTATATTTGTGGACGAGAGGTATCATTTAAAACTCTGCAGGTTTGTGAATTGCAGTGCCCCTGAGCTCCATTTTTCAACTCGCTTTTTTGGGAGCTGGCCGCCAAAGCGCAGGATTGCTTCAGGCCCTCTTCTGGTTCTGGGGGGCAGGCTGAGCTTGTGCTTAATTCTTCTTCCTGATGGGAAAATAGAGTGACCTGTGCCTGTCCCAACACCTAGAGCTAGTCTCTCATTGGTTCCCCCTCTTCCCGTTCATCCTCAGGACAAATTGCAACCTGTACGGAACAGGAGGTTAAAGGTGCTGATTCTCCAAGGAGGGAGATGGCTAGTAAATCAGCTGGAATGGCGAACCCGAGCAAAGGAGATGAGAAATGAGGTGCGTTTTAGAAACCTTTCCCGATCACACGGTGTACCATCTTCTGGGTTTCTCATGCCTGTTTTCGACGTAGGAAGATGCCCTTGAACCTGGAGATTTGGGACTCATGGGATGGGTACCATGCAGTATTACTTGAAAGGGTCTGCGTTGGCTCACCCAACCTCACCGAACCTCTCAGCCCCAAGAGTGTCCACCCTTATGTCTCAATCAGCTGTGGGTCTAGATATGGTCAATCCAGGTTGCATCACAGCCCCTGAACGAATTTTGTAAGAATTTCTCTCTCTTTCACTGTCTTTGTTTCACGGGTTTTGAAAAGTAATTTATTTTTATAATGGGGTTTAGCTGCTTTTCACGGCTGTGTTTATGCCGCTTTACACCCCCTTGACTCACTTACGGAGAGATATCAATACATAGGTTTGAAGATTCTTACTAGTCAGATATATTCTTGTGCGGTGAATAGGGGGTGTTGAGTCCAGTTCACTGAAAAAGGAATAGGTCTTGTCTCTTACATATTGGGTTTATGGAACGGTATCGGAGCTAATTTGAAACCCTTGTTTTATGCATCACCCCACCTCACCTTTCCCGTTCAGCAGCCATAGTGTGTTTCCTAAACGTGTGACTCTGTTCTGTTTTGTAATTCAGTTCAAGTGTAGCGGTTTTTACATTCCCTCTCTAAGTGATATCTTATGATAAGTGTCTTTTTCTGTGTGACTTATTTCACTTAGAATCGTCGTACCTAAATCCACTCATCGTGCTGCTACTAGCCTTATGACGTGGATTTCATGGCTGAGTGATATTCCATTGTACATGAGGACCACAACTTCTTTATCCATTTTTCTCTTTCCTAGGATATTTAAGGTGTAATGAAGTGGGGGTTCTTGTCAACAGAGCAGCCCTAAACTTTGGGGTGCCTGTGTCTTGCTGATTTTTAGTTTTCCCAATTTATACGCCCATGAGTGGAAGTGCCCTATGCTCTCCAAGCTGTGTTTTTTAGATGTTTCAGAACACACCGTACACTTCTCCAGAGTGGCTGTTGGCAATTTACATCCCACCCATCAGCGTAGCAAGGCTCCCATTTCTCCATGGCCGGTCCTGCATTTCTGGTTTGGACACTTTTTTCCGCATGGCCCTTTTGCCCGCTGGGAAGCGAGACTTCTTTGGAGCACTGATTGGCCTTTCCAGGTTGCTTGGTTGGCCAAAAAGGGCGTATGCGTTTTTTCCTGAATATATTCAGGAAAAAACGCATACGCCCTTTTTGGCCAAGGGCATCATTGTCCACGTTTTGCCGCTTTTCATGTGCTTTCAAGGCGATTCGAATCTACCTCCTGAAATCTGTTTCCTGCAATTCTGCCTTGCTTTCAAAGCCTCTTCGTTGCCTTCCCTTAGTATATTTGTGGACGAGAGGTATCATTTAAAACTCTGCAGGTTTGTGAATTGCAGTGCCCCTGAGCTCCATTTTTCAACTCGCTTTTTTGGGAGCTGGCCGCAAAAGCGCAGGATTGCTTCAGGCCCTCTTCTGGTTCTGGGGGGCAGGCTGAGCTTGTGCTTAATTCTTCTTCCTGATGGGAAAATAGAGTGACCTGTGCCTGTCCCAACACCTAGAGCTAGTCTCTCATTGGTTCCCCCTCTTCCCGTTCATCCTCAGGACAAATTGCAACCTGTACGGAACAGGAGGTTAAAGGTGCTGATTCTCCAAGGAGGGAGATGGCTAGTAAATCGGCTGGAATGGCGAACCCGAGCAAAGGAGATGAGAAATGAGGTGCGTTTTAGAAACCTTTCCCGATCACACGGTGTACCATCTTCTGGGTTTCTCATGCCTGTTTTCGACGTAGGAAGATGCCCTTGAACCTGGAGATTTGGGACTCATGGGATGGGTACCATGCAGTATTACTTGAAAGGGTCTGCGTTGGCTCACCCAACCTCACCGAACCTCTCAGCCCCAAGAGTGTCCACCCTTATGTCTCAATCAGCTGTGGGTCTAGATATGGTCAATCCAGGTTGCATCACAGCCCCTGAACGAATTTTGTAAGAATTTCTCTCTCTTTCACTGTCTTTGTTTCACGGGTTTTGAAAAGTAATTTATTTTTATAATGGGGTTTAGCTGCTTTTCACGGCTGTGTTTATGCCGCTTTACACCCCCTTGACTCACTTACGGAGAGATATCAATACATAGGTTTGAAGATTCTTACTAGTCAGATATATTCTTGTGCGGTGAATAGGGGGTGTTGAGTCCAGTTCACTGAAAAAGGAATAGGTCTTGTCTCTTACATATTGGGTTTATGGAACGGTATCGGAGCTAATTTGAAACCCTTGTTTTATGCATCACCCCACCTCACCTTTCCCGTTCAGCAGCCATAGTGTGTTTCCTAAACGTGTGACTCTGTTCTGTTTTGTAATTCAGTTCAAGTGTAGCGGTTTTTACATTCCCTCTCTAAGTGATATCTTATGATAAGTGTCTTTTTCTGTGTGACTTATTTCACTTAGAATCGTCGTACCTAAATCCACTCATCGTGCTGCTACTAGCCTTATGACGTGGATTTCATGGCTGAGTGATATTCCATTGTACATGAGGACCACAACTTCTTTATCCATTTTTCGCTTTCCTAGGATATTTAAGGTGTAATGAAGTGGGGGTTCTTGTCAACAGGGCAGCCCTAAACTTTGGGGTGCCTGTGTCTTGCTGATTTTTAGTTTTCCCAATTTATACGCCCATGAGTGGAAGTGCCCTATGCTCTCCAAGCTGTGTTTTTTAGATGTTTCAGAACACACCGTACACTTCTCCAGAGTGGCTGTTGGCAATTTACATCCCACCCATCAGCGTAGCAAGGCTCCCATTTCTCCATGGCCGGTCCTGCATTTCTGGTTTGGACACTTTTTTCCGCATGGCCCTTTTGCCCGCTGGGAAGCGAGACTTCTTTGGAGCACTGATTGGCCTTTCCAGGTTGCTTGGTTGGCCAAAAAGGGCGTATGCGTTTTTTCCTGAATATATTCAGGAAAAAACGCATACGCCCTTTTTGGCCAAGGGCATCATTGTCCACGTTTTGCCGCTTTTCATGTGCTTTCAAGGCGATTCGAATCTACCTCCTGAAATCTGTTTCCTGCAATTCTGCCTTGCTTTCAAAGCCTCTTCGTTGCCTTCCCTTAGTATATTTGTGGACGAGAGGTATCATTTAAAACTCTGCAGGTTTGTGAATTGCAGTGCCCCTGAGCTCCATTTTTCAACTCGCTTTTTTGGGAGCTGGCCGCAAAAGCGCAGGATTGCTTCAGGCCCTCTTCTGGTTCTGGGGGGCAGGCTGAGCTTGTGCTTAATTCTTCTTCCTGATGGGAAAATAGAGTGACCTGTGCCTGTCCCAACACCTAGAGCTAGTCTCTCATTGGTTCCCCCTCTTCCCGTTCATCCTCAGGACAAATTGCAACCTGTACGGAACAGGAGGTTAAAGGTGCTGATTCTCCAAGGAGGGAGATGGCTAGTAAATCGGCTGGAATGGCGAACCCGAGCAAAGGAGATGAGAAATGAGGTGCGTTTTAGAAACTTTTCCGATCACACGGTGTACCATCTTCTGGGTTTCTCATGCCTGTTTTCGACGTAGGAAGATGCCCTTGAACCTGGAGATTTGGGACCCATGGGATGGGTACCATGCAGTATTACTTGAAAGGGTCTGTGTTGGCTCACCCAACCTCACCGAACCTCTCAGCCCCAAGAGTGTCCACCCTTATGTCTCAATCAGCTGTGGGTCTAGATATGGTCAATCCAGGTTGCATCACAGCCCCTGAACGAATTTTGTAAGAATTTCTCTCTCTTTCACTGTCTTTGTTTCACGGGTTTTGAAAAGTAATTTATTTTTATAATGGGATTTAGCTGCTATTCACGGCTGTGTTTATGCCGCTTTACACCCCCTTGACTCACTTACGGAGAGATATCAATACATAGGTTTGAAGATTCTTACTAGTCAGATATATTCTTGTGCGGTGAATAGGGGGTGTTGAGTCCAGTTCACTGAAAAAGGAATAGGTCTTGTCTCTTACATATTGGGTTTATGGAACGGTATCGGAGCTAATTTGAAACCCTTGTTTTATGCATCACCCCACCTCACCTTTCCCGTTCAGCAGCCATAGTGTGTTTCCTAAACGTGTGACTCTGTTCTGTTTTGTAATTCAGTTCAAGTGTAGCGGTTTTTACATTCCCTCTCGAAGTGATATCTTATGATAAGTGTCTTTTTCTGTGTGACTTATTTCACTTAGAATCGTCGTACCTAAATCCACTCATCGTGCTGCTACTAGCCTTATGACGTGGATTTCATGGCTGAGTGATATTCCATTGTACATGAGGACCACAACTTCTTTATCCATTTTTCGCTTTCCTAGGATATTTAAGGTGTAATGAAGTGGGGGTTCTTGTCAACAGAGCAGCCCTAAACTTTGGGGTGCCTGTGTCTTGCTGATTTTTAGTTTTCCCAATTTATACGCCCATGAGTGGAAGTGCCCTATGCTCTCCAAGCTGTGTTTTTTAGATGTTTCAGAACACACCGTACACTTCTCCAGAGTGGCTGTTGGCAATTTACATCCCACCCATCAGCGTAGCAAGGCTCCCATTTCTCCATGGCCGGTCCTGCATTTCTGGTTTGGAAACTTTTTTCCGCATGGCCCTTTTGCCCGCTGGGAAGCGAGACTTCTTTGGAGCGCTGATTGGCCTTTCCAGGTTGCTTGGTTGGCCAAAAAGGGCGTATGCGTTTTTTCCTGAATATATTCAGGAAAAAACGCATACGCCCTTTTTGGCCAAGGGCATCATTGTCCACGTTTTGCCGCTTTTCTTGTGCTTTCAGGGCGATTCGAATCTACCTCCTGAAATCTGTTTCCTGCAATTCTGCCTTGCTTTCAAAGCCTCTTCGTTGCCTTCCCTTAGTATATTTGTGGACGAGAGGTATCATTTAAAACTCTGCAGGTTTGTGAATTGCAGTGCCCCTGAGCTCCATTTTTCAACTCGCTTTTTTGGGAGCTGGCCGCAAAAGCGCAGGATTGCTTCAGGCCCTCTTCTGGTTCTGGGGGGCAGGCTGAGCTTGTGCTTAATTCTTCTTCCTGATGGGAAAATAGAGTGACCTGTGCCTGTCCCAACACCTAGAGCTAGTCTCTCATTGGTTCCCCCTCTTCCCGTTCATCCTCAGGACAAATTGCAACCTGTACGGAACAGGAGGTTAAAGGTGCTGATTCTCCAAGGAGGGAGATGGCTAGTAAATCGGCTGGAATGGCGAACCCGAGCAAAGGAGTTGAGAAATGTGGTGCGTTTTAGAAACCTTTCCCGATCACACGGTGTACCATCTTCTGGGTTTCTCATGCCTGTTTTCGACGTAGGAAGATGCCCTTGAACCTGGAGATTTGGGACCCATGGGATGGCTACCATGCAGTATTACCTGAAAGTGTCTGCGTTGGTTCACCCAACCTCACCGAACCTCTCAGCCCCAAGAGTGTCCACCCTTATGTCTCAATCAGCTGTGGGTCTAGATATGGTCAATCCAGGTTGCATCACAGCCCCTGAACGAATTTTGTAAGAATTTCTCTCTCTTTCACTGTCTTTGTTTCACGGGTTTTGAAAAGTAATTTATTTTTATAATGGGGTTTAGCTGCTTTTCACGGCTGTGTTTATGCCGCTTTACACCCCCTTGACTCACTTACGGAGAGATATCAATACATAGGTTTGAAGATTCTTACTAGTCAGATATATTCTTGTGCGGTGAATAGGGGGTGTTGAGTCCAGTTCACTGAAAAAGGAATAGGTCTTGTCTCTTACATATTGGGTTTATGGAACGGTATCGGAGCTAATTTGAAACCCTTGTTTTATGCATCACCCCACCTCACCTTTCCCGTTCAGCAGCCATAGTGTGTTTCCTAAACGTGTGACTCTGTTCTGTTTTGTAATTCAGTTCAAGTGTAGCGGTTTTTACATTCCCTCTCGAAGTGATATCTTATGATAAGTGTCTTTTTCTGTGTGACTTATTTCACTTAGAATCGTCGTACCTAAATCCACTCATCGTGCTGCTACTAGCCTTATGACGTGGATTTCATGGCTGAGTGATATTCCATTGTACATGAGGACCACAACTTCTTTATCCATTTTTCGCTTTCCTAGGATATTTAAGGTGTAATGAAGTGGGGGTTCTTGTCAACAGAGCAGCCCTAAACTTTGGGGTGCCTGTGTCTTGCTGATTTTTAGTTTTCCCAATTTATACGCCCATGAGTGGAAGTGCCCTATGCTCTCCAAGCTGTGTTTTTTAGATGTTTCAGAACACACCGTACACTTCTCCAGAGTGGCTGTTGGCAATTTACATCCCACCCATCAGCGTAGCAAGGCTCCCATTTCTCCATGGCCGGTCCTGCATTTCTGGTTTGGACAATTTTTCCGCATGGCCCTTTTGCCCGCTGGGAAGCGAGACTTCTTTGGAGCACTGATTGGCCTTTCCAGGTTGCTTGGTTGGCCAAAAAGGGCGTATGCGTTTTTTCCTGAATATATTCAGGAAAAAACGCATACGCCCTTTTTGGCCAAGGGCATCATTGTCCACGTTTTGCCGCTTTTCATGTGCTTTCAAGGCGATTCGAATCTACCTCCTGAAATCTGTTTCCTGCAATTCTTCCTTGCTTTCAAAGCCTCTTCGTTGCCTTCCCTTAGTATATTTGTGGACGAGAGGTATCATTTAAAACTCTGCAGGTTTGTGAATTGCAGTGCCCCTGAGCTCCATTTTTCAACTCGCTTTTTTGGGAGCTGGCCGCAAAAGCGCAGGATTGCTTCAGGCCCTCTTCTGGTTCTGGGGGGCAGGCTGAGCTTGTGCTTAATTCTTCTTCCTGATGGGAAAATAGAGTGACCTGTGCCTGTCCCAACACCTAGAGCTAGTCTCTCATTGGTTCCCCCTCTTCCCGTTCATCCTCAGGACAAATTGCAACCTGTACGGAACAGGAGGTTAAAGGTGCTGATTCTCCAAGGAGGGAGATGGCTAGTAAATCGGCTGGAATGGCGAACCCGAGCAAAGGAGATGAGAAATGAGGTGCGTTTTAGAAACCTTTCCCGATCACACGGTGTACCATCTTCTGGGTTTCTCATGCCTGTTTTCGACGTAGGAAGATGCCCTTGAACCTGGAGATTTGGGACCCATGGGATGGGTACCATGCAGTATTACTTGAAAGGGTCTGCGTTGGCTCACCCAACCTCACCGAACCTCTCAGCCCCAAGAGTGTCCACCCTTATGTCTCAATCAGCTGTGGGTCTAGATATGGTCAATCCAGGTTGCATCACAGCCCCTGAACGAATTTTGTAAGAATTTCTCTCTCTTTCACTGTCTTTGTTTCACGGGTTTTGAAAAGTAATTTATTTTTATAATGGGGTTTAGCTGCTTTTCACGGCTGTGTTTATGCCGCTTTACACCCCCTTGACTCACTTACGGAGAGATATCAATACATAGGTTTGAAGATTCTTACTAGTCAGATATATTCTTGTGCGGTGAATAGGGGGTGTTGAGTCCAGTTCACTGAAAAAGGAATAGGTCTTGTCTCTTACATATTGGGTTTATGGAACGGTATCGGAGCTAATTTGAAACCCTTGTTTTATGCATCACCCCACCTCACCTTTCCCGTTCAGCAGCCATAGTGTGTTTCCTAAACGTGTGACTCTGTTCTGTTTTGTAATTCAGTTCAAGTGTAGCGGTTTTTACATTCCCTCTCTAAGTGATATCTTATGATAAGTGTCTTTTTCTGTGTGACTTATTTCACTTAGAATCGTCGTACCTAAATCCACTCATCGTGCTGCTACTAGCCTTATGACGTGGATTTCATGGCTGAGTGATATTCCATTGTACATGAGGACCACAACTTCTTTATCCATTTTTCGCTTTCCTAGGATATTTAAGGTGTAATGAAGTGGGGGTTCTTGTCAACAGAGCAGCCCTAAACTTTGGGGTGCCTGTGTCTTGCTGATTTTTAGTTTTCCCAATTTATACGCCCATGAGTGGAAGTGCCCTATCCTCTCCAAGCTGTGTTTTTTAGATGTTTCAGAACCCACCGTACACTTCTCCAGAGTGGCTGTTGGCAATTTACATCCCACCCATCAGCGTAGCAAGGCTCCCATTTCTCCATGGCCGGTCCTGCATTTCTGGTTTGGACACTTTTTTCCGCATGGCCCTTTTGCCCGCTGGGAAGCGAGATTTCTTTGGAGCACTGATTGGCCTTTCCAGGTTGCTTGTTTGGCCAAAAAGGGCGTATGCGTTTTTTCCTGAATATATTCAGGAAAAAACGCATACGCCCTTTTTGGCCAAGGGCATCATTGTCCACGTTTTGCCGCTTTTCTTGTGCTTTCAGGGCGATTCGAATCTACCTCCTGAAATCTGTTTCCTGCAATTCTGCCTTGCTTTCAAAGCCTCTTCGTTTCCTTCCCTTAGTATATTTGTGGACGAGAGGTATCATTTAAACTCTGCAGGTTTGTGAATTGCAGTGCCCCTGAGCTCCATTTTTCAACTCGCTTTTTTGGGAGCTGGCCGCAAAAGCGCAGGATTGCTTCAGGCCCTCTTCTGGTTCTGGGGGGCAGGCTGAGCTTGTGCTTAATTCTTCTTCCTGATGGGAAAATAGAGTGACCTGTGCCTGTCCCAACACCTAGAGCTAGTCTCTCATTGGTTCCCCCTCTTCCCGTTCATCCTCAGGACAAATTGCAACCTGTACGGAACAGGAGGTTAAAGGTGCTGATTCTCCAAGGAGGGAGATGGCTAGTAAATCGGCTGGAATGGCGAACCCGAGCAAAGGAGATGAGAAATGAGGTGCGTTTTAGAAACCTTTCCCGATCACACGGTGTAACATCTTCTGGGTTTCTCATGCCTGTTTTCGACGTAGGAAGATGCCCTTGAACCTGGAGATTTGGGACCCATGGGATGGGTACCATGCAGTATTACTTGAAAGGGTCTGCGTTGGCTCACCCAACCTCACCGAACCTCTCAGCCCCAAGAGTGTCCACCCTTATGTCTCAATCAGCTGTGGGTCTAGATATGGTCAATCCAGGTTGCATCACAGCCCCTGAACGAATTTTGTAAGAATTTCTCTCTCTTTCACTGTCTTTGTTTCACGGGTTTTGAAAAGTAATTTATTTTTATAATGGGGTTTAGCTGCTTTTCACGGCTGTGTTTATGCCGCTTTACACCCCCTTGACTCACTTACGGAGAGATATCAATACATAGGTTTGAAGATTCTTACTAGTCAGATATATTCTTGTGCGGTGAATAGGGGGTGTTGAGTCCAGTTCACTGAAAAAGGAATAGGTCTTGTCTCTTACATATTGGGTTTATGGAACGGTATCGGAGCTAATTTGAAACCCTTGTTTTATGCATCACCCCACCTCACCTTTCCCGTTCAGCAGCCATAGTGTGTTTCCTAAACGTGTGACTCTGTTCTGTTTTGTAATTCAGTTCAAGTGTAGCGGTTTTTACATTCCCTCTCTAAGTGATATCTTATGATAAGTGTCTTTTTCTGTGTGACTTATTTCACTTAGAATCGTCGTACCTAAATCCACTCATCGTGCTGCTACTAGCCTTATGACGTGGATTTCATGGCTGAGTGATATTCCATTGTACATGAGGACCACAACTTCTTTATCCATTTTTCGCTTTCCTAGGATATTTAAGGTGTAATGAAGTGGGGGTTCTTGTCAACAGAGCAGCCCTAAACTTTGGGGTGCCTGTGTCTTGCTGATTTTTAGTTTTCCCAATTTATACGCCCATGAGTGGAAGTGCCCTATGCTCTCCAAGCTGTGTTTTTTAGATGTTTCAGAACACACCGTACACTTCTCCAGAGTGGCTGTTGGCAATTTACATCCCACCCATCAGCGTAGCAAGGCTCCCATTTCTCCATGGCCGGTCCTGCATTTCTGGTTTGGACACTTTTTTCCGCATGGCCCTTTTGCCCGCTGGGAAGCGAGACTTCTTTGGAGCGCTGATTGGCCTTTCCAGGTTGCTTGGTTGGCCAAAAAGGGCGTATGCGTTTTTTCCTGAATATATTCAGGAAAAAACGCATACGCCCTTTTTGGCCAAGGGCATCATTGTCCACGTTTTGCCGCTTTTCATGTGCTTTCAAGGCGATTCGAATCTACCTCCTGAAATCTGTTTCCTGCAATTCTGCCTTGCTTTCAAAGCCTCTTCGTTGCCTTCCCTTAGTATATTTGTGGACGAGAGGTATCATTTAAAACTCTGCAGGTTTGTGAATTGCAGTGCCCCTGAGCTCCATTTTTCAACTCGCTTTTTTGGGAGCTGGCCGCAAAAGTGCAGGATTGCTTCAGGCCCTCTTCTGGTTCTGGGGGGCAGGCTGAGCTTGTGCTTGATTCTTCTTCCTGATGGGAAAATAGAGTGACCTGTGCCTGTCCCATCACCTAGAGCTAGTCTCTCATTGGTTCCCCCTCTTCCCGTTCATCCTCAGGACAAATTGCAACCTGTACGGAACAGGAGGTTAAAGGTGCTGATTCTCCAAGGAGGGAGATGGGTAGTAAATCGGCTGGAATGGCGAACCCGAGCAAAGGAGATTAGAAATGAGGTGCGTTTTAGAAACCTTTCCCGATCACACTGTGTACCATCTTCTGGGTTTCTCATGCCTGTTTTCGACGTAGGAAGATGCCCTTGAACCTGGAGATTTGGGACCCATGGGATGGGTACCATGCAGTATTACTTGAAAGGGTCTGCGTTGGCTCACCCAACCTCACCGAACCTCTCAGCCCCAAGAGTGTCCACCCTTATGTCTCAATCAGCTGTGGGTCTAGATATGGTCAATCCAGGTTGCATCACAGCCCCTGAACGAATTTTGTAAGAATTTCTCTCTCTTTCACTGTCTTTGTTTCACGGGTTTTGAAAAGTAATTTATTTTTATAATGGGGTTTAGCTGCTTTTCACGGCTGTGTTTTTGCCGCTTTACACCCCCTTGACTCACTTACGGAGAGATATCAATACATAGGTTTGAAGATTCTTACTAGTCAGATATATTCTTGTGCGGTGAATAGGGGGTGTTGAGTCCAGTTCACTGAAAAAGGAATAGGTCTTGTCTCTTACATATTGGGTTTATGGAACGGTATCGGAGCTAATTTGAAACCCTTGTTTTATGCATCACCCCACCTCACCTTTCCCGTTCAGCAGCCATAGTGTGTTTTCTAAACGTGTGACTCTGTTCTGTTTTGTAATTCAGTTCAAGTGTAGCGGTTTTTACATTCCCTCTCTAAGTGATATCTTATGATAAGTGTCTTTTTCTGTGTGACTTATTTCACTTAGAATCGTCGTACCTAAATCCACTCATCGTGCTGCTACTAGCCTCATGACGTTGATTTCATGGCTGAGTGATATTCCATTGTACATGAGGACCACAACTTCTTTATCCATTTTTCGCTTTCCTAATATATTTAAGGTGTAATGAAGTGGGGGTTCTTGTCAACAGAGCAGCCCTAAACTTTGGGGTGCCTGTGTCTTGCTGATGTTTACTTTTCCCAATTTATACACCCATGAGTGGAAGTGCCCTATGCTCTCCAAGCTGTGTTTTTTAGATGTTTCAGAACACACCGTACACTTCTCCAGAGTGGCTGTTGGCAATTTACATCCCACCCATCAGCGTAGCAAGGCTCCCATTTCTCCATGGCCGGTCCTGCATTTCTGGTTTGGACACTTTTTTCCGCATGGCCCTTTTGCCCGCTGGGAAGCGAGACTTCTTTGGAGCGCTGATTGGCCTTTCCAGGTTGCTTGGTTGGCCAAAAAGGGCGTATGCGTTTTTTCCTGAATATATTCAGGAAAAAACGCATACGCCCTTTTTGGCCAAGGGCATCATTGTCCACGTTTTGCCGCTTTTCATGTGCTTTCAAGGCGATTCGAATCTACCTCCTGAAATCTGTTTCCTGCAATTCTGCCTTGCTTTCAAAGCCTCTTCGTTGCCTTCCCTTAGTATATTTGTGGACGAGAGGTATCATTTAAAACTCTGCAGGTTTGTGAATTGCAGTGCCCCTGAGCTCCATTTTTCAACTCGCTTTTTTGGGAGCTGGCCGCAAAAGCGCAGGATTGCTTCAGGCCCTCTTCTGGTTCTGGGGGGCAGGCTGAGCTTGTGCTTAATTCTTCTTCCTGATGGGAAAATAGAGTGACCTGTGCCTGTCCCAACACCTAGAGCTAGTCTCTCATTGGTTGCCCCTCTTCCCGTTCATCCTCAGGACAAATTGCAACCTGTACGGAACAGGAGGTTAAAGGTGCTGATTCTCCAAGGAGGGAGATGGCTAGTAAATCGGCTGGAATGGCGAACCCGAGCAAAGGAGATGAGAAATGAGGTGCGTTTTAGAAACCTTTCCCGATCACACGGTGTACCATCTTCTGGGTTTCTCATGCCTGTTTTCGACGTAGGAAGATGCCCTTGAACCTGGAGATTTGGGACCCATGGGATGGGTACCATGCAGTATTACTTGAAAGGGTCTGCGTTGGCTCACCCAACCTCACCGAACCTCTCAGCCCCAAGAGTGTCCACCCTTATGTCTCAATCAGCTGTGGGTCTAGATATGGTCAATCCAGGTTGCATCACAGCCCCTGAACGAATTTTGTAAGAATTTCTCTCTCTTTCACTGTCTTTGTTTCACGGGTTTTGAAAAGTAATTTATTTTTATAATGGGGTTTAGCTGCTTTTCACGGCTGTGTTTATGCCGCTTTACACCCCCTTGACTCACTTACGGAGAGATATCAATACATAGGTTTGAAGATTCTTACTAGTCAGATATATTCTTGTGCGGTGAATAGGGGGTGTTGAGTCCAGTTCACTGAAAAAGGAATAGGTCTTGTCTCTTACATATTGGGTTTATGGAACGGTATCGGAGCTAATTTGAAACCCTTGTTTTATGCATCACCCCACCTCACCTTTCCCGTTCAGCAGCCATAGTGTGTTTCCTAAACGTGTGACTCTGTTCTGTTTTGTAATTCAGTTCAAGTGTAGCGGTTTTTACATTCCCTCTCTAAGTGATATCTTATGATAAGTGTCTTTTTCTGTGTGACTTATTTCACTTAGAATCGTCGTACCTAAATCCACTCATCGTGCTGCTACTAGCCTTATGACGTGGATTTCATGGCTGAGTGATATTCCATTGTACATGAGGACCACAACTTCTTTATCCATTTTTCTCTTTCCTAGGATATTTAAGGTGTAATGAAGTGGGGGTTCTTGTCAACAGAGCAGCCCTAAACTTTGGGGTGCCTGTGTCTTGCTGATTTTTAGTTTTCCCAATTTATACGCCCATGAGTGGAAGTGCCCTATGCTCTCCAAGCTGTGTTTTTTAGATGTTTCAGAACACACCGTACACTTCTCCAGAGTGGCTGTTGGCAATTTACATCCCACCCATCAGCGTAGCAAGGCTCCCATTTCTCCATGGCCGGTCCTGCATTTCTGGTTTGGACACTTTTTTCCGCATGGCCCTTTTGCCCGCTGGGAAGCGAGACTTCTTTGGAGCGCTGATTGGCCTTTCCAGGTTGCTTGGTTGGCCAAAAAGGGCGTATGCGTTTTTTCCTGAATATATTCAGGAAAAAACGCATACGCCCTTTTTGGCCAAGGGCATCATTGTCCACGTTTTGCCGCTTTTCTTGTGCTTTCAGGGCGACTCGAATCTACCTCCTGAAATCTGTTTCCTGCAATTCTGCCTTGCTTTCAAAGCCTCTTCGTTGCCTTCCCTTAGTATATTTGTGGACGAGAGGTATCATTTAAAACTCTGCAGGTTTGTGAATTGCAGTGCCCCTGAGCTCCATTTTTCAACTCGCTTTTTTGGGAGCTGGCCGCAAAAGCGCAGGATTGCTTCAGGCCCTCTTCTGGTTCTGGGGGGCAGGCTGAGCTTGTGCTTAATTCTTCTTCCTGATGGGAAAATAGAGTGACCTGTGCCTGTCCCAACACCTAGAGCTAGTCTCTCATTGGTTCCCCCTCTTCCCCTTCATCCTCAGGACAAATTGCAACCTGTACGGAACAGGAGGTTAAAGGTGCTGATTCTCCAAGGAGGGAGATGGCTAGTAAATCGGCTGGAATGGCGAACCCGAGCAAAGGAGATGAGAAATGAGGTGCGTTTTAGAAACCTTTCCCGATCACACGGTGTACCATCTTCTGGGTTTCTCATGCCTGTTTTCGACATAGGAAGATGCCCTTGAACCTGGAGATTTGGGACCCATGGGATGGGTACCATGCAGTATTACTTGAAAGGGTCTGCGTTGGCTCACCCAACCTCACCGAACCTCTCAGCCCCAAGAGTGTCCACCCTTATGTCTCAATCAGCTGTGGGTCTAGATATGGTCAATCCAGGTTGCATCACAGCCCCTGAACGAATTTTGGAAGAATTTCTCTCTCTTTCACTGTCTTTGTTTCACGGGTTTTGAAAAGTAATTTATTTTTATAATGGGGTTTAGCTGCTTTTCACGGCTGTGTTTATGCCGCTTTACACCCCCTTGACTCACTTACGGAGAGATATCAATACATAGGTTTGAAGATTCTTACTAGTCAGATATATTCTTGTGCGGTGAATAGGGGGTGTTGAGTCCAGTTCACTGAAAAAGGAATAGGTCTTGTCTCTTACATATTGGGTTTATGGAACGGTATCGGAGCTAATTTGAAACCCTTGTTTTATGCATCACCCCACCTCACCTTTCCCGTTCAGCAGCCATAGTGTGTTTCCTAAACGTGTGACTCTGTTCTGTTTTGTAATTCAGTTCAAGTGTAGCGGTTTTTACATTCCCTCTCTAAGTGATATCTTATGATAAGTGTCTTTTTCTGTGTGACTTATTTCACTTAGAATCGTCGTACCTAAATCCACTCATCGTGCTGCTACTAGCCTCATGACGTTGATTTCATGGCTGAGTGATATTCCATTGTACATGAGGACCACAACTTCTTTATCCATTTTTCGCTTTCCTAGGATATTTAAGGTGTAATGAAGTGGGGGTTCTTGTCAACAGAGCAGCCCTAAACTTTGGGGTGCCTGTGTCTTGCTGATTTTTAGTTTTCCCAATTTATACGCCCATGAGTGGAAGTGCCCTATGCTCTCCAAGCTGTGTTTTTTAGATGTTTCAGAACACACCGTACACTTCTCCAGAGTGGCTGTTGGCAATTTACATCCCACCCATCAGCGTAGCAAGGCTCCCATTTCTCCATGGCCGGTCCTGCATTTCTGGTTTGGACACTTTTTTCCGCATGGCCCTTTTGCCCGCTGGGAAGCGAGACTTCTTTGGAGCGCTGATTGGCCTTTCCAGGTTGCTTGGTTGGCCAAAAAGGGCGTATGCGTTTTTTCCTGAATATATTCAGGAAAAAACGCATACGCCCTTTTTGGCCAAGGGCATCATTGTCCACGTTTTGCCGCTTTTCATGTGCTTTCAAGGCGATTCGAATCTACCTCCTGAAATCTGTTTCCTGCAATTCTGCCTTGCTTTCAAAGCCTCTTCGTTGCCTTCCCTTAATATATTTGTGGACGAGAGGTATCATTTAAAACTCTGCAGGTTTGTGAATTGCAGTGCCCCTGAGCTCCATTTTTCAACTCGCTTTTTTGGGAGCTGGCCGCAAAAGCGCAGGATTGCTTCAGGCCCTCTTCTGGTTCTGGGGGGCAGGCTGAGCTTGTGCTTAATTCTTCTTCCTGATGGGAAAATAGAGTGACCTGTGCCTGTCCCAACACCTAGAGCTAGTCTCTCATTGGTTCCCCCTCTTCCCGTTCATCCTCAGGACAAATTGCAACCTGTACGGAACAGGAGGTTAAAGGTGCTGATTCTCCAAGGAGGGAGATGGCTAGTAAATCGGCTGGAATGGCGAACCCGAGCAAAGGAGATGAGAAATGAGGTGCGTTTTAGAAACCTTTCCCGATCACACGGTGTACCATCTTCTGGCTTTCTCATGCCTGTTTTCGACGTAGGAAGATGCCCTTGAACCTGGAGATTTGGGACCCATGGGATGGGTACCATGCAGTATTACTTGAAAGGGTCTGCGTTGGCTCACCCAACCTCACCGAACCTCTCAGCCCCAAGAGTGTCCACCCTTATGTCTCAATCAGCTGTGGGTCTAGATATGGTCAATCCAGGTTGCATCACAGCCCCTGAACGAATTCTGTAAGAATTTCTCTCTCTTTCACTGTCTTTGTTTCACGGGTTTTGAAAAGTAATTTATTTTTATAATGGGGTTTAGCTGCTTTTCACGGCTGTGTTTATGCCGCTTTACACCCCCTTGACTCACTTACAGAGAGATATCAATACATAGGTTTGAAGATTCTTCCTAGTCAGATATATTCTTGTGCGGTGAATAGGGGGTGTTGAGTCCAGTTCACTGAAAAAGGAATAGGTCTTGTCTCTTACATATTGGGTTTATGGAACGGTATCTGAGCTAATTTGAAACCCTTGTTTTATGCATCACCCCACCTCACCTTTCCCGTTCAGCAGCCCTAGTGTGTTTCCTAAACGTGTGACTCTGTTCTGTTTTGTAATTCAGTTCAAGTGTAGCGGTTTTTACATTCCCTCTCTAAGTGATATCTTATGATAAGTGTCTTTTTCTGTGTGACTTATTTCACTTAGAATCGTCGTACCTAAATCCACTCATCGTGCTGCTACTAGCCTTATGACGTTGATTTCATGGCTGAGTGATATTCCATTGTACATGAGGACCACAACTTCTTTATCCATTTTTCTCTTTCCTAGGATATTTAAGGTGTAATGAAGTGGGGGTTCTTGTCAACAGAGCAGCCCTAAACTTTGGGGTGCCTGTGTCTTGCTGATTTTTAGTTTTCCCAATTTATACGCCCATGAGTGGAAGTGCCCTATGCTCTCCAAGCTGTGTTTTTTAGATGTTTCAGAACACACCGTACACTTCTCCAGAGTGGCTGTTGGCAATTTACATCCCACCCATCAGCGTAGCAAGGCTCCCATTTCTCCATGGCCGGTCCTGCATTTCTGGTTTGGACACTTTTTTCCGCATGGCCCTTTTGCCCGCTGGGAAGCGAGACTTCTTTGGAGCGCTGATTGGCCTTTCCAGGTTGCTTGGTTGGCCAAAAAGGGCGTATGCGTTTTTTCCTGAATATATTCAGGAAAAAACGCATACGCCCTTTTTGGCCAAGGGCATCATTGTCCACGTTTTGCCGCTTTTCATGTGCTTTCAAGGCGATTCGAATCTACCTCCTGAAATCTGTTTCCTGCAATTCTGCCTTGCTTTCAAAGCCTCTTCGTTGCCTTCCCTTAATATATTTGTGGACGAGAGGTATCATTTAAAACTCTGCAGGTTTGTGAATTGCAGTGCCCCTGAGCTCCATTTTTCAACTCGCTTTTTTGGGAGCTGGCCGCCAAAGCGCAGGATTGCTTCAGGCCCTCTTCTGGTTCCGGGGGGCAGGCTGAGCTTGTGCTTAATTCTTCTTCCTGATGGGAAAATAGAGTGACCTGTGCCTGTCCCAACACCTAGAGCTAGTCTCTCATTGGTTCCCCCTCTTCCCGTTCATCCTCAGGACAAATTGCAACCTGTACGGAACAGGAGGTTAAAGGTGCTGATTCTCCAAGGAGGGAGATGGCTAGTAAATCGGCTGGAATGGCGAACCCGAGCAAAGGAGATGAGAAATGAGGTGCGTTTTAGAAACCTTTCCCGATCACACGGTGTACCATCTTCTGGGTTTCTCATGCCTGTTTTCGACGTAGGAAGATGCCCTTGAACCTGGAGATTTGGGACCCATGGGATGGGTACCATGCAGTATTACTTGAAAGGGTCTGCGTTGGTTCACCCAACCTCACCGAACCTCTCAGCCCCAAGAGTGTCCACCCTTATGTCTCAATCAGCTGTGGGTCTAGATATGGTCAATCCAGGTTGCATCACAGCCCCTGAACGAATTTTGTAAGAATTTCTCTCTCTTTCACTGTCTTTGTTTCACGGGTTTTGAAAAGTAATTTATTTTTATAATGGGGTTTAGCTGCTTTTCACGGCTGTGTTTATGCCGCTTTACACCCCCTTGACTCACTTACGGAGAGATATCAATACATAGGTTTGAAGATTCTTACTAGTCAGATATATTCTTGTGCGGTGAATAGGGGGTGTTGAGTCCAGTTCACTGAAAAAGGAATAGGTCTTGTCTCTTACATATTGGGTTTATGGAACGGTATCGGAGCTAATTTGAAACCCTTGTTTTATGCATCACCCCACCTCACCTTTCCCGTTCAGCAGCCATAGTGTGTTTTCTAAACGTGTGACTCTGTTCTGTTTTGTAATTCAGTTCAAGTGTAGCGGTTTTTACATTCCCTCTAGAAGTGATATCTTATGATAAGTGTCTTTTTCTGTGTGACTTATTTCACTTAGAATCGTCGTACCTAAATCCACTCATCGTGCTGCTACTAGCCTTATGACGTGGATTTCATGGCTGAGTGATATTCCATTGTACATGAGGACCACAACTTCTTTATCCATTTTTCTCTTTCCTAGGATATTTAAGGTGTAATGAAGTGGGGGTTCTTGTCAACAGAGCAGCCCTAAACTTTGGGGTGCCTGTGTCTTGCTGATTTTTAGTTTTCCCAATTTATACGCCCATGAGTGGAAGTGCCCTATGCTCTCCAAGCTGTGTTTTTTAGATGTTTCAGAACACACCGTACACTTCTCCAGAGTGGCTGTTGGCAATTTACATCCCACCCATCAGCGTAGCAAGGCTCCCATTTCTCCATGGCCGGTCCTGCATTTCTGGTTTGGACACTTTTTTCCGCATGGCCCTTTTGCCCGCTGGGAAGCGAGACTTCTTTGGAGCGCTGATTGGCCTTTCCAGGTTGCTTGGTTGGCCAAAAAGGGCGTATGCGTTTTTTCCTGAATATATTCAGGAAAAAACGCATACGCCCTTTTTGGCCAAGGGCATCATTGTCCACGTTTTGCCGCTTTTCTTGTGCTTTCAGGGCGATTCGAATCTACCTCCTGAAATCTGTTTCCTGCAATTCTGCCTTGCTTTCAAAGCCTCTTCGTTGCCTTCCCTTAGTATATTTGTGGACGAGAGGTATCATTTAAAACTCTGCAGGTTTGTGAATTGCAGTGCCCCTGAGCTCCATTTTTCAACTCGCTTTTTTGGGAGCTGGCCGCCAAAGCGCAGGATTGCTTCAGGCCCTCTTCTGGTTGTGGGGGGCAGGCTGAGCTTGTGCTTAATTCTTCTTCCTGATGGGAAAATAGAGTGACCTGTGCCTGTCCCAACACCTAGAGCTAGTCTCTCATTGGTTCCCCCTCTTCCCCTTCATCCTCAGGACAAATTGCAACCTGTACGGAACAGGAGGTTAAAGGTGCTGATTCTCCAAGGAGGGAGATGGCTAGTAAATCGGCTGGAATGGCGAACCCCGAGCAAAGGAGATGAGAAATGAGGTGCGTTTTAGAAACCTTTCCCGATCACACGGTGTACCATCTTCTGGGTTTCTCATGCCTGTTTTCGACATAGGAAGATGCCCTTGAACCTGGAGATTTGGGACCCATGGGATGGGTACCATGCAGTATTACTTGAAAGGGTCTGCGTTGGCTCACCCAACCTCACCGAACCTCTCAGCCCCAAGAGTGTCCACCCTTATGTCTCAATCAGCTGTGGGTCTAGATATGGTCAATCCAGGTTGCATCACAGCCCCTGAACGAATTTTGTAAGAATTTCTCTCTCTTTCACTGTCTTTGTTTCACGGGTTTTGAAAAGTAATTTATTTTTATAATGGGGTTTAGCTGCTTTTCACGGCTGTGTTTATGCCGCTTTACACCCCCTTGACTCACTTACGGAGAGATATCAATACATAGGTTTGAAGATTCTTACTAGTCAGATATATTCTTGTGCGGTGAATAGGGGGTGTTGAGTCCAGTTCACTGAAAAAGGAATAGGTCTTGTCTCTTACAATTGGGTTTATGGAACGGTATCGGAGCTAATTTGAAACCCTTGTTTTATGCATCACCCCACCTCACCTTTCCCGTTCAGCAGCCATAGTGTGTTTCCTAAACGTGTGACTCTGTTCTGTTTTGTAATTCAGTTCAAGTGTAGCGGTTTTTACATTCCCTCTCTAAGTGATATCTTATGATAAGTGTCTTTTTCTGTGTGACTTATTTCACTTAGAATCGTCGTACCTAAATCCACTCATCGTGCTGCTACTAGCCTTATGACGTTGATTTCATGGCTGAGTGATATTCCATTGTACATGAGGACCACAACTTCTTTATCCATTTTTCGCTTTCCTAGGATATTTAAGGTGTAATGAAGTGGGGGTTCTTGTCAACAGAGCAGCCCTAAACTTTGGGGTGCCTGTGTCTTGCTGATTTTTAGTTTTCCCAATTTATACGCCCATGAGTGGAAGTGCCCTATGCTCTCCAAGCTGTGTTTTTTAGATGTTTCAGAACACACCGTACACTTCTCCAGAGTGGCTGTTGGCAATTTACATCCCACCCATCAGCGTAGCAAGGCTCCCATTTCTCCATGGCCGGTCCTGCATTTCTGGTTTGGACACTTTTTTCCGCATGGCCCTTTTGCCCGCTGGGAAGCGAGACTTCTTTGGAGCGCTGATTGGCCTTTCCAGGTTGCTTGGTTGGCCAAAAAGGGCGTATGCGTTTTTTCCTGAATATATTCAGGAAAAAACGCATACGCCCTTTTTGGCCAAGGGCATCATTGTCCACGTTTTGCCGCTTTTCATGTGCTTTCAAGGCGATTCGAATCTACCTCCTGAAATCTGTTTCCTGCAATTCTGCCTTGCTTTCAAAGCCTCTTCGTTGCCTTCCCTTAATATATTTGTGGACGAGAGGTATCATTTAAAACTCTGCAGGTTTGTGAATTGCAGTGCCCCTGAGCTCCATTTTTCAACTCGCTTTTTTGGGAGCTGGCCGCAAAAGCGCAGGATTGCTTCAGGCCCTCTTCTGGTTCTGGGGGCAGGCTGAGCTTGTGCTTAATTCTTCTTCCTGATGGGAAAATAGAGTGACCTGTGCCTGTCCCAACACCTAGAGCTAGTCTCTCATTGGTTCCCCCTCTTCCCGTTCATCCTCAGGACAAATTGCAACCTGTACGGAACAGGAGGTTAAAGGTGCTGATTCTCCAAGGAGGGAGATGGCTAGTAAATCGGCTGGAATGGCGAACCCGAGCAAAGGAGATGAGAAATGAGGTGCGTTTTAGAAACCTTTCCCGATCACACGGTGTACCATCTTCTGGCTTTCTCATGCCTGTTTTCGACGTAGGAAGATGCCCTTGAACCTGGAGATTTGGGACCCATGGGATGGGTACCATGCAGTATTACTTGAAAGGGTCTGCGTTGGCTCACCCAACCTCACCGAACCTCTCAGCCCCAAGAGTGTCCACCCTTATGTCTCAATCAGCTGTGGGTCTAGATATGGTCAATCCAGGTTGCATCACAGCCCCTGAACGAATTCTGTAAGAATTTCTCTCTCTTTCACTGTCTTTGTTTCACGGGTTTTGAAAAGTAATTTATTTTTATAATGGGGTTTAGCTGCTTTTCACGGCTGTGTTTATGCCGCTTTACACCCCCTTGACTCACTTACAGAGAGATATCAATACATAGGTTTGAAGATTCTTCCTAGTCAGATATATTCTTGTGCGGTGAATAGGGGGTGTTGAGTCCAGTTCACTGAAAAAGGAATAGGTCTTGTCTCTTACATATTGGGTTTATGGAACGGTATCTGAGCTAATTTGAAACCCTTGTTTTATGCATCACCCCACCTCACCTTTCCCGTTCAGCAGCCGTAGTGTGTTTCCTAAACGTGTGACTCTGTTCTGTTTTGTAATTCAGTTCAAGTGTAGCGGTTTTTACATTCCCTCTAGAAGTGATATCTTATGATAAGTGTCTTTTTCTGTGTGACTTATTTCACTTAGAATCGTCGTACCTAAATCCACTCATCGTGCTGCTACTAGCCTTATGACGTTGATTTCATGGCTGAGTGATATTCCATTGTACATGAGGACCACAACTTCTTTATCCATTTTTCTCTTTCCTAGGATATTTAAGGTGTAATGAAGTGGGGGTTCTTGTCAACAGAGCAGCCCTAAACTTTGGGGTGCCTGTGTCTTGCTGATTTTTAGTTTTCCCAATTTATACGCCCATGAGTGGAAGTGCCCTATGCTCTCCAAGCTGTGTTTTTTAGATGTTTCAGAACACACCGTACACTTCTCCAGAGTGGCTGTTGGCAATTTACATCCCACCCATCAGCGTAGCAAGGCTCCCATTTCTCCATGGCCGGTCCTGCATTTCTGGTTTGGACACTTTTTTCCGCATGGCCCTTTTGCCCGCTGGGAAGTGAGACTTCTTTGGAGCGCTGATTGGCCTTTCCAGGTTGCTTGGTTGGCCAAAAAGGGCGTATGCGTTTTTTCCTGAATATATTCAGGAAAAAACGCATACGCCCTTTTTGGCCAAGGGCATCATTGTCCACGTTTTGCCGCTTTTCATGTGCTTTCAAGGCGATTCGAATCTACCTCCTGAAATCTGTTTCCTGCAATTCTGCCTTGCTTTCAAAGCCTCTTCGTTGCCTTCCCTTAATATATTTGTGGACGAGAGGTATCATTTAAAACTCTGCAGGTTTGTGAATTGCAGTGCCCCTGAGCTCCATTTTTCAACTCGCTTTTTTGGGAGCTGGCCGCCAAAGCGCAGGATTGCTTCAGGCCCTCTTCTGGTTCCGGGGGGCAGGCTGAGCTTGTGCTTAATTCTTCTTCCTGATGGGAAAATAGAGTGACCTGTGCCTGTCCCAACACCTAGAGCTAGTCTCTCATTGGTTCCCCCTCTTCCCGTTCATCCTCAGGACAAATTGCAACCTGTACGGAACAGGAGGTTAAAGGTGCTGATTCTCCAAGGAGGGAGATGGCTAGTAAATCGGCTGGAATGGCGAACCCGAGCAAAGGAGATGAGAAATGAGGTGCGTTTTAGAAACCTTTCCCGATCACACGGTGTACCATCTTCTGGCTTTCTCATGCCTGTTTTCGACGTAGGAAGATGCCCTTGAACCTGGAGATTTGGGACCCATGGGATGGGTACCATGCAGTATTACTTGAAAGGGTCTGCGTTGGCTCACCCAACCTCACCGAACCTCTCAGCCCCAAGAGTGTCCACCCTTATGTCTCAATCAGCTGTGGGTCTAGATATGGTCAATCCAGGTTGCATCACAGCCCCTGAACGAATTCTGTAAGAATTTCTCTCTCTTTCACTGTCTTTGTTTCACGGGTTTTGAAAAGTAATTTATTTTTATAATGGGGTTTAGCTGCTTTTCACGGCTGTGTTTATGCCGCTTTACACCCCCTTGACTCACTTACAGAGAGATATCAATACATAGGTTTGAAGATTCTTCCTAGTCAGATATATTCTTGTGCGGTGAATAGGGGGTGTTGAGTCCAGTTCACTGAAAAAGGAATAGGTCTTGTCTCTTACATATTGGGTTTATGGAACGGTATCTGAGCTAATTTGAAACCCTTGTTTTATGCATCACCCCACCTCACCTTTCCCGTTCAGCAGCCGTAGTGTGTTTCCTAAACGTGTGACTCTGTTCTGTTTTGTAATTCAGTTCAAGTGTAGCGGTTTTTACATTCCCTCTAGAAGTGATATCTTATGATAAGTGTCTTTTTCTGTGTGACTTATTTCACTTAGAATCGTCGTACCTAAATCCACTCATCGTGCTGCTACTAGCCTTATGACGTTGATTTCATGGCTGAGTGATATTCCATTGTACATGAGGACCACAACTTCTTTATCCATTTTTCTCTTTCCTAGGATATTTAAGGTGTAATGAAGTGGGGGTTCTTGTCAACAGAGCAGCCCTAAACTTTGGGGTGCCTGTGTCTTGCTGATTTTTAGTTTTCCCAATTTATACGCCCATGAGTGGAAGTGCCCTATGCTCTCCAAGCTGTGTTTTTTAGATGTTTCAGAACACACCGTACACTTCTCCAGAGTGGCTGTTGGCAATTTACATCCCACCCATCAGCGTAGCAAGGCTCCCATTTCTCCATGGCCGGTCCTGCATTTCTGGTTTGGACACTTTTTTCCGCATGGCCCTTTTGCCCGCTGGGAAGCGAGACTTCTTTGGAGCGCTGATTGGCCTTTCCAGGTTGCTTGGTTGGCCAAAAAGGGCGTATGCGTTTTTTCCTGAATATATTCAGGAAAAAACGCATACGCCCTTTTTGGCCAAGGGCATCATTGTCCACGTTTTGCCGCTTTTCATGTGCTTTCAAGGCGATTCGAATCTACCTCCTGAAATCTGTTTCCTGCAATTCTGCCTTGCTTTCAAAGCCTCTTCGTTGCCTTCCCTTAATATATTTGTGGACGAGAGGTATCATTTAAAACTCTGCAGGTTTGTGAATTGCAGTGCCCCTGAGCTCCATTTTTCAACTTGCTTTTTTGGGAGCTGGCCGCCAAAGCGCAGGATTGCTTCAGGCCCTCTTCTGGTTCCGGGGGGCAGGCTGAGCTTGTGCTTAATTCTTCTTCCTGATGGGAAAATAGAGTGACCTGTGCCTGTCCCAACACCTAGAGCTAGTCTCTCATTGGTTCCCCCTCTTCCCGTTCATCCTCAGGACAAATTGCAACCTGTACGGAACAGGAGGTTAAAGGTGCTGATTCTCCAAGGAGGGAGATGGCTAGTAAATCGGCTGGAATGGCGAACCCGAGCAAAGGAGATGAGAAATGAGGTGCGTTTTAGAAACCTTTCCCGATCACACGGTGTACCATCTTCTGGGTTTCTCATGCCTGTTTTCGACGTAGGAAGATGCCCTTGAACCTGGAGATTTGGGACCCATGGGATGGGTACCATGCAGTATTACTTGAAAGGGTCTGCGTTGGTTCACCCAACCTCACCGAACCTCTCAGCCCCAAGAGTGTCCACCCTTATGTCTCAATCAGCTGTGGGTCTAGATATGGTCAATCCAGGTTGCATCACAGCCCCTGAACGAATTTTGTAAGAATTTCTCTCTCTTTCACTGTCTTTGTTTCACGGGTTTTGAAAAGTAATTTATTTTTATAATGGGGTTTAGCTGCTTTTCACGGCTGTGTTTATGCCGCTTTACACCCCCTTGACTCACTTACGGAGAGATATCAATACATAGGTTTGAAGATTCTTACTAGTCAGATATATTCTTGTGCGGTGAATAGGGGGTGTTGAGTCCAGTTCACTGAAAAAGGAATAGGTCTTGTCTCTTACATATTGGGTTTATGGAACGGTATCGGAGCTAATTTGAAACCCTTGTTTTATGCATCACCCCACCTCACCTTTCCCGTTCAGCAGCCATAGTGTGTTTTCTAAACGTGTGACTCTGTTCTGTTTTGTAATTCAGTTCAAGTGTAGCGGTTTTTACATTCCCTCTAGAAGTGATATCTTATGATAAGTGTCTTTTTCTGTGTGACTTATTTCACTTAGAATCGTCGTACCTAAATCCACTCATCGTGCTGCTACTAGCCTTATGACGTGGATTTCATGGCTGAGTGATATTCCATTGTACATGAGGACCACAACTTCTTTATCCATTTTTCTCTTTCCTAGGATATTTAAGGTGTAATGAAGTGGGGGTTCTTGTCAACAGAGCAGCCCTAAACTTTGGGGTGCCTGTGTCTTGCTGATTTTTAGTTTTCCCAATTTATACGCCCATGAGTGGAAGTGCCCTATGCTCTCCAAGCTGTGTTTTTTAGATGTTTCAGAACACACCGTACACTTCTCCAGAGTGGCTGTTGGCAATTTACATCCCACCCATCAGCGTAGCAAGGCTCCCATTTCTCCATGGCCGGTCCTGCATTTCTGGTTTGGACACTTTTTTCCGCATGGCCCTTTTGCCCGCTGGGAAGCGAGACTTCTTTGGAGCGCTGATTGGCCTTTCCAGGTTGCTTGGTTGGCCAAAAAGGGCGTATGCGTTTTTTCCTGAATATATTCAGGAAAAAACGCATACGCCCTTTTTGGCCAAGGGCATCATTGTCCACGTTTTGCCGCTTTTCTTGTGCTTTCAGGGCGATTCGAATCTACCTCCTGAAATCTGTTTCCTGCAATTCTGCCTTGCTTTCAAAGCCTCTTCGTTGCCTTCCCTTAGTATATTTGTGGACGAGAGGTATCATTTAAAACTCTGCAGGTTTGTGAATTGCAGTGCCCCCTGAGCTCCATTTTTCAACTCGCTTTTTTGGGAGCTGGCCGCCAAAGCGCAGGATTGCTTCAGGCCCTCTTCTGGTTGTGGGGGCAGGCTGAGCTTGTGCTTAATTCTTCTTCCTGATGGGAAAATAGAGTGACCTGTGCCTGTCCCAACACCTAGAGCTAGTCTCTCATTGGTTCCCCCTCTTCCCCTTCATCCTCAGGACAAATTGCAACCTGTACGGAACAGGAGGTTAAAGGTGCTGATTCTCCAAGGAGGGAGATGGCTAGTAAATCGGCTGGAATGGCGAACCCGAGCAAAGGAGATGAGAAATGAGGTGCGTTTTAGAAACCTTTCCCGATCACACGGTGTACCATCTTCTGGGTTTCTCATGCCTGTTTTCGACATAGGAAGATGCCCTTGAACCTGGAGATTTGGGACCCATGGGATGGGTACCATGCAGTATTACTTGAAAGGGTCTGCGTTGGCTCACCCAACCTCACCGAACCTCTCAGCCCCAAGAGTGTCCACCCTTATGTCTCAATCAGCTGTGGGTCTAGATATGGTCAATCCAGGTTGCATCACAGCCCCTGAACGAATTTTGTAAGAATTTCTCTCTCTTTCACTGTCTTTGTTTCACGGGTTTTGAAAAGTAATTTATTTTTATAATGGGGTTTAGCTGCTTTTCACGGCTGTGTTTATGCCGCTTTACACCCCCTTGACTCACTTACGGAGAGATATCAATACATAGGTTTGAAGATTCTTACTAGTCAGATATATTCTTGTGCGGTGAATAGGGGGTGTTGAGTCCAGTTCACTGAAAAAGGAATAGGTCTTGTCTCTTACATATTGGGTTTATGGAACGGTATCGGAGCTAATTTGAAACCCTTGTTTTATGCATCACCCCACCTCACCTTTCCCGTTCAGCAGCCATAGTGTGTTTCCTAAACGTGTGACTCTGTTCTGTTTTGTAATTCAGTTCAAGTGTAGCGGTTTTTACATTCCCTCTCTAAGTGATATCTTATGATAAGTGTCTTTTTCTGTGTGACTTATTTCACTTAGAATCGTCGTACCTAAATCCACTCATCGTGCTGCTACTAGCCTTATGACGTGGATTTCATGGCTGAGTGATATTCCATTGTACATGAGGACCACAACTTCTTTATCCATTTTTCGCTTTCCTAGGATATTTAAGGTGTAATGAAGTGGGGGTTCTTGTCAACAGAGCAGCCCTAAACTTTGGGGTGCCTGTGTCTTGCTGATTTTTAGTTTTCCCAATTTATACGCCCATGAGTGGAAGTGCCCTATGCTCTCCAAGCTGTGTTTTTTAGATGTTTCAGAACACACCGTACACTTCTCCAGAGTGGCTGTTGGCAATTTACATCCCACCCATCAGCGTAGCAAGGCTCCCATTTCTCCATGGCCGGTCCTGCATTTCTGGTTTGGACACTTTTTTCCGCATGGCCCTTTTGCCCGCTGGGAAGCGAGACTTCTTTGGAGCGCTGATTGGCCTTTCCAGGTTGCTTGGTTGGCCAAAAAGGGCGTATGCGTTTTTTCCTGAATATATTCAGGAAAAAACGCATACGCCCTTTTTGGCCAAGGGCATCATTGTCCACGTTTTGCCGCTTTTCATGTGCTTTCAAGGCGATTCGAATCTACCTCCTGAAATCTGTTTCCTGCAATTCTGCCTTGCTTTCAAAGCCTCTTCGTTGCCTTCCCTTAATATATTTGTGGACGAGAGGTATCATTTAAAACTCTGCAGGTTTGTGAATTGCAGTGCCCCTGAGCTCCATTTTTCAACTCGCTTTTTTGGGAGCTGGCCGCAAAAGCGCAGGATTGCTTCAGGCCCTCTTCTGGTTCTGGGGGGCAGGCTGAGCTTGTGCTTAATTCTTCTTCCTGATGGGAAAATAGAGTGACCTGTGCCTGTCCCAACACCTAGAGCTAGTCTCTCATTGGTTCCCCCTCTTCCCGTTCATCCTCAGGACAAATTGCAACCTGTACGGAACAGGAGGTTAAAGGTGCTGATTCTCCAAGGAGGGAGATGGCTAGTAAATCGGCTGGAATGGCGAACCCGAGCAAAGGAGATGAGAAATGAGGTGCGTTTTAGAAACCTTTCCCGATCACACGGTGTACCATCTTCTGGCTTTCTCATGCCTGTTTTCGACGTAGGAAGATGCCCTTGAACCTGGAGATTTGGGACCCATGGGATGGGTACCATGCAGTATTACTTGAAAGGGTCTGCGTTGGCTCACCCAACCTCACCGAACCTCTCAGCCCCAAGAGTGTCCACCCTTATGTCTCAATCAGCTGTGGGTCTAGATATGGTCAATCCAGGTTGCATCACAGCCCCTGAACGAATTCTGTAAGAATTTCTCTCTCTTTCACTGTCTTTGTTTCACGGGTTTTGAAAAGTAATTTATTTTTATAATGGGGTTTAGCTGCTTTTCACGGCTGTGTTTATGCCGCTTTACACCCCCTTGACTCACTTACAGAGAGATATCAATACATAGGTTTGAAGATTCTTCCTAGTCAGATATATTCTTGTGCGGTGAATAGGGGGTGTTGAGTCCAGTTCACTGAAAAAGGAATAGGTCTTGTCTCTTACATATTGGGTTTATGGAACGGTATCTGAGCTAATTTGAAACCCTTGTTTTATGCATCACCCCACCTCACCTTTCCCGTTCAGCAGCCGTAGTGTGTTTCCTAAACGTGTGACTCTGTTCTGTTTTGTAATTCAGTTCAAGTGTAGCGGTTTTTACATTCCCTCTAGAAGTGATATCTTATGATAAGTGTCTTTTTCTGTGTGACTTATTTCACTTAGAATCGTCGTACCTAAATCCACTCATCGTGCTGCTACTAGCCTTATGACGTGGATTTCATGGCTGAGTGATATTCCATTGTACATGAGGACCACAACTTCTTTATCCATTTTTCTCTTTCCTAGGATATTTAAGGTGTAATGAAGTGGGGGTTCTTGTCAACAGAGCAGCCCTAAACTTTGGGGTGCCTGTGTCTTGCTGATTTTTAGTTTTCCCAATTTATACGCCCATGAGTGGAAGTGCCCTATGCTCTCCAAGCTGTGTTTTTTAGATGTTTCAGAACACACCGTACACTTCTCCAGAGTGGCTGTTGGCAATTTACATCCCACCCATCAGCGTAGCAAGGCTCCCATTTCTCCATGGCCGGTCCTGCATTTCTGGTTTGGACACTTTTTTCCGCATGGCCCTTTTGCCCGCTGGGAAGCGAGACTTCTTTGGAGCGCTGATTGGCCTTTCCAGGTTGCTTGGTTGGCCAAAAAGGACGTATGCGTTTTTTCTTGAATATATTCAGGAAAAAACGCATACGCCCTTTTTGGCCAAGGGCATCATTGTCCACGTTTTGCCGCTTTTCATGTGCTTTCAAGGCGATTCGAATCTACCTCCTGAAATCTGTTTCCTGCAATTCTGCCTTGCTTTCAGAGCCTCTTCGTTGCCTTCCCTTAATATATTTGTGGACGAGAGGTATCATTTAAAACTCTGCAGGTTTGTGAATTGCAGTGCCCCTGAGCTCCATTTTTCAACTCGCTTTTTTGGGAGCTGGCCGCAAAAGCGCAGGATTGCTTCAGGCCCTCTTCTGGTTCTGGGGGGCAGGCTGAGCTTGTGCTTAATTCTTCTTCCTGATGGGAAAATAGAGTGACCTGTGCCTGTCCCAACACCTAGAGCTAGTCTCTCATTGGTTCCCCCTCTTCCCGTTCATCCTCAGGACAAATTGCAACCTGTACGGAACAGGAGGTTAAAGGTGCTGATTCTCCAAGGAGGGAGATGGCTAGTAAATCGGCTGGAATGGCGAACCCAAGCAAAGGAGATGAGAAATGAGGTGCGTTTTAGAAACCTTTCCTGATCACACGGTGTACCATCTTCTGGGTTTCTCATGCCTGTTTTCGACGTAGGAAGATGCCCTTGAACCTGGAGATTTGGGACCCATGGGATGGGTACCATGCAGTATTATTTGAAAGGGTCTGCGTTGGCTAACCCAACCTCACCGAACCTCTCAGCCCCAAGAGTGTCCACCCTTATGTCTCAATCAGCTGTGGGTCTAGATATGGTCAATCCAGGTTGCATCACAGCCCCTGAACGAATTTTGGAAGAATTTCTCTCTCTTTCACTGTCTTTGTTTCACGGGTTTTGAAAAGTAATTTATTTTTATAATGGGGTTTAGCTGCTTTTCACGGCTGTGTTTATACCACTTTACACCCCCTTGACTCACTTACAGAGAGATATCAATACATAGGTTTGAAGATTCTTACTAGTCAGATATATTCTTGTGCGGTGAATAGGGGGTGTTGAGTCCAGTTCACTGAGCAAGGAATAGGTCTTGTCTCTTACATATTGGGTTTATGGAACGGTATCTGAGCTAATTTGAAACCCTTGTTTTATGCATCACCCCACCTCACCTTTCCCGTTCAGCAGCCGTAGTGTGTTTCCTAAACGTGTGACTCTGTTCTGTTTTGTAATTCAGTTCAAGTGTAGCGGTTTTTACATTCCCTCTAGAAGTGATATCTTATGATAAGTGTCTTTTTCTGTGTGACTTATTTCACTTAGAATCGTCATACCTAAATCCACTCATCGTGCTGCTACTAGCCTTATGACGTTGATTTCATGGCTGAGTGATATTCCATTGTACATGAGGACCCCAACTTCTTTATCCATTTTTCTCTTTCCTAGGATATTTAAGGTGTAATGAAGTGGGGGTTCTTGTCAACAGAGCAGCCCTAAACTTTGGGGTGCCTGTGTCTTGCTGATTTTTAGTTTTCCCAATTTATACGCCCATGAGTGGAAGTGCCCTATGCTCTCCAAGCTGTGTTTTTTAGATGTTTCAGAACACACCGTACACTTCTCCAGAGTGGCTGTTGGCAATTTACATCCCACCCATCAGCGTAGCAAGGCTCCCATTTCTCCATGGCCGGTCCTGCATTTCTGGTTTGGACACTTTTTTCCGCATGGCCCTTTTGCCCGCTGGGAAGCGAGACTTCTTTGGAGCGCTGATTGGCCTTTCCAGGTTGCTTGGTTGGCCAAAAAGGGCGTATGCGTTTTTTCCTGAATATATTCAGGAAAAAACGCATACGCCCTTTTTGGCCAAGGGCATCATTGTCCACGTTTTGCCGCTTTTCATGTGCTTTCAAGGCGATTCGAATCTACCTCCTGAAATCTGTTTCCTGCAATTCTGCCTTGCTTTCAAAGCCTCTTCGTTGCCTTCCCTTAATATATTTGTGGACGAGAGGTATCATTTAAAACTCTGCAGGTTTGTGAATTGCAGTGCCCCTGAGCTCCATTTTTCAACTCGCTTTTTTGGGAGCTGGCCGCAAAAGCGCAGGATTGCTTCAGGCCCTCTTCTGGTTCTGGGGGGCAGGCTGAGCTTGTGCTTAATTCTTCTTCCTGATGGGAAAATAGAGTGACCTGTGCCTGTCCCAACACCTAGAGCTAGTCTCTCATTGGTTCCCCCTCTTCCCGTTCATCCTCAGGACAAATTGCAACCTGTACGGAACAGGAGGTTAAAGGTGCTGATTCTCCAAGGAGGGAGATGGCTAGTAAATCGGCTGGAATGGCGAACCCGAGCAAAGGAGATGAGAAATGAGGTGCGTTTTAGAAACCTTTCCCGATCACACGGTGTACCATCTTCTGGCTTTCTCATGCCTGTTTTCGACGTAGGAAGATGCCCTTGAACCTGGAGATTTGGGACCCATGGGATGGGTACCATGCAGTATTACTTGAAAGGGTCTGCGTTGGCTCACCCAACCTCACCGAACCTCTCAGCCCCAAGAGTGTCCACCCTTATGTCTCAATCAGCTGTGGGTCTAGATATGGTCAATCCAGGTTGCATCACAGCCCCTGAACGAATTTTGTAAGAATTTCTCTCTCTTTCACTGCCTTTGTTTCACGGGTTTTGAAAAGTAATTTATTTTTATAATGGGGTTTAGCTGCTTTTCACGGCTGTGTTTATGCCGCTTTACACCCCCTTGACTCACTTACAGAGAGTTATCAATACATAGGTTTGAAGATTCTTACTAGTCAGATATATTCTTGTGCGGTGAATAGGGGGTGTTGAGTCCAGTTCACTGAAAAAGGAATAGGTCTTGTCTCTTACATATTGGGTTTATGGAACGGTATCTGAGCTAATTTGAAACCCTTGTTTTATGCATCACCCCACCTCACCTTTCCCGTTCAGCAGCCTTAGTGTGTTTCCTAAACGTGTGACTCTGTTCTGTTTTGTAATTCAGTTCAAGTGTAGCGGTTTTTACATTCCCTCTAGAAGTGATATCTTATGATAAGTGTCTTTTTCTGTGTGACTTATTTCACTTAGAATCGTCGTACCTAAATCCACTCATCGTGCTGCTACTAGCCTTATGACGTTGATTTCATGGCTGAGTGATATTCCATTGTACATGAGGACCCCAACTTCTTTATCCATTTTTCTCTTTCCTAGGATATTTAAGGTGTAATGAAGTGGGGGTTCTTGTCAACAGAGCAGCCCTAAACTTTGGGGTGCCTGTGTCTTGCTGATTTTTAGTTTTCCCAATTTATACGCCCATGAGTGGAAGTGCCCTATGCTCTCCAAGCTGTGTTTTTTAGATGTTTCAGAACACACCGTACACTTCTCCAGAGTGGCTGTTGGCAAGTTACATCCCACCCATCAGCGTAGCAAGGCTCTCATTTCTCCATGGCCGGTCCTGCATTTCTGGTTTGGACACTTTTTTCCGCATGGCCCTTTTGCCCGCTGGGAAGCGAGACTTCTTTGGAGCGCTGATTGGCCTTTCCAGGTTGCTTGGTTGGCCAAAAAGGGCGTATGCGTTTTTTCCTGAATATATTCAGGAAAAAACGCATACGCCCTTTTTGGCCAAGGGCATCATTGTCCACGTTTTGCCGCTTTTCATGTGCTTTCAAGGCGATTCGAATCTACCTCCTGAAATCTGTTTCCTGCAATTCTGCCTTGCTTTCAAAGCCTCTTCGTTGCCTTCCCTTAATATATTTGTGGACGAGAGGTATCATTTAAAACTCTGCAGGTTTGTGAATTGCAGTGCCCCTGAGCTCCATTTTTCAACTCGCTTTTTTGGGAGCTGGCCGCAAAAGCGCAGGATTGCTTCAGGCCCTCTTCTGGTTCTGGGGGGCAGGCTGAGCTTGTGCTTAATTCTTCTTCCTGATGGGAAAATAGAGTGACCTGTGCCTGTCCCAACACCTAGAGCTAGTCTCTCATTGGTTCCCCCTCTTCCCGTTCATCCTCAGGACAAATTGCAACCTGTACGGAACAGGAGGTTAAAGGTGCTGATTCTCCAAGGAGGGAGATGGCTAGTAAATCGGCTGGAATGGCGAACCCAAGCAAAGGAGATGAGAAATGAGGTGCGTTTTAGAAACCTTTCCTGATCACACGGTGTACCATCTTCTGGGTTTCTCATGCCTGTTTTCGACGTAGGAAGATGCCCTTGAACCTGGAGATTTGGGACCCATGGGATGGGTACCATGCAGTATTATTTGAAAGGGTCTGCGTTGGCTAACCCAACCTCACCGAACCTCTCAGCCCCAAGAGTGTCCACCCTTATGTCTCAATCAGCTGTGGGTCTAGATATGGTCAATCCAGGTTGCATCACAGCCCCTGAACGAATTTTGGAAGAATTTCTCTCTCTTTCACTGTCTTTGTTTCACGGGTTTTGAAAAGTAATTTATTTTTATAATGGGGTTTAGCTGCTTTTCACGGCTGTGTTTATACCACTTTACACCCCCTTGACTCACTTACAGAGAGATATCAATACATAGGTTTGAAGATTCTTACTAGTCAGATATATTCTTGTGCGGTGAATAGGGGGTGTTGAGTCCAGTTCACTGAGCAAGGAATAGGTCTTGTCTCTTACATATTGGGTTTATGGAACGGTATCTGAGCTAATTTGAAACCCTTGTTTTATGCATCACCCCACCTCACCTTTCCCGTTCAGCAGCCGTAGTGTGTTTCCTAAACGTGTGACTCTGTTCTGTTTTGTAATTCAGTTCAAGTGTAGCGGTTTTTACATTCCCTCTAGAAGTGATATCTTATGATAAGTGTCTTTTTCTGTGTGACTTATTTCACTTAGAATCGTCATACCTAAATCCACTCATCGTGCTGCTACTAGCCTTATGACGTTGATTTCATGGCTGAGTGATATTCCATTGTACATGAGGACCACAACTTCTTTATCCATTTTTCTCTTTCCTAGGATATTTAAGGTGTAATGAAGTGGGGGTTCTTGTCAACAGAGCAGCCCTAAACTTTGGGGTGCCTGTGTCTTGCTGATTTTTAGTTTTCCCAATTTATACGCCCATGAGTGGAAGTGCCCTATGCTCTCCAAGCTGTGTTTTTTAGATGTTTCAGAACACACCGTACACTTCTCCAGAGTGGCTGTTGGCAATTTACATCCCACCCATCAGCGTAGCAAGGCTCCCATTTCTCCATGGCCGGTCCTGCATTTCTGGTTTGGACACTTTTTTCCGCATGGCCCTTTTGCCCGCTGGGAAGCGAGACTTCTTTGGAGCGCTGATTGGCCTTTCCAGGTTGCTTGGTTGGCCAAAAAGGGCGTATGCGTTTTTTCCTGAATATATTCAGGAAAAAACGCATACGCCCTTTTTGGCCAAGGGCATCATTGTCCACGTTTTGCCGCTTTTCATGTGCTTTCAAGGCGATTCGAATCTACCTCCTGAAATCTGTTTCCTGCAATTCTGCCTTGCTTTCAAAGCCTCTTCGTTGCCTTCCCTTAATATATTTGTGGACGAGAGGTATCATTTAAAACTCTGCACGTTTGTGAATTGCAGTGCCCCTGAGCTCCATTTTTCAACTCGCTTTTTTGGGAGCTGGCCGCAAAAGCGCAGGATTGCTTCAGGCCCTCTTCTGGTTCTGGGGGGCAGGCTGAGCTTGTGCTTAATTCTTCTTCCTGATGGGAAAATAGAGTGACCTGTGCCTGTCCCAACACCTAGAGCTAGTCTCTCATTGGTTCCCCCTCTTCCCGTTCATCCTCAGGACAAATTGCAACCTGTACGGAACAGGAGGTTAAAGGTGCTGATTCTCCAAGGAGGGAGATGGCTAGTAAATCGGCTGGAATGGCGAACCCGAGCAAAGGAGATGAGAAATGAGGTGCGTTTTAGAAACCTTTCCCGATCACACGGTGTACCATCTTCTGGCTTTCTCATGCCTGTTTTCGACGTAGGAAGATGCCCTTGAACCTGGAGATTTGGGACCCATGGGATGGGTACCATGCAGTATTACTTGAAAGGGTCTGCGTTGGCTCACCCAACCTCACCGAACCTCTCAGCCCCAAGAGTGTCCACCCTTATGTCTCAATCAGCTGTGGGTCTAGATATGGTCAATCCAGGTTGCATCACAGCCCCTGAACGAATTTTGTAAGAATTTCTCTCTCTTTCACTGCCTTTGTTTCACGGGTTTTGAAAAGTAATTTATTTTTATAATGGGGTTTAGCTGCTTTTCACGGCTGTGTTTTTGCCGCTTTACACCCCCTTGACTCACTTACAGAGAGATATCAATACATAGGTTTGAAGATTCTTACTAGTCAGATATATTCTTGTGCGGTGAATAGGGGGTGTTGAGTCCAGTTCACTGAAAAAGGAATAGGTCTTGTCTCTTACATATTGGGTTTATGGAACGGTATCTGAGCTAATTTGAAACCCTTGTTTTATGCATCACCCCACCTCACCTTTCCCGTTCAGCAGCCTTAGTGTGTTTCCTAAACGTGTGACTCTGTTCTGTTTTGTAATTCAGTTCAAGTGTAGCGGTTTTTACATTCCCTCTAGAAGTGATATCTTATGATAAGTGTCTTTTTCTGTGTGACTTATTTCACTTAGAATCGTCGTACCTAAATCCACTCATCGTGCTGCTACTAGCCTTATGACGTTGATTTCATGGCTGAGTGATATTCCATTGTACATGAGGACCACAACTTCTTTATCCATTTTTCTCTTTCCTAGGATAATTAAGGTGTAATGAAGTGGGGGTTCTTGTCAACAGAGCAGCCCTAAACTTTGGGGTGCCTGTGTCTTGCTGATTTTTAGTTTTCCCAATTTATACGCCCATGAGTGGAAGTGCCCTATGCTCTCCAAGCTGTGTTTTTTAGATGTTTCAGAACACACCGTACACTTCTCCAGAGTGGCTGTTGGCAATTTACATCCCACCCATCAGCGTAGCAAGGCTCCCATTTCTCCATGGCCGGTCCTGCATTTCTGGTTTGGACACTTTTTTCCGCATGGCCCTTTTGCCCGCTGGGAAGCGAGACTTCTTTGGAGCGCTGATTGGCCTTTCCAGGTTGCTTGGTTGGCCAAAAAGGGCGTATGCGTTTTTCCCTGAATATATTCAGGGAAAAACGCATATGCCCTTTTTGGCCAAGGGCATCATTGTCCACGTTTTGCCGCTTTTCATGTGCTTTCAAGGCGATTCGAATCTACCTCCTGAAATCTGTTTCCTGCAATTCTGCCTTGCTTTCAAAGCCTCTTCGTTGCCTTCCCTTAATATATTTGTGGACGAGAGGTATCATTTAAAACTCTGCAGGTTTGTGAATTGCAGTGCCCCTGAGCTCCATTTTACAACTCGCTTTTTTGGGAGCTGGCCGCAAAAGCGCAGGATTGCTTCAGGCCCTCTTCTGGTTCTGGGGGGCAGGCTGAGCTTGTGCTTAATTCTTCTTCCTGATGGGAAAATAGAGTGACCTGTGCCTGTCCCAACACCTAGAGCTAGTCTCTCATTGGTTCCCCCTCTTCCCGTTCATCCTCAGGACAATTTGCAACCTGTACGGAACAGGAGGGTAAAGGTGCTGATTCTCCAAGGAGGGAGATGGCTAGTAAATCGGCTGGAATGGTGAACCCGAGCAAAGGAGATGAGAAATGAGGTGCGTTTTAGAAACCTTTCCCGATCACACAGTGTACCATCTTCTGGGTTTCTCATGCCTGTTTTCGACGTAGGAAGATGCCCTTGAACCTGGAGATTTGGGACCCATGGGATGGGTACCATGCAGTATTACTTGAAAGGGTCTGCGTTGGCTCACCCAACCTCACCGAACCTCTCAGCCCCAAGAGTGTCCACCCTTATGTCTCAATCAGCTGTGGGTCTAGATATGGTCAATCCAGGTTGCATCACAGCCCCTGAACGAATTTTGGAAGAATTTCTCTCTCTTTCACTGTCTTTGTTTCACGGGTTTTGAAAAGTAATTTATTTTTATAATGGGGTTTAGCTGCTTTTCACGGCTGTGTTTATGCCGCTTTACACCCCCGTGACTCACTTACAGAGAGATATCAATACATAGGTTTGAAGATTCTTACTAGTCAGATATATTCTTGTGCGGTGAATAGGGGGTGTTGAGTCCAGTTCACTGAAAAAGGAATAGGTCTTGTCTCTTACATATTGGGTTTATGGAACGGTATCTGAGCTAATTTGAAACCCTTGTTTTATGCATCACCCCACCTCACCTTTCCCGTTCAGCAGCCATAGTGTGTTTTCTAAACGTGTGACTCTGTTCTGTTTTGTAATTCAGTTCAAGTGTAGCGGTTTTTACATTCCCTCTAGAAGTGATATCTTATGATAAGTGTCTTTTTCTGTGTGACTTATTTCACTTAGAATCGTCGTACCTAAATCCACTCATCGTTCTGCTACTAGCCTTATGACGTGGATTTCATGGCTGAGTGATATTCCATTGTACATGAGGACCCCAACTTCTTTATCCATTTTTCTCTTTCCTAGGATATTTAAGGTGTAATGAAGTGGGGGTTCTTGTCAACAGAGCAGCCCTAAACTTTGGGGTGCCTGTGTCTTGCTGATTTTTAGTTTTCCCAATTTATACGCCCATGAGTGGAAGTGCCCTATGCTCTCCAAGCTGTGTTTTTTAGATGTTTCAGAACACACCGTACACTTCTCCAGAGTGGCTGTTGGCAATTTACATCCCACCCATCAGCGTAGCAAGGCTCCCATTTCTCCATGGCCGGTCCTGCATTTCTGGTTTGGACACTTTTTTCCGCATGGCCCTTTTGCCCGCTGGGAAGCGAGACTTCTTTGGAGCGCTGATTGGCCTTTCCAGGTTCCTTGGTTGGCCAAAAAGGGCGTATGCGTTTTTTCCTGAATATATTCAGGAAAAAACGCATACGCCCTTTTTGGCCAAGGGCATCATTGTCCACGTTTTGCCGCTTTTCATGTGCTTTCAAGGCGATTCGAATCTACCTCCTGAAATCTGTTTCCTGCAATTCTGCCTTGCTTTCAAAGCCTCTTCGTTGCCTTCCCTTAATATATTTGTGGACGAGAGGTATCATTTAAAACTCTGCAGGTTTGTGAATTGCAGTGCCCCTGAGCTCCATTTTTCAACTCGCTTTTTTGGGAGCTGGCCGCAAAAGCGCAGGATTGCTTCAGGCCCTCTTCTGGTTCTGGGGGGCAGGCTGAGCTTGTGCTTAATTCTTCTTCCTGATGGGAAAATAGAGTGACCTGTGCCTGTCCCAACACCTAGAGCTAGTCTCTCATTGGTTCCCCCTCTTCCCGTTCATCCTCAGGACAATTTGCAACCTGTACGGAACAGGAGGTTAAAGGTGCTGATTCTCCAAGGAGGGAGATGGCTAGTAAATCGGCTGGAATGGCGAACCCGAGCAAAGGAGATGAGAAATGAGGTGCGTTTTAGAAACCTTTCCCGATCACACGGTGTACCATCTTCTGGGTTTCTCATGCCTGTTTTCGACGTAGGAAGATGCCCTTGAACCTGGAGATTTGGGACCCATGGGATGGGTACCATGCAGTATTACTTGAAAGGGTCTGCGTTGGCTCACCCAACCTCACCGAACCTCTCAGCCCCAAGAGTGTCCACCCTTATGTCTCAATCAGCTGTGGGTCTAGATATGGTCAATCCAGGTTGCATCACAGCCCCTGAACGAATTTTGGAAGAATTTCTCTCTCTTTCACTGTCTTTGTTTCACGGGTTTTGAAAAGTAATTTATTTTTATAATAGGGTTTAGCTGCTTTTCACGGCTGTGTTTATGCCGCTTTACACCCCCTTGACTCACTTACAGAGAGATATCAATACATAGGTTTGAAGATTCTTACTAGTCAGATATATTCTTGTGCGGTGAATAGGGGGTGTTGAGTCCAGTTCACTGAAAAAGGAATAGGTCTTGTCTCTTACATATTGGGTTTATGGAACGGTATCTGAGCTAATTTGAAACCCTTGTTTTATGCATCACCCCACCTCACCTTTCCCGTTCAGCAGCCATAGTGTGTTTTCTAAACGTGTGACTCTGTTCTGTTTTGTAATTCAGTTCAAGTGTAGCGGTTTTTACATTCCCTCTAGAAGTGATATCTTATGATAAGTGTCTTTTTCTGTGTGACTTATTTCACTTAGAATCGTCGTACCTAAATCCACTCATCGTGCTGCTACTAGCCTTATGACGTGGATTTCATGGCTGAGTGATATTCCATTGTACATGAGGACCACAACTTCTTTATCCATTTTTCGCTTTCCTAGGATATTTAAGGTGTAATGAAGTGGGGGTTCTTGTCAACAGAGCAGCCCTAAACTTTGGGGTGCCTGTGTCTTGCTGATTTTTAGTTTTCCCAATTTATACGCCCATGAGTGGAAGTGCCCTATGCTCTCCAAGCTGTGTTTTTTAGATGTTTCAGAACACACCGTACACTTCTCCAGAGTGGCTGTTGGCAATTTACATCCCACCCATCAGCGTAGCAAGGCTCCCATTTCTCCATGGCCGGTCCTGCATTTCTGGTTTAGACACTTTTTTCCGCATGGCCCTTTTGCCCGCTGGGAAGCGAGACTTCTTTGGAGCGCTGATTGGCCTTTCCAGGTTGCTTGGTTGGCCAAAAAGGGCGTATGCGTTTTTTCCTGAATATATTCAGGAAAAAACGCATACGCCCTTTTTGGCCAAGGGCATCATTGTCCACGTTTTGCCGCTTTTCATGTGCTTTCAAGGCGATTCGAATCTACCTCCTGAAATCTGTTTCCTGCAATTCTGCCTTGCTTTCAAAGCCTCTTCGTTGCCTTCCCTTAATATATTTGTGGACGAGAGGTATCATTTAAAACTCTGCAGGTTTGTGAATTGCAGTGCCCCTGAGCTCCATTTTTCAACTCGCTTTTTTGGGAGCTGGCCGCAAAAGCGCAGGATTGCTTCAGGCCCTCTTCTGGTTCTGGGGGGCAGGCTGAGCTTGTGCTTAATTCTTCTTCCTGATGGGAAAATAGAGTGACCTGTGCCTGTCCCAACACCTAGAGCTAGTCTCTCATTGGTTCCCCCTCTTCCCGTTCATCCTCAGGACAATTTGCAACCTGTACGGAACAGGAGGGTAAAGGTGCTGATTCTCCAAGGAGGGAGATGGCTAGTAAATCGGCTGGAATGGCGAACCCGAGCAAAGGAGATGAGAAATGAGGTGCGTTTTAGAAACCTTTCCCGATCACACAGTGTACCATCTTCTGGGTTTCTCATGCCTGTTTTCGACGTAGGAAGATGCCCTTGAACCTGGAGATTTGGGACCCATGGGATGGGTACCATGCAGTATTACTTGAAAGGGTCTGCGTTGGCTCACCCAACCTCACCGAACCTCTCAGCCCCAAGAGTGTCCACCCTTATGTCTCAATCAGCTGTGGGTCTAGATATGGTCAATCCAGGTTGCATCACAGCCCCTGAACGAATTTTGGAAGAATTTCTCTCTCTTTCACTGTCTTTGTTTCACGGGTTTTGAAAAGTAATTTATTTTTATAATGGGGTTTAGCTGCTTTTCACGGCTGTGTTTATGCCACTTTACACCCCCTTGACTCACTTACAGAGAGATATCAATACATAGGTTTGAAGATTCTTACTAGTCAGATATATTCTTGTGCGGTGAATAGGGGGTGTTGAGTCCAGTTCACTGAAAAAGGAATAGGTCTTGTCTCTTACATATTGGGTTTATGGAACGGTATCTGAGCTAATTTGAAACCCTTGTTTTATGCATCACCCCACCTCACCTTTACCGTTCAGCAGCCATAGTGTGTTTTCTAAACGTGTGACTCTGTTCTGTTTTGTAATTCAGTTCAAGTGTAGCGGTTTTTACATTCCCTCTAGAAGTGATATCTTATGATTAGTGTCCTTTTCTGTGTGACTTATTTCACTTAGAATCGTCGTACCTAAATCCACTCATCGTGCTGCTACTAGCCTTATGACGTGGATTTCATGGCTGAGTGATATTCCATTGTACATGAGGACCCCAACTTCTTTATCCATTTTTCTCTTTCCTAGGATATTTAAGGTGTAATGAAGTGGGGGTTCTTGTCAACAGAGCAGCCCTAAACTTTGGGGTGCCTGTGTCTTGCTGATTTTTAGTTTTCCCAATTTATACGCCCATGAGTGGAAGTGCCCTATGCTCTCCAAGCTGTGTTTTTTAGATGTTTCAGAACACACCGTACACTTCTCCAGAGTGGCTGTTGGCAATTTACATCCCACCCATCAGCGTAGCAAGGCTCCCATTTCTCCATGGCCGGTCCTGCATTTCTGGTTTGGACACTTTTTTCCGCATGGCCCTTTTGCCCGCTGGGAAGCGAGACTTCTTTGGAGCGCTGATTGGCCTTTCCAGGTTGCTTGGTTGGCCAAAAAGGGCGTATGCGTTTTTTCCTGAATATATTCAGGAAAAAACGCATACGCCCTTTTTGGCCAAGGGCATCATTGTCCACGTTTTGCCGCTTTTCATGTGCTTTCAAGGCGATTCGAATCTACCTCCTGAAATCTGTTTCCTGCAATTCTGCCTTGCTTTCAAAGCCTCTTCGTTGCCTTCCCTTAATATATTTGTGGACGAGAGGTATCATTTAAAACTCTGCAGGTTTGTGAATTGCAGTGCCCCTGAGCTCCATTTTTCAACTCGCTTTTTTGGGAGCTGGCCGCAAAAGCGCAGGATTGCTTCAGGCCCTCTTCTGGTTCTGGGGGGCAGGCTGAGCTTGTGCTTAATTCTTCTTCCTGATGGGAAAATAGAGTGACCTGTGCCTTTCCCAACACCTAGAGCTAGTCTCTCATTGGTTCCCCCTCTTCCCGTTCATCCTCAGGACAAATTGCAACCTGTACGGAACAGGAGGGTAAAGGTGCTGATTCTCCAAGGAGGGAGATGGCTAGTAAATCGGCTGGAATGGCGAACCCGAGCAAAGGAGATGAGAAATGAGGTGCGTTTTACAAACCTTTCCCGATCACACAGTGTACCATCTTCTGGGTTTCTCATGCCTGTTTTCGACGTAGGAAGATGCCCTTGAACCTGGAGATTTGGGACCCATGGGATGGGTACCATGCAGTATTACTTGAAAGGGTCTGCGTTGGCTCACCCAACCTCACCGAACCTCTCAGCCCCAAGAGTGTCCACCCTTATGTCTCAATCAGCTGTGGGTCTAGATATGGTCAATCCAGGTTGCATCACAGCCCCTGAACGAATTTTGGAAGAATTTCTCTCTCTTTCACTGCCTTTGTTTCACGGGTTTTGAAAAGTAATTTATTTTTATAATGGGGTTTAGCTGCTTTTCACGGCTGTGTTTATGCCGCTTTACACCCCCTTGACTCACTTACAGAGAGATATCAATACATAGGTTTGAAGATTCTTACTAGTCAGATATATTCTTGTGCGGTGAATCGGGGGTGTTGAGTCCAGTTCACTGAAAAAGGAATAGGTCTTGTCTCTTACATATTGGGTTTATGAAACGGTATCTGAGCTAATTTGAAACCCTTGTTTTATGCATCACCCCACCTCACCTTTCCCGTTCAGCAGCCATAGTGTGTTTTCTAAACGTGTGACTCTGTTCTGTTTTGTAATTCAGTTCAAGTGTAGCGGTTTTTACATTCCCTCTAGAAGTGATATCTTATGATAAGTGTCTTTTTCTGTGTGACTTATTTCACTTAGAATCGTCGTACCTAAATCCACTCATCGTGCTGCTACTAGCCTTATGACGTGGATTTCATGGCTGAGTGATATTCCATTGTACATGAGGACCACAACTTCTTTATCCATTTTTCTCTTTCCTAGGATATTTAAGGTGTAATGAAGTGGGGGTTCTTGTCAACAGAGCAGCCCTAAACTTTGGGGTGCCTGTGTCTTGCTGATTTTTAGTTTTCCCAATTTATACGCCCATGAGTGGAAGTGCCCTATGCTCTCCAAGCTGTGTTTTTTAGATGTTTCAGAACACACCGTACACTTCTCCAGAGTGGCTGTTGGCAATTTACATCCCACCCATCAGCGTAGCAAGGCTCCCATTTCTCCATGGCCGGTCCTGCATTTCTGGTTTGGACACTTTTTTCCGCATGGCCCTTTTGCCCGCTGGGAAGCGAGACTTCTTTGGAGCGCTGATTGGCCTTTCCAGGTTGCTTGGTTGGCCAAAAAGGGCGTATGCGTTTTTTCCTGAATATATTCAGGAAAAAACGCATACGCCCTTTTTGGCCAAGGGCATCATTGTCCACGTTTTGCCGCTTTTCATGTGCTTTCAAGGCGATTCGAATCTACCTCCTGAAATCTGTTTCCTGCAATTCTGCCTTGCTTTCAAAGCCTCTTCGTTGCCTTCCCTTAATATATTTGTGGACGAGAGGTATCATTTAAAACTCTGCAGGTTTGTGAATTGCAGTGCCCCTGAGCTCCATTTTTCAACTCGCTTTTTTGGGAGCTGGCCGCAAAAGCGCAGGATTGCTTCAGGCCCTCTTCTGGTTCTGGGGGGCAGGCTGAGCTTGTGCTTAATTCTTCTTCCTGATGGGAAAATAGAGTGACCTGTGCCTGTCCCAACACCTAGAGCTAGTCTCTCATTGGTTCCCCCTCTTCCCGTTCATCCTCAGGACAAATTGCAACCTGTACGGAACAGGAGGTTAAAGGTGCTGATTCTCCAAGGAGGGAGATGGCTAGTAAATCGGCTGGAATGGCGAACCCGAGCAAAGGAGATGAGAAATGAGGTGCGTTTTAGAAACCTTTCCCGATCACACAGTGTACCATCTTCTGGGTTTCTCATGCCTGTTTTCGACGTAGGAAGATGCCCTTGAACCTGGAGATTTGGGACCCATGGGATGGGTACCATGCAGTATTACTTGAAAGGGTCTGCGTTGGCTCACCCAACCTCACCGAACCTCTCAGCCCCAAGAGTGTCCACCCTTATGTCTCAATCAGCTGTGGGTCTAGATATGGTCAATCCAGGTTGCATCACAGCCCCTGAACGAATTTTGGAAGAATTTCTCTCTCTTTCACTGTCTTTGTTTCACGGGTTTTGAAAAGTAATTTATTTTTATAATGGAGTTTAGCTGCTTTTCACGGCTGTGTTTATGCCGCTTTACACCCCCTTGACTCACTTACAGAGAGATATCAATACATAGGTTTGAGGATTCTTACTAGTCAGATATATTCTTGTGCGGTGAATAGGGGGTGTTGAGTCCAGTTCACTGAAAAAGGAATAGGTCTTGTCTCTTACATATTGGGTTTATGGAACGGTATCAGAGCTAATTTGAAACCCTTGTTTTATGCATCACCGCACCTCACCTTTCCCGTTCAGCAGCCATAGTGTGTTTTCTAAACGTGTGACTCTGTTCTGTTTTGTAATTCAGTTCAAGTGTAGCGGTTTTTACATTCCCTCTCTAAGTGATATCTTATGATAAGTGTCTTTTTCTGTGTGACTTATTTCACTTAGAATCGTCGTACCTAAATCCACTCATCGTGCTGCTACTAGCCTTATGACATGGATTTCATGGCTGAGTGATATTCCATTGTACATGAGGACCACCACTTCTTTATCCATTTTTCGCTTTCCTAGGATATTTAAGGTGTAATGAAGTGGGGGTTCTTGTCAACAGAGCAGCCCTAAACTTTGGGGTGCCTGTGTCTTGCTGATTTTTAGTTTTCCCTATTTATACGCCCATGAGTGGAAGTGCCCTATGCTCTCCAAGCTGTGTTTTTTAGATGTTTCAGAACACACCGTACACTTCTCCAGAGTGGCTGTTGGCAATTTACATCCCACCCATCAGCGTAGCAAGGCTCCCATTTCTCCATGGCCGGTCCTGCATTTCTGGTTTGGACACTTTTTTCCGCATGGCCCTTTTGCCCGCTGGGAAGCGAGACTTCTTTGGAGCGCTGATTGGCCTTTCCAGGTTGCTTGGTTGGCCAAAAAGGGCGTATGCGTTTTTTCCTGAATATATTCAGGAAAAAACGCATACGCCCTTTTTGGCCAAGGGCATCATTGTCCACGTTTTGCCGCTTTTCATGTGCTTTCAAGGCGATTCGAATCTACCTCCTGAAATCTGTTTCCTGCAATTCTGCCTTGCTTTCAAAGCCTCTTCGTTGCCTTCCCTTAATATATTTGTGGACGAGAGGTATCATTTAAAACTCTGCAGGTTTGTGAATTGCAGGGCCCCTGAGCTCCATTTTTCAACTCGCTTTTTTGGGAGCTGGCCGCAAAAGCGCAGGATTGCTTCAGGCCCTCTTCTGGTTCTGGGGGGCAGGCTGAGCTTGTGCTTAATTCTTCTTCCTGATGGGAAAATAGAGTGACCTGTGCCTTTCCCAACACCTAGAGCTAGTCTCTCATTGGTTCCCCCTCTTCCCGTTCATCCTCAGGACAATTTGCAACCTGTACGGAACAGGAGGGTAAAGGTGCTGATTCTCCAAGGAGGGAGATGGCTAGTAAATCGGCTGGAATGGCGAACCCGAGCAAAGGAGATGAGAAATGAGGTGCGTTTTAGAAACCTTTCCCGATCACACGGTGTACCATCTTCTGGGATTCTCATGCCTGTTTTCGACGTAGGAAGATGCCCTTGAACCTGGAGATTTGGGACCCATGGGATGGGTACCATGCAGTATTACTTGAAAGGGTCTGCGTTGGCTCACCCAACCTCACCGAACCTCTCAGCCCCAAGAGTGTCCACCCTTATGTCTCAATCAGCTGTGGGTCTAGATATGGTCAATCCAGGTTGCATCACAGCCCCTGAACGAATTTTGTAAGAATTTCTCTCTCTTTCACTGTCTTTGTTTCACGGGTTTTGAAAAGTAATTTATTTTTATAATGGAGTTTAGCTGCTTTTCACGGCTGTGTTTATGCCGCTTTACACCCCCTTGACTCACTTACAGAGAGATATCAATACATAGGTTTGAGGATTCTTACTAGTCAGATATATTCTTGTGCGGTGAATAGGGGGTGTTGAGTCCAGTTCACTGAAAAAGGAATAGGTCTTGTCTCTTACATATTGGGTTTATGGAACGGTATCTGAGCTAATTTGAAACCCTTGTTTTATGCATCACCCCACCTCACCTTTCCCGTTCAGCAGCCATAGTGTGTTTCCTAAACGTGTGACTCTGTTCTGTTTTGTAATTCAGTTCAAGTGTAGCGGTTTTTACATTCCCTCTAGAAGTGATATCTTATGATAAGTGTCTTTTTCTGTGTGACTTATTTCACTTAGAATCGTGGTACCTAAATCCACTCATCGTGCTGCTACTAGCCTTATGACGTTGATTTCATAGCTGAGTGATATTCCATTGTACATGAGGACCCCAACTTCTTTATCCATTTTTCTCTTTCCTAGGATATTTAAGGTGTAATGAAGTGGGGGTTCTTGTCAACAGAGCAGCCCTAAACTTTGGGGTGCCTGTGTCTTGCTGATTTTTAGTTTTCCCAATTTATACGCCCATGAGTGGAAGTGCCCTATGCTCTCCAAGCTGTGTTTTTTAGATGTTTCAGAACACACCGTACACTTCTCCAGAGTGGCTGTTGGCAATTTACATCCCACCCATCAGCGTAGCAAGGCTCCCATTTCTCCATGGCCGGTCCTGCATTTCTGGTTTGGACACTTTTTTCCGCATGGCCCTTTTGCCCGCTGGGAAGCGAGACTTCTTTGGAGCGCTGATTGGCCTTTCCAGGTTGCTTGGTTGGCCAAAAAGGGCGTATGCGTTTTTTCCTGAATATATTCAGGAAAAAACGCATACGCCCTTTTTGGCCAAGGGCATCATTGTCCACGTTTTGCCGCTTTTCATGTGCTTTCAAGGCGATTCGAATCTACCTCCTGAAATCTGTTTCCTGCAATTCTGCCTTGCTTTCAAAGCCTCTTCGTTGTCTTCCCTTAATATATTTGTGGACGAGAGGTATCATTTAAAACTCTGCAGGTTTGTGAATTGCAGTGCCCCTGAGCTCCATTTTTCAACTCGCTTTTTTGGGAGCTGGCCGCAAAAGCGCAGGATTGCTTCAGGCCCTCTTCTGGTTCTGGGGGGCAGGCTGAGCTTGTGCTTAATTCTTCTTCCTGATGGGAAAATAGAGTGACCTGTGCCTTTCCCAACACCTAGAGCTAGTCTCTCATTGGTTCCCCCTCTTCCCGTTCATCCTCAGGACAATTTGCAACCTGTACGGAACAGGAGGGTAAAGGTGCTGATTCTCCAAGGAGGGAGATGGCTAGTAAATCGGCTGGAATGGCGAACCCGAGCAAAGGAGATGAGAAATGAGGTGCGTTTTAGAAACCTTTCCCGATCACACGGTGTACCATCTTCTGGGATTCTCATGCCTGTTTTCGACGTAGGAAGATGCCCTTGAACCTGGAGATTTGGGACCCATGGGATGGGTACCATGCAGTATTACTTGAAAGGGTCTGCGTTGGCTCACCCAACCTCACCGAACCTCTCAGCCCCAAGAGTGTCCACCCTTATGTCTCAATCAGCTGTGGGTCTAGATATGGTCAATCCAGGTTGCATCACAGCCCCTGAACGTATTTTGTAAGAATTTCTCTCTCTTTCACTGTCTTTGTTTCACGGGTTTTGAAAAGTAATTTATTTTTATAATGGGGTTTAGCTGCTTTTCACGGCTGTGTTTATGCCGCTTTACACCCCCTTGACTCACTTACAGAGAGATATCAATACATAGGTTTGAAGATTCTTACTAGTCAGATATATTCTTGTGCGGTGAATCGGGGGTGTTGAGTCCAGTTCACTGAAAAAGGAATAGGTCTTGTCTCTTACATATTGGGTTTATGGAACGGTATCTGAGCTAATTTGAAACACTTGTTTTATGCATCACCCCACCTCACCTTTCCCGTTCAGCAGCCATAGTGTGTTTTCTAAACGTGTGACTCTGTTCTGTTTTGTAATTCAGTTCAAGTGTAGCGATTTTACATTCCCTCTAGAAGTGATATCTTATGATAAGTGTCTTTTTCTGTGTGACTTATTTCACTTAGAATTGTCGTACCTAAATCCACTCATCGTGCTGCTACTAGCCTTATGACGTGGATTTCATGGCTGAGTGATATTCCATTGTACATGAGGACCACCACTTCTTTATCCATTTTTCGCTTTCCTAGGATATTTAAGGTGTAATGAAGTGGGGGTTCTTGTCAACAGAGCAGCCCTAAACTTTGGGGTGCCTGTGTCTTGCTGATTTTTAGTTTTCCCAATTTATACGCCCATGAGTGGAAGTGCCCTATGCTCTCCAAGCTGTGTTTTTTAGATGTTTCAGGACACACCGTACACTTCTCCAGAGTGGCTGTTGGCAATTTACATCCCACCCATCAGCGTAGCAAGGCTCCCATTTCTCCATGGCCGGTCCTGCATTTCTGGTTTGGACACTTTTTTCCGCATGGCCCTTTTGCCCGCTGGGAAGCGAGACTTCTTTGGAGCGCTGATTGGCCTTTCCAGGTTGCTTGGTTGGCCAAAAAGGGCGTATGCGTTTTTTCCTGAATATATTCAGGAAAAAACGCATACGCCCTTTTTGGCCAAGGGCATCATTGTCCACGTTTTGCCGCTTTTCATGTGCTTTCAAGGCGATTCGAATCTACCTCCTGAAATCTGTTTCCTGCAATTCTGCCTTGCTTTCAAAGCCTCTTCGTTGCCTTCCCTTAATATATTTGTGGACGAGAGGTATCATTTAAAACTCTGCAGGTTTGTGAATTGCAGTGCCCCTGAGCTCCATTTTTCAACTCGCTTTTTTGGGAGCTGGCCGCAAAAGCGCAGGATTGCTTCAGGCCCTCTTCTGGTTCTGGGGGGCAGGCTGAGCTTCTGCTTAATTCTTCTTCCTGATGGGAAAATAGAGTGACCTGTGCCTTTCCCAACACCTAGAGCTAGTCTCTCATTGGTTCCCCCTCTTCCCGTTCATCCTCAGGACAAATTGCAACCTGTACGGAACAGGAGGGTAAAGGTGCTGATTCTCCAAGGAGGGAGATGGCTAGTAAATCGGCTGGAATGGCGAACCCGAGCAAAGGAGATGAGAAATGAGGTGCGTTTTACAAACCTTTCCCGATCACACGGTGTACCATCTTCTGGGTTTCTCATGCCTGTTTTCGACGTAGGAAGATGCCCTTGAACCTGGAGATTTGGGACCCATGGGATGGGTACCATGCAGTATTACTTGAAAGGGTCTGCGTTGGCTCACCCAACCTCACCGAACCTCTCAGCCCCAAGAGTGTCCACCCTTATGTCTCAATCAGCTGTGGGTCTAGATATGGTCAATCCAGGTTGCATCACAGCCCCTGAACGAATTTTGGAAGAATTTCTCTCTCTTTCACTGCCTTTGTTTCACGGGTTTTGAAAAGTAATTTATTTTTATAATGGGGTTTAGCTGCTTTTCACGGCTGTGTTTATTCCGCTTTACACCCCCTTGACTCACTTACAGAGAGATATCAATACATAGGTTTGAAGATTCTTACTAGTCAGATATATTCTTGTGCGGTGAATCGGGGGTGTTGAGTCCAGTTCACTGAAAAAGGAATAGGTCTTGTCTCTTACATATTGGGTTTATGGAACGGTATCTGAGCTAATTTGAAACCCTTGTTTTATGCATCACCCCACCTCACCTTTCCCGTTCAGCAGCCATAGTGTGTTTTCTACACGTGTGACTCTGTTCTGTTTTGTAATTCAGTTCAAGTGTAGCGGTTTTTACATTCCCTCTAGAAGTGATATCTTATGATAAGTGTCTTTTTCTGTGTGACTTATTTCACTTAGAATCGTCGTACCTAAATCCACTCATCGTGCTGCTACTAGCCTTATGACGTGGATTTCATGGCTGAGTGATATTCCATTGTACATGAGGACCACAACTTCTTTATCCATTTTTCTCTTTCCTAGGATATTTAAGGTGTAATGAAGTGGGGGTTCTTGTCAACAGAGCAGCCCTAAACTTTGGGGTGCCTGTGTCTTGCTGATTTTTAGTTTTCCCAATTTATACGCCCATGAGTGGAAGTGCCCTATGCTCTCCAAGCTGTGTTTTTTAGATGTTTCAGAACACACCGTACACTTCTCCAGAGTGGCTGTTGGCAATTTACATCCCACCCATCAGCGTAGCAAGGCTCCCATTTCTCCATGGCCGGTCCTGCATTTCTGGTTTGGACACTTTTTTCCGCATGGCCCTTTTGCCCGCTGGGAAGCGAGACTTCTTTGGAGCGCTGATTGGCCTTTCCAGGTTGCTTGGTTGGCCAAAAAGGGCGTATGCGTTTTTTCCTGAATATATTCAGGAAAAAACGCATACGCCCTTTTTGGCCAAGGGCATCATTGTCCACGTTTTGCCGCTTTTCATGTGCTTTCAAGGCGATTCGAATCTACCTCCTGAAATCTGTTTCCTGCAATTCTGCCTTGCTTTCAAAGCCTCTTCGTTGCCTTCCCTTAATATATTTGTGGACGAGAGGTATCATTTAAAACTCTGCAGGTTTGTGAATTGCAGTGCCCCTGAGCTCCATTTTTCAACTCGCTTTTTTGGGAGCTGGCCGCAAAAGCGCAGGATTGCTTCAGGCCCTCTTCTGGTTCTGGGGGGCAGGCTGAGCTTGTGCTTAATTCTTCTTCCTGATGGGAAAATAGAGTGACCTGTGCCTTTCCCAACACCTAGAGCTAGTCTCTCATTGGTTCCCCCTCTTCCCGTTCATCCTCAGGACAAATTGCAACCTGTACGGAACAGGAGGGTAAAGGTGCTGATTCTCCAAGGAGGGAGATGGCTAGTAAATCGGCTGGAATGGCGAACCCGAGCAAAGGAGATGAGAAATGAGGTGCGTTTTACAAACCTTTCCCGATCACACGGTGTACCATCTTCTGGGTTTCTCATGCCTGTTTTCGACGTAGGAAGATGCCCTTGAACCTGGAGATTTGGGACCCATGGGATGGGTACCATGCAGTATTACTTGAAAGGGTCTGCGTTGGCTCACCCAACCTCACCGAACCTCTCAGCCCCAAGAGTGTCCACCCTTATGTCTCAATCAGCTGTGGGTCTAGATATGGTCAATCCAGGTTGCATCACAGCCCCTGAACGAATTTTGGAAGAATTTCTCTCTCTTTCACTGCCTTTGTTTCACGGGTTTTGAAAAGTAATTTATTTTTATAATGGGGTTTAGCTGCTTTTCACGGCTGTGTTTATTCCGCTTTACACCCCCTTGACTCACTTACAGAGAGATATCAATACATAGGTTTGAAGATTCTTACTAGTCAGATATATTCTTGTGCGGTGAATCGGGGGTGTTGAGTCCAGTTCACTGAAAAAGGAATAGGTCTTGTCTCTTACATATTGGGTTTATGGAACGGTATCTGAGCTAATTTGAAACCCTTGTTTTATGCATCACCCCACCTCACCTTTCCCGTTCAGCAGCCATAGTGTGTTTTCTACACGTGTGACTCTGTTCTGTTTTGTAATTCAGTTCAAGTGTAGCGGTTTTTACATTCCCTCTAGAAGTGATATCTTATGATAAGTGTCTTTTTCTGTGTGACTTATTTCACTTAGAATCGTCGTACCTAAATCCACTCATCGTGCTGCTACTAGCCTTATGACGTGGATTTCATGGCTGAGTGATATTCCATTGTACATGAGGACCACAACTTCTTTATCCATTTTTCTCTTTCCTAGGATATTTAAGGTGTAATGAAGTGGGGGTTCTTGTCAACAGAGCAGCCCTAAACTTTGGGGTGCCTGTGTCTTGCTGATTTTTAGTTTTCCCAATTTATACGCCCATGAGTGGAAGTGCCCTATGCTCTCCAAGCTGTGTTTTTTAGATGTTTCAGAACACACCGTACACTTCTCCAGAGTGGCTGTTGGCAATTTACATCCCACCCATCAGCGTAGCAAGGCTCCCATTTCTCCATGGCCGGTCCTGCATTTCTGGTTTGGACACTTTTTTCCGCATGGCCCTTTTGCCCGCTGGGAAGCGAGACTTCTTTGGAGCGCTGATTGGCCTTTCCAGGTTGCTTGGTTGGCCAAAAAGGGCGTATGCGTTTTTTCCTGAATATATTCAGGAAAAAACGCATACGCCCTTTTTGGCCAAGGGCATCATTGTCCACGTTTTGCCGCTTTTCATGTGCTTTCAAGGCGATTCGAATCTACCTCCTGAAATCTGTTTCCTGCAATTCTGCCTTGCTTTCAAAGCCTCTTCGTTGCCTTCCCTTAATATATTTGTGGACGAGAGGTATCATTTAAAACTCTGCAGGTTTGTGAATTGCAGTGCCCCTGAGCTCCATTTTTCAACTCGCTTTTTTGGGAGCTGGCCGCAAAAGCGCAGGATTGCTTCAGGCCCTCTTCTGGTTCTGGGGGGCAGGCTGAGCTTGTGCTTAATTCTTCTTCCTGATGGGAAAATAGAGTGACCTGTGCCTGTCCCAACACCTAGAGCTAGTCTCTCATTGGTTCCCCCTCTTCCCGTTCATCCTCAGGACAAATTGCAACCTGTACGGAACAGGAGGTTAAAGGTGCTGATTCTCCAAGGAGGGAGATGGCTAGTAAATCGGCTGGAATGGCGAACCCGAGCAAAGGAGATGAGAAATGAGGTGCGTTTTAGAAACCTTTCCCGATCACACAGTGTACCATCTTCTGGGTTTCTCATGCCTGTTTTCGACGTAGGAAGATGCCCTTGAACCTGGAGATTTGGGACCCATGGGATGGGTACCATGCAGTATTACTTGAAAGGGTCTGCGTTGGCTCACCCAACCTCACCGAACCTCTCAGCCCCAAGAGTGTCCACCCTTATGTCTCAATCAGCTGTGGGTCTAGATATGGTCAATCCAGGTTGCATCACAGCCCCTGAACGAATTTTGTAAGAATTTCTCTCTCTTTCACTGTCTTTGTTTCACGGGTTTTGAAAAGTAATTTATTTTTATGATGGAGTTTAGCTGCTTTTCACGGCTGTGTTTATGCCGCTTTACACCCCCTTGACTCACTTACAGAGAGATATCAATACATAGGTTTGAGGATTCTTACTAGTCAGATATATTCTTGTGCGGTGAATAGGGGGTGTTGAGTCCAGTTCACTGAAAAAGGAATAGGTCTTGTCTCTTACATATTGGGTTTATGGAACGGTATCGGAGCTAATTTGAAACCCTTGTTTTATGCATCACCCCACCTCACCTTTCCCGTTCAGCAGCCATAGTGTGTTTTCTAAACGTGTGACTCTGTTCTGTTTTGTAATTCAGTTCAAGTGTAGCGGTTTTTACATTCCCTCTCTAAGTGATATCTTATGATAAGTGTCTTTTTCTGTGTGACTTATTTCACTTAGAATCGTCGTACCTAAATCCACTCATCGTGCTGCTACTAGCCTTATGACATGGATTTCATGGCTGAGTGATATTCCATTGTACATGAGGACCACCACTTCTTTATCCATTTTTCGCTTTCCTAGGATATTTAAGGTGTAATGAAGTGGGGGTTCTTGTCAACAGAGCAGCCCTAAACTTTGGGGTGCCTGTGTCTTGCTGATTTGTAGTTTTCCCTATTTATACGCCCATGAGTGGAAGTGCCCTATGCTCTCCAAGCTGTGTTTTTTAGATGTTTCAGAACACACCGTACACTTCTCCAGAGTGGCTGTTGGCAATTTACATCCCACCCATCAGCGTAGCAAGGCTCCCATTTCTCCATGGCCGGTCCTGCATTTCTGGTTTGGACACTTTTTTCCGCATGGCCCTTTTGCCCGCTGGGAAGCGAGACTTCTTTGGAGCGCTGATTGGCCTTTCCAGGTTGCTTGGTTGGCCAAAAAGGGCGTATGCGTTTTTTCCTGAATATATTCAGGAAAAAACGCATACGCCCTTTTTGGCCAAGGGCATCATTGTCCACGTTTTGCCGCTTTTCATGTGCTTTCAAGGCGATTCGAATCTACCTCCTGAAATCTGTTTCCTGCAATTCTGCCTTGCTTTCAAAGCCTCTTCGTTGCCTTCCCTTAATATATTTGTGGACGAGAGGTATCATTTAAAACTCTGCAGGTTTGTGAATTGCAGGGCCCCTGAGCTCCATTTTTCAACTCGCTTTTTTGGGAGCTGGCCGCAAAAGCGCAGGATTGCTTCAGGCCCTCTTCTGGTTCTGGGGGGCAGGCTGAGCTTGTGCTTAATTCTTCTTCCTGATGGGAAAATAGAGTGACCTGTGCCTTTCCCAACACCTAGAGCTAGTCTCTCATTGGTTCCCCCTCTTCCCGTTCATCCTCAGGACAATTTGCAACCTGTACGGAACAGGAGGGTAAAGGTGCTGATTCTCCAAGGAGGGAGATGGCTAGTAAATCGGCTGGAATGGCGAACCCGAGCAAAGGAGATGAGAAATGAGGTGCGTTTTAGAAACCTTTCCCGATCACACGGTGTACCATCTTCTGGGATTCTCATGCCTGTTTTCGACGTAGGAAGATGCCCTTGAACCTGGAGATTTGGGACCCATGGGATGGGTACCATGCAGTATTACTTGAAAGGGTCTGCGTTGGCTCACCCAACCTCACCGAACCTCTCAGCCCCAAGAGTGTCCACCCTTATGTCTCAATCAGCTGTGGGTCTAGATATGGTCAATCCAGGTTGCATCACAGCCCCTGAACGAATTTTGTAAGAATTTCTCTCTCTTTCACTGTCTTTGTTTCACGGGTTTTGAAAAGTAATTTATTTTTATAATGGAGTTTAGCTGCTTTTCACGGCTGTGTTTATGCCGCTTTACACCCCCTTGACTCACTTACAGAGAGATATCAATACATAGGTTTGAGGATTCTTACTAGTCAGATATATTCTTGTGCGGTGAATAGGGGGTGTTGAGTCCAGTTCACTGAAAAAGGAATAGGTCTTGTCTCTTACATATTGGGTTTATGGAACGGTATCTGAGCTAATTTGAAACCCTTGTTTTATGCATCACCCCACCTCACCTTTCCCGTTCAGCAGCCATAGTGTGTTTCCTAAACATGTGACTCTGTTCTGTTTTGTAATTCAGTTCAAGTGTAGCGGTTTTTACATTCCCTCTAGAAGTGATATCTTATGATAAGTGTCTTTTTCTGTGTGACTTATTTCACTTAGAATCGTGGTACCTAAATCCACTCATCGTGCTGCTACTAGCCTTATGACGTTGATTTCATAGCTGAGTGATATTCCATTGTACATGAGGACCCCAACTTCTTTATCCATTTTTCTCTTTCCTAGGATATTTAAGGTGTAATGAAGTGGGGGTTCTTGTCAACAGAGCAGCCCTAAACTTTGGGGTGCCTGTGTCTTGCTGATTTTTAGTTTTCCCAATTTATACGCCCATGAGTGGAAGTGCCCTATGCTCTCCAAGCTGTGTTTTTTAGATGTTTCAGAACACACCGTACACTTCTCCAGAGTGGCTGTTGGCAATTTACATCCCACCCATCAGCGTAGCAAGGCTCCCATTTCTCCATGGCCGGTCCTGCATTTCTGGTTTGGACACTTTTTTCCGCATGGCCCTTTTGCCCGCTGGGAAGCGAGACTTCTTTGGAGCGCTGATTGGCCTTTCCAGGTTGCTTGGTTGGCCAAAAAGGGCGTATGCGTTTTTTCCTGAATATATTCAGGAAAAAACGCATACGCCCTTTTTGGCCAAGGGCATCATTGTCCACGTTTTGCCGCTTTTCATGTGCTTTCAAGGCGATTCGAATCTACCTCCTGAAATCTGTTTCCTGCAATTCTGCCTTGCTTTCAAAGCCTCTTCGTTGTCTTCCCTTAATATATTTGTGGACGAGAGGTATCATTTAAAACTCTGCAGGTTTGTGAATTGCAGTGCCCCTGAGCTCCATTTTTCAACTCGCTTTTTTGGGAGCTGGCCGCAAAAGCGCAGGATTGCTTCAGGCCCTCTTCTGGTTCTGGGGGGCAGGCTGAGCTTGTGCTTAATTCTTCTTCCTGATGGGAAAATAGAGTGACCTGTGCCTGTCCCAACACCTAGAGCTAGTCTCTCATTGGTTCCCCCTCTTCCCGTTCATCCTCAGGACAATTTGCAACCTGTACGGAACAGGAGGGTAAAGGTGCTGATTCTCCAAGGAGGGAGATGGCTAGTAAATCGGCTGGAATGGCGAACCCGAGCAAAGGAGATGAGAAATGAGGTGCGTTTTAGAAACCTTTCCCGATCACACAGTGTACCATCTTCTGGGTTTCTCATTCCTGTTTTCGACGTAGGAAGATGCCCTTGAACCTGGAGATTTGGGACCCATGGGATGGGTACCATGCAGTATTACTTGAAAGGGTCTGCGTTGGCTCACCCAACCTCACCGAACCTCTCAGCCCCAAGAGTGTCCACCCTTATGTCTCAATCAGCTGTGGGTCTAGATATGGTCAATCCAGGTTGCATCACAGCCCCTGAACGAATTTTGGAAGAATTTCTCTCTCTTTCACTGTCTTTGTTTCACGGGTTTTGAAAAGTAATTTATTTTTATAATGGGGTTTAGCTGCTTTTCACGGCTGTGTTTATGCCGCTTTACACCCCCTTGACTCACTTACAGAGAGATATCAATACATAGGTTTGAAGATTCTTACTAGTCAGATATATTCTTGTGCGGTGAATAGGGGGTGTTGAGTCCAGTTCACTGAAAAAGGAATAGGTCTTGTCTCTTACATATTGGGTTTATGGAACGGTATCTGAGCTAATTTGAAACCCTTGTTTTATGCATCACCCCACCTCACCTTTCCCGTTCAGCAGCCATAGTGTGTTTTCTAAACGTGTGACTCTGTTCTGTTTTGTAATTCAGTTCAAGTGTAGCGGTTTTTACATTCCCTCTAGAAGTGATATCTTATGATAAGTGTCTTTTTCTGTGTGACTTATTTCACTTAGAATCGTCGTACCTAAATCCACTCATCGTGCTGCTACTAGCCTTATGACGTGGATTTCATGGCTGAGTGATATTCCATTGTACATGAGGACCCCAACTTCTTTATCCATTTTTCTCTTTCCTAGGATATTTAAGGTGTAATGAAGTGGGGGTTCTTGTCAACAGAGCAGCCCTAAACTTTGGGGTGCCTGTGTCTTGCTGATTTTTAGTTTTCCCAATTTATACGCCCATGAGTGGAAGTGCCCTATGCTCTCCAAGCTGTGTTTTTTAGATGTTTCAGAACACACCGTACACTTCTCCAGAGTGGCTGTTGGCAATTTACATCCCACCCATCAGCGTAGCAAGGCTCCCATTTCTCCATGGCCGGTCCTGCATTTCTGGTTTGGACACTTTTTTCCGCATGGCCCTTTTGCCCGCTGGGAAGCGAGACTTCTTTGGAGCGCTGATTGGCCTTTCCAGGTTGCTTGGTTGGCCAAAAAGGGCGTATGCGTTTTTTCCTGAATATATTCAGGAAAAAACGCATACGCCCTTTTTGGCCAAGGGCATCATTGTCCACGTTTTGCCGCTTTTCATGTGCTTTCAAGGCGATTCGAATCTACCTCCTGAAATCTGTTTCCTGCAATTCTGCCTTGCTTTCAAAGCCTCTTCGTTGCCTTCCCTTAATATATTTGTGGACGAGAGGTATCATTTAAAACTCTGCAGGTTTGTGAATTGCAGGGCCCCTGAGCTCCATTTTTCAACTCGCTTTTTTGGGAGCTGGCCGCAAAAGCGCAGGATTGCTTCAGGCCCTCTTCTGGTTCTGGGGGGCAGGCTGAGCTTGTGCTTAATTCTTCTTCCTGATGGGAAAATAGAGTGACCTGTGCCTTTCCCAACACCTAGAGCTAGTCTCTCATTGGTTCCCCCTCTTCCCGTTCATCCTCAGGACAATTTGCAACCTGTACGGAACAGGAGGGTAAAGGTGCTGATTCTCCAAGGAGGGAGATGGCTAGTAAATCGGCTGGAATGGCGAACCCGAGCAAAGGAGATGAGAAATGAGGTGCGTTTTAGAAACCTTTCCCGATCACACGGTGTACCATCTTCTGGGATTCTCATGCCTGTTTTCGACGTAGGAAGATGCCCTTGAACCTGGAGATTTGGGACCCATGGGATGGGTACCATGCAGTATTACTTGAAAGGGTCTGCGTTGGCTCACCCAACCTCACCGAACCTCTCAGCCCCAAGAGTGTCCACCCTTATGTCTCAATCAGCTGTGGGTCTAGATATGGTCAATCCAGGTTGCATCACAGCCCCTGAACGAATTTTGGAAGAATTTCTCTCTCTTTCACTGTCTTTGTTTCACGGGTTTTGAAAAGTAATTTATTTTTATAATGGGGTTTAGCTGCTTTTCACGGCTGTGTTTATGCCGCTTTACACCCCCTTGACTCACTTACAGAGAGATATCAATACATAGGTTTGAAGATTCTTACTAGTCAGATATATTCTTGTGCGGTGAATCGGGGGTGTTGAGTCCAGTTCACTGAAAAAGGAATAGGTCTTGTCTCTTACATATTGGGTTTATGGAACGGTATCTGAGCTAATTTGAAACCCTTGTTTTATGCATCACCCCACCTCACCTTTCCCGTTCAGCAGCCATAGTGTGTTTTCTAAACGTGTGACTCTGTTCTGTTTTGTAATTCAGTTCAAGTGTAGCGGTTTTTACATTCCCTCTAGAAGTGATATCTTATGATAAGTGTCTTTTTCTGTGTGACTTATTTCACTTAGAATCGTCGTACCTAAATCCACTCATCGTGCTGCTACTAGCCTTATGACGTGGATTTCATGGCTGAGTGATATTCCATTGTACATGAGGACCACAACTTCTTTATCCATTTTTCTCTTTCCTAGGATATTTAAGGTGTAATGAAGTGGGGGTTCTTGTCAACAGAGCAGCCCTAAACTTTGGGGTGCCTGTGTCTTGCTGATTTTTAGTTTTCCCAATTTATACGCCCATGAGTGGAAGTGCCCTATGCTCTCCAAGCTGTGTTTTTTAGATGTTTCAGAACACACCGTACACTTCTCCAGAGTGGCTGTTGGCAATTTACATCCCACCCATCAGCGTAGCAAGGCTCCCATTTCTCCATGGCCGGTCCTGCATTTCTGGTTTGGACACTTTTTTCCGCATGGCCCTTTTGCCCGCTGGGAAGCGAGACTTCTTTGGAGCGCTGATTGGCCTTTCCAGGTTGCTTGGTTGGCCAAAAAGGGCGTATGCGTTTTTTCCTGAATATATTCAGGAAAAAACGCATACGCCCTTTTTGGCCAAGGGCATCATTGTCCACGTTTTGCCGCTTTTCATGTGCTTTCAAGGCGATTCGAATCTACCTCCTGAAATCTGTTTCCTGCAATTCTGCCTTGCTTTCAAAGCCTCTTCGTTGCCTTCCCTTAATATATTTGTGGACGAGAGGTATCATTTAAAACTCTGCAGGTTTGTGAATTGCAGTGCCCCTGAGCTCCATTTTTCAACTCGCTTTTTTGGGAGCTGGCCGCAAAAGCGCAGGATTGCTTCAGGCCCTCTTCTGGTTCTGGGGGGCAGGCTGAGCTTGTGCTTAATTCTTCTTCCTGATGGGAAAATAGAGTGACCTGTGCCTTTCCCAACACCTAGAGCTAGTCTCTCATTGGTTCCCCCTCTTCCCGTTCATCCTCAGGACAATTTGCAACCTGTACGGAACAGGAGGGTAAAGGTGCTGATTCTCCAAGGAGGGAGATGGCTAGTAAATCGGCTGGAATGGCGAACCCGAGCAAAGGAGATGAGAAATGAGGTGCGTTTTAGAAACCTTTCCCGATCACACGGTGTACCATCTTCTGGGATTCTCATGCCTGTTTTCGACGTAGGAAGATGCCCTTGAACCTGGAGATTTGGGACCCATGGGATGGGTACCATGCAGTATTACTTGAAAGGGTCTGCGTTGGCTCACCCAACCTCACCGAACCTCTCAGCCCCAAGAGTGTCCACCCTTATGTCTCAATCAGCTGTGGGTCTAGATATGGTCAATCCAGGTTGCATCACAGCCCCTGAACGAATTTTGGAAGAATTTCTCTCTCTTTCACTGTCTTTGTTTCACGGGTTTTGAAAAGTAATTTATTTTTATAATGGGGTTTAGCTGCTTTTCACGGCTGTGTTTATGCCGCTTTACACCCCCTTGACTCACTTACAGAGAGATATCAATACATAGGTTTGAAGATTCTTACTAGTCAGATATATTCTTGTGCGGTGAATCGGGGGTGTTGAGTCCAGTTCACTGAAAAAGGAATAGGTCTTGTCTCTTACATATTGGGTTTATGGAACGGTATCTGAGCTAATTTGAAACCCTTGTTTTATGCATCACCCCACCTCACCTTTCCCGTTCAGCAGCCATAGTGTGTTTTCTAAACGTGTGACTCTGTTCTGTTTTGTAATTCAGTTCAAGTGTAGCGGTTTTTACATTCCCTCTAGAAGTGATATCTTATGATAAGTGTCTTTTTCTGTGTGACTTATTTCACTTAGAATCGTCGTACCTAAATCCACTCATCGTGCTGCTACTAGCCTTATGACGTGGATTTCATGGCTGAGTGATATTCCATTGTACATGAGGACCACAACTTCTTTATCCATTTTTCTCTTTCCTAGGATATTTAAGGTGTAATGAAGTGGGGGTTCTTGTCAACAGAGCAGCCCTAAACTTTGGGGTGCCTGTGTCTTGCTGATTTTTAGTTTTCCCAATTTATACGCCCATGAGTGGAAGTGCCCTATGCTCTCCAAGCTGTGTTTTTTAGATGTTTCAGAACACACCGTACACTTCTCCAGAGTGGCTGTTGGCAATTTACATCCCACCCATCAGCGTAGCAAGGCTCCCATTTCTCCATGGCCGGTCCTGCATTTCTGGTTTGGACACTTTTTTCCGCATGGCCCTTTTGCCCGCTGGGAAGCGAGACTTCTTTGGAGCGCTGATTGGCCTTTCCAGGTTGCTTGGTTGGCCAAAAAGGGCGTATGCGTTTTTTCCTGAATATATTCAGGAAAAAACGCATACGCCCTTTTTGGCCAAGGGCATCATTGTCCACGTTTTGCCGCTTTTCATGTGCTTTCAAGGCGATTCGAATCTACCTCCTGAAATCTGTTTCCTGCAATTCTGCCTTGCTTTCAAAGCCTCTTCGTTGCCTTCCCTTAATATATTTGTGGACGAGAGGTATCATTTAAAACTCTGCAGGTTTGTGAATTGCAGTGCCCCTGAGCTCCATTTTTCAACTCGCTTTTTTGGGAGCTGGCCGCAAAAGCGCAGGATTGCTTCAGGCCCTCTTCTGGTTCTGGGGGGCAGGCTGAGCTTGTGCTTAATTCTTCTTCCTGATGGGAAAATAGAGTGACCTGTGCCTGTCCCAACACCTAGAGCTAGTCTCTCATTGGTTCCCCCTCTTCCCGTTCATCCTCAGGACAATTTGCAACCTGTACGGAACAGGAGGGTAAAGGTGCTGATTCTCCAAGGAGGGAGATGGCTAGTAAATCGGCTGGAATGGCGAACCCGAGCAAAGGAGATGAGAAATGAGGTGCGTTTTAGAAACCTTTCCCGATCACACAGTGTACCATCTTCTGGGTTTCTCATGCCTGTTTTCGACGTAGGAAGATGCCCTTGAACCTGGAGATTTGGGACCCATGGGATGGGTACCATGCAGTATTACTTGAAAGGGTCTGCGTTGGCTCACCCAACCTCACCGAACCTCTCAGCCCCAAGAGTGTCCACCCTTATGTCTCAATCAGCTGTGGGTCTAGATATGGTCAATCCAGGTTGCATCACAGCCCCTGAACGAATTTTGGAAGAATTTCTCTCTCTTTCACTGTCTTTGTTTCACGGGTTTTGAAAAGTAATTTATTTTTATAATGGGGTTTAGCTGCTTTTCACGGCTGTGTTTATGCCGCTTTACACCCCCTTGACTCACTTACAGAGAGATATCAATACATAGGTTTGAAGATTCTTACTAGTCAGATATATTCTTGTGCGGTGAATAGGGGGTGTTGAGTCCAGTTCACTGAAAAAGGAATAGGTCTTGTCTCTTACATATTGGGTTTATGGAACGGTATCGGAGCTAATTTGAAACCCTTGTTTTATGCATCACCCCACCTCACCTTTCCCGTTCAGCAGCCATAGTGTGTTTTCTAAACGTGTGACTCTGTTCTCTTTTGTAATTCAGTTCAAGTGTAGCGGTTTTTACATTCCCTCTAGAAGTGATATCTTATGATAATTGTCTTTTTCTGTGTGACTTATTTCACTTAGAATCGTCGTACCTAAATCCACTCATCGTGCTGCTACTAGCCTTATGACGTTGATTTCATGGCTGAGTGATATTCCATTGTACATGAGGACCCCAACTTCTTTATCCATTTTTCTCTTTCCTTGGATATTTAAGGTGTAATGAAGTGGGGGTTCTTGTCAACAGAGCAGCCCTAAACTTTGGGGTGCCTGTGTCTTGCTGATTTTTAGTTTTCCCAATTTATACGCCCATGAGTGGAAGTGCCCTATGCTCTCCAAGCTGTGTTTTTTAGATGTTTCAGAACACACCGTACACTTCTCCAGAGTGGCTGTTGGCAATTTACATCCCACCCATCAGCGTAGCAAGGCTCCCATTTCTCCATGGCCGGTCCTGCATTTCTGGTTTGGACACTTTTTTCCGCATGGCCCTTTTGCCCGCTGGGAAGCGAGACTTCTTTGGAGCGCTGATTGGCCTTTCCAGGTTGCTTGGTTGGCCAAAAAGGGCGTATGCGTTTTTTCCTGAATATATTCAGGAAAAAACGCATACGCCCTTTTTGGCCAAGGGCATCATTGTCCACGTTTTGCCGCTTTTCATGTGCTTTCAAGGCGATTCGAATCTACCTCCTGAAATCTGTTTCCTGCAATTCTGCCTTGCTTTCAAAGCCTCTTCGTTGCCTTCCCTTAATATATTTGTGGACGAGAGGTATCATTTAAAACTCTGCAGGTTTGTGAATTGCAGTGCCCCTGAGCTCCATTTTTCAACTCGCTTTTTTGGGAGCTGGCCGCAAAAGCGCAGGATTGCTTCAGGCCCTCTTCTGGTTCTGGGGGGCAGGCTGAGCTTGTGCTTAATTCTTCTTCCTGATGGGAAAATAGAGTGACCTGTGCCTTTCCCAACACCTAGAGCTAGTCTCTCATTGGTTCCCCCTCTTCCCGTTCATCCTCAGGACAATTTGCAACCTGTACGGAACAGGAGGGTAAAGGTGCTGATTCTCCAAGGAGGGAGATGGCTAGTAAATCGGCTGGAATGGCGAACCCGAGCAAAGGAGATGAGAAATGAGGTGCGTTTTAGAAACCTTTCCCGATCACACGGTGTACCATCTTCTGGCATTCTCATGCCTGTTTTCGACGTAGGAAGATGCCCTTGAACCTGGAGATTTGGGACCCATGGGATGGGTACCATGCAGTATTACTTGAAAGGGTCTGCGTTGGCTCACCCAACCTCACCGAACCTCTCAGCCCCAAGAGTGTCCACCCTTATGTCTCAATCAGCTGTGGGTCTAGATATGGTCAATCCAGGTTGCATCACAGCCCCTGAACGAATTTTGTAAGAATTTCTCTCTCTTTCACTGTCTTTGTTTCACGGGTTTTGAAAAGTAATTTATTTTTATAATGGGGTTTAGCTGCTTTTCACGGCTGTGTTTATGCTGCTTTACACCCCCTTGACTCACTTACAGAGAGATATCAATACATAGGTTTGAAGATTCTTACTAGTCAGATATATTCTTGTGCGGTGAATCGGGGGTGTTGAGTCCAGTTCACTGAAAAAGGAATAGGTCTTGTCTCTTACATATTGGGTTTATGGAACGGTATCTGAGCTAATTTGAAACCCTTGTTTTATGCATCACCCCACCTCACCTTTCCCGTTCAGCAGCCATAGTGTGTTTTCTAAACGTGTGACTCTGTTCTGTTTTGTAATTCAGTTCAAGTGTAGCGGTTTTTACATTCCCTCTAGAAGTGATATCTTATGATAAGTGTCTTTTTCTGTGTGACTTATTTCACTTAGAATCGTCGTACCTAAATCCACTCATCGTGCTGCTACTAGCCTTATGACGTTGATTTCATGGCTGAGTGATATTCCATTGTACATGAGGACCCCAACTTCTTTATCCATTTTTCTCTTTCCTAGGATATTTAAGGTGTAATGAAGTGGGGGTTCTTGTCAACAGAGCAGCCCTAAACTTTGGGGTGCCTGTGTCTTGCTGATTTTTAGTTTTCCCAATTTATACGCCCATGAGTGGAAGTGCCCTATGCTCTCCAAGCTGTGTTTTTTAGATGTTTCAGAACACACCGTACACTTCTCCAGAGTGGCTGTTGGCAATTTACATCCCACCCATCAGCGTAGCAAGGCTCCCATTTCTCCATGGCCGGTCCTGCATTTCTGGTTTGGACACTTTTTTCCGCATGGCCCTTTTGCCCGCTGGGAAGCGAGACTTCTTTGGAGCGCTGATTGGCCTTTCCAGGTTGCTTGGTTGGCCAAAAAGGGCGTATGCGTTTTTTCCTGAATATATTCAGGAAAAAACGCATACGCCCTTTTTGGCCAAGGGCATCATTGTCCACGTTTTGCCGCTTTTCATGTGCTTTCAAGGCGATTCGAATCTACCTCCTGAAATCTGTTTCCTGCAATTCTGCCTTGCTTTCAAAGCCTCTTCGTTGCCTTCCCTTAATATATTTGTGGACGAGAGGTATCATTTAAAACTCTGCAGGTTTGTGAATTGCAGTGCCCCTGAGCTCCATTTTTCAACTCGCTTTTTTGGGAGCTGGCCGCAAAAGCGCAGGATTGCTTCAGGCCCTCTTCTGGTTCTGGGGGGCAGGCTGAGCTTGTGCTTAATTCTTCTTCCTGATGGGAAAATAGAGTGACCTGTGCCTGTCCCAACACCTAGAGCTAGTCTCTCATTGGTTCCCCCTCTTCCCGTTCATCCTCAGGACAATTTGCAACCTGTACGGAACAGGAGGGTAAAGGTGCTGATTCTCCAAGGAGGGAGATGGCTAGTAAATCGGCTGGAATGGCGAACCCGAGCAAAGGAGATGAGAAATGAGGTGCGTTTTAGAAACCTTTCCCGATCACACAGTGTACCATCTTCTGGGTTTCTCATGCCTGTTTTCGACGTAGGAAGATGCCCTTGAACCTGGAGATTTGGGACCCATGGGATGGGTACCATGCAGTATTACTTGAAAGGGTCTGCGTTGGCTCACCCAACCTCACCGAACCTCTCAGCCCCAAGAGTGTCCACCCTTATGTCTCAATCAGCTGTGGGTCTAGATATGGTCAATCCAGGTTGCATCACAGCCCCTGAACGAATTTTGGAAGAATTTCTCTCTCTTTCACTGTCTTTGTTTCACGGGTTTTGAAAAGTAATTTATTTTTATAATGGGGTTTAGCTGCTTTTCACGGCTGTGTTTATGCCGCTTTACACCCCCTTGACTCACTTACAGAGAGATATCAATACATAGGTTTGAAGATTCTTACTAGTCAGATATATTCTTGTGTGGTGAATAGGGGGTGTTGAGTCCAGTTCAGTGAAAAAGGAATAGGTCTGGTCTCTTACATATTGGGTTTATGGAACGGTATCTGAGCTAATTTGAAACCCTTGTTTTATGCATCACCCCACCTCACCTTTCCCGTTCAGCAGCCATAGTGTGTTTTCTAAACGTGTGACTCTGTTCTGTTTTGTAATTCAGTTCAAGTGTAGCGGTTTTTACATTCCCTCTAGAAGTGATATCTTATGATAAGTGTCTTTTTCTGTGTGACTTATTTCACTTAGAATCGTCGTACCTAAATCCACTCATCGTGCTGCTACTAGCCTTATGACATTGATTTCATGGCTGAGTGATATTCCATTGTACATGAGGACCCCAACTTCTTTATCCATTTTTCTCTTTCCTAGGATATTTAAGGTGTAATGAAGTGGGGGTTCTTGTCAACAGAGCAGCCCTAAACTTTGGGGTGCCTGTGTCTTGCTGATTTTTAGTTTTAACAATTTATACGCCCATGAGTGGAAGTGCCCTATGCTCTCCAAGCTGTGTTTTTTAGATGTTTCAGAACACACCGTACACTTCTCCAGAGTGGCTGTTGGCAATTTACATCCCACCCATCAGCGTAGCAAGGCTCCCATTTCTCCATGGCCGGTCCTGCATTTCTGGTTTGGACACTTTTTTCTGCATGGCCCTTTTGCCCGCTGGGAAGCGAGACTTCTTTGGAGCGCTGATTGGCCTTTCCAGGTTGCTTGGTTGGCCAAAAAGGGCGTATGCGTTTTTTCCTGAATATATTCAGGAAAAAACGCATACGCCCTTTTTGGCCAAGGGCATCATTGTCCACGTTTTGCCGCTTTTCATGTGCTTTCAAGGCGATTCGAATCTACCTCCTGAAATCTGTTTCCTGCAATTCTGCCTTGCTTTCAAAGCCTCTTCGTTGCCTTCCCTTAATATATTTGTGGACGAGAGGTATCATTTAAAACTCTGCAGGTTTGTGAATTGCAGTGCCCCTGAGCTCCATTTTTCAACTCGCTTTTTTGGGAGCTGGCCGCAAAAGCGCAGGATTGCTTCAGGCCCTCTTCTGGTTCTGGGGGGCAGGCTGAGCTTGTGCTTAATTCTTCTTCTTGATGGGAAAATAGAGTGACCTGTGCCTTTCCCAACACCTAGAGCTAGTCTCTCATTGGTTCCCCCTCTTCCCGTTCATCCTCAGGACAATTTGCAACCTGTACGGAACAGGAGGGTAAAGGTGCTGATTCTCCAAGGAGGGAGATGGCTAGTAAATCGGCTGGAATGGCGAACCCGAGCAAAGGAGATGAGAAATGAGGTGCGTTTTAGAAACCTTTCCCGATCACACAGTGTACCATCTTCTGGGTTTCTCATGCCTGTTTTCGACGTAGGAAGATGCCCTTGAACCTGGAGATTTGGGACCCATGGGATGGGTACCATGCAGTATTACTTGAAAGGGTCTGCGTTGGCTCACCCAACCTCACCGAACCTCTCAGCCCCAAGAGTGTCCACCCTTATGTCTCAATCAGCTGTGGGTCTAGATATGGTCAATCCAGGTTGCATCACAGCCCCTGAACGAATTTTGGAAGAATTTCTCTCTCTTTCACTGTCTTTGTTTCACGGGTTTTGAAAAGTAATTTATTTTTATAATGGGGTTTAGCTGCTTTTCACGGCTGTGTTTATGCCGCTTTACACCCCCTTGACTCACTTACAGAGAGATATCAATACATAGGTTTGAAGATTCTTACTAGTCAGATATATTCTTGTGCGGTGAATAGGGGGTGTTGAGTCCAGTTCACTGAAAAAGGAATAGGTCTGGTCTCTTACATATTGGGTTTATGGAACGGTATCTGAGCTAATTTGAAACCCTTGTTTTATGCATCACCCCACCTCACCTTTCCCGTTCAGCAGCCATAGTGTGTTTTCTAAACGTGTGACTCTGTTCTGTTTTGTAATTCAGTTCAAGTGTAGCGGTTTTTACATTCCCTCTAGAAGTGATATCTTATGATAAGTGTCTTTTTCTGTGTGACTTATTTCACTTAGAATCGTCGTACCTAAATCCACTCATCGTGCTGCTACTAGCCTTATGACATTGATTTCATGGCTGAGTGATATTCCATTGTACATGAGGACCCCAACTTCTTTATCCATTTTTCTCTTTCCTAGGATATTTAAGGTGTAATGAAGTGGGGGTTCTTGTCAACAGAGCAGCCCTAAACTTTGGGGTGCCTGTGTCTTGCTGATTTTTAGTTTTAACAATTTATACGCCCATGAGTGGAAGTGCCCTATGCTCTCCAAGCTGTGTTTTTTAGATGTTTCAGAACACACCGTACACTTCTCCAGAGTGGCTGTTGGCAATTTACATCCCACCCATCAGCGTAGCAAGGCTCCCATTTCTCCATGGCCGGTCCTGCATTTCTGGTTTGGACACTTTTTTCTGCATGGCCCTTTTGCCCGCTGGGAAGCGAGACTTCTTTGGAGCGCTGATTGGCCTTTCCAGGTTGCTTGGTTGGCCAAAAAGGGCGTATGCGTTTTTTCCTGAATATATTCAGGAAAAAACGCATACGCCCTTTTTGGCCAAGGGCATCATTGTCCACGTTTTGCCGCTTTTCATGTGCTTTCAAGGCGATTCGAATCTACCTCCTGAAATCTGTTTCCTGCAATTCTGCCTTGCTTTCAAAGCCTCTTCGTTGCCTTCCCTTAATATATTTGTGGACGAGAGGTATCATTTAAAACTCTGCAGGTTTGTGAATTGCAGTGCCCCTGAGCTCCATTTTTCAACTCGCTTTTTTGGGAGCTGGCCGCAAAAGCGCAGGATTGCTTCAGGCCCTCTTCTGGTTCTGGGGGGCAGGCTGAGCTTGTGCTTAATTCTTCTTCTTGATGGGAAAATAGAGTGACCTGTGCCTTTCCCAACACCTAGAGCTAGTCTCTCATTGGTTCCCCCTCTTCCCGTTCATCCTCAGGACAATTTGCAACCTGTACGGAACAGGAGGGTAAAGGTGCTGATTCTCCAAGGAGGGAGATGGCTAGTAAATCGGCTGGAATGGCGAACCCGAGCAAAGGAGATGAGAAATGAGGTGCGTTTTAGAAACCTTTCCCGATCACACGGTGTACCATCTTCTGGGTTTCTCATGCCTGTTTTCGACGTAGGAAGATGCCCTTGAACCTGGAGATTTGGGACCCATGGGATGGGTACCATGCAGTATTACTTGAAAGGGTCTGCGTTGGCTCACCCAACCTCACCGAACCTCTCAGCCCCAAGAGTGTCCACCCTTATGTCTCAATCAGCTGTGGGTCTAGATATGGTCAATCCAGGTTGCATCACAGCCCCTGAACGAATTTTGGAAGAATTTCTCTCTCTTTCACTGTCTTTGTTTCACGGGTTTTGAAAAGTAATTTATTTTTATAATGGGGTTTAGCTGCTTTTCACGGCTGTGTTTATGCCGCTTTACACCCCCTTGACTCACTTACAGAGAGATATCAATACATAGGTTTGAAGATTCTTACTAGTCAGATATATTCTTGTGTGGTGAATAGGGGGTGTTGAGTCCAGTTCAGTGAAAAAGGAATAGGTCTGGTCTCTTACATATTGGGTTTATGGAACGGTATCTGAGCTAATTTGAAACCCTTGTTTTATGCATCACCCCACCTCACCTTTCCCGTTCAGCAGCCATAGTGTGTTTTCTAAACGTGTGACTCTGTTCTGTTTTGTAATTCAGTTCAAGTGTAGCGGTTTTTACATTCCCTCTAGAAGTGATATCTTATGATAAGTGTCTTTTTCTGTGTGACTTATTTCACTTAGAATCGTCGTACCTAAATCCACTCATCGTGCTGCTACTAGCCTTATGACATTGATTTCATGGCTGAGTGATATTCCATTGTACATGAGGACCCCAACTTCTTTATCCATTTTTCTCTTTCCTAGGATATTTAAGGTGTAATGAAGTGGGGGTTCTTGTCAACAGAGCAGCCCTAAACTTTGGGGTGCCTGTGTCTTGCTGATTTTTAGTTTTAACAATTTATACGCCCATGAGTGGAAGTGCCCTATGCTCTCCAAGCTGTGTTTTTTAGATGTTTCAGAACACACCGTACACTTCTCCAGAGTGGCTGTTGGCAATTTACATCCCACCCATCAGCGTAGCAAGGCTCCCATTTCTCCATGGCCGGTCCTGCATTTCTGGTTTGGACACTTTTTTCCGCATGGCCCTTTTGCCCGCTGGGAAGCGAGACTTCTTTGGAGCGCTGATTGGCCTTTCCAGGTTGCTTGGTTGGCCAAAAAGGGCGTATGCGTTTTTTCCTGAATATATTCAGGAAAAAACGCATACGCCCTTTTTGGCCAAGGGCATCATTGTCCACGTTTTGCCGCTTTTCATGTGCTTTCAAGGCGATTCGAATCTACCTCCTGAAATCTGTTTCCTGCAATTCTGCCTTGCTTTCAAAGCCTCTTCGTTGCCTTCCCTTAATATATTTGTGGACGAGAGGTATCATTTAAAACTCTGCAGGTTTGTGAATTGCAGTGCCCCTGAGCTCCATTTTTCAACTCGCTTTTTTGGGAGCTGGCCGCAAAAGCGCAGGATTGCTTCAGGCCCTCTTCTGGTTCTGGGGGGCAGGCTGAGCTTGTGCTTAATTCTTCTTCTTGATGGGAAAATAGAGTGACCTGTGCCTTTCCCAACACCTAGAGCTAGTCTCTCATTGGTTCCCCCTCTTCCCGTTCATCCTCAGGACAATTTGCAACCTGTACGGAACAGGAGGGTAAAGGTGCTGATTCTCCAAGGAGGGAGATGGCTAGTAAATCGGCTGGAATGGCGAACCCGAGCAAAGGAGATGAGAAATGAGGTGCGTTTTAGAAACCTTTCCCGATCACACGGTGTACCATCTTCTGGGTTTCTCATGCCTGTTTTCGACGTAGGAAGATGCCCTTGAACCTGGAGATTTGGGACCCATGGGATGGGTACCATGCAGTATTACTTGAAAGGGTCTGCGTTGGCTCACCCAACCTCACCGAACCTCTCAGCCCCAAGAGTGTCCACCCTTATGTCTCAATCAGCTGTGGGTCTAGATATGGTCAATCCAGGTTGCATCACAGCCCCTGAACGAATTTTGGAAGAATTTCTCTCTCTTTCACTGTCTTTGTTTCACGGGTTTTGAAAAGTAATTTATTTTTATAATGGGGTTTAGCTGCTTTTCACGGCTGTGTTTATGCCGCTTTACACCCCCTTGACTCACTTACAGAGAGATATCAATACATAGGTTTGAAGATTCTTACTAGTCAGATATATTCTTGTGTGGTGAATAGGGGGTGTTGAGTCCAGTTCAGTGAAAAAGGAATAGGTCTGGTCTCTTACATATTGGGTTTATGGAACGGTATCTGAGCTAATTTGAAACCCTTGTTTTATGCATCACCCCACCTCACCTTTCCCGTTCAGCAGCCATAGTGTGTTTTCTAAACGTGTGACTCTGTTCTGTTTTGTAATTCAGTTCAAGTGTAGCGGTTTTTACATTCCCTCTAGAAGTGATATCTTATGATAAGTGTCTTTTTCTGTGTGACTTATTTCACTTAGAATCGTCGTACCTAAATCCACTCATCGTGCTGCTACTAGCCTTATGACATTGATTTCATGGCTGAGTGATATTCCATTGTACATGAGGACCCCAACTTCTTTATCCATTTTTCTCTTTCCTAGGATATTTAAGGTGTAATGAAGTGGGGGTTCTTGTCAACAGAGCAGCCCTAAACTTTGGGGTGCCTGTGTCTTGCTGATTTTTAGTTTTAACAATTTATACGCCCATGAGTGGAAGTGCCCTATGCTCTCCAAGCTGTGTTTTTTAGATGTTTCAGAACACACCGTACACTTCTCCAGAGTGGCTGTTGGCAATTTACATCCCACCCATCAGCGTAGCAAGGCTCCCATTTCTCCATGGCCGGTCCTGCATTTCTGGTTTGGACACTTTTTTCTGCATGGCCCTTTTGCCCGCTGGGAAGCGAGACTTCTTTGGAGCGCTGATTGGCCTTTCCAGGTTGCTTGGTTGGCCAAAAAGGGCGTATGCGTTTTTTCCTGAATATATTCAGGAAAAAACGCATACGCCCTTTTTGGCCAAGGGCATCATTGTCCACGTTTTGCCGCTTTTCATGTGCTTTCAAGGCGATTCGAATCTACCTCCTGAAATCTGTTTCCTGCAATTCTGCCTTGCTTTCAAAGCCTCTTCGTTGCCTTCCCTTAATATATTTGTGGACGAGAGGTATCATTTAAAACTCTGCAGGTTTGTGAATTGCAGTGCCCCTGAGCTCCATTTTTCAACTCGCTTTTTTGGGAGCTGGCCGCAAAAGCGCAGGATTGCTTCAGGCCCTCTTCTGGTTCTGGGGGGCAGGCTGAGCTTGTGCTTAATTCTTCTTCTTGATGGGAAAATAGAGTGACCTGTGCCTTTCCCAACACCTAGAGCTAGTCTCTCATTGGTTCCCCCTCTTCCCGTTCATCCTCAGGACAATTTGCAACCTGTACGGAACAGGAGGGTAAAGGTGCTGATTCTCCAAGGAGGGAGATGGCTAGTAAATCGGCTGGAATGGCGAACCCGAGCAAAGGAGATGAGAAATGAGGTGCGTTTTAGAAACCTTTCCCGATCACACAGTGTACCATCTTCTGGGTTTCTCATGCCTGTTTTCGACGTAGGAAGATGCCCTTGAACCTGGAGATTTGGGACCCATGGGATGGGTACCATGCAGTATTACTTGAAAGGGTCTGCGTTGGCTCACCCAACCTCACCGAACCTCTCAGCCCCAAGAGTGTCCACCCTTATGTCTCAATCAGCTGTGGGTCTAGATATGGTCAATCCAGGTTGCATCACAGCCCCTGAACGAATTTTGGAAGAATTTCTCTCTCTTTCACTGTCTTTGTTTCACGGGTTTTGAAAAGTAATTTATTTTTATAATGGGGTTTAGCTGCTTTTCACGGCTGTGTTTATGCCGCTTTACACCCCCTTGACTCACTTACAGAGAGATATCAATACATAGGTTTGAAGATTCTTACTAGTCAGATATATTCTTGTGCGGTGAATAGGGGGTGTTGAGTCCAGTTCACTGAAAAAGGAATAGGTCTGGTCTCTTACATATTGGGTTTATGGAACGGTATCTGAGCTAATTTGAAACCCTTGTTTTATGCATCACCCCACCTCACCTTTCCCGTTCAGCAGCCATAGTGTGTTTTCTAAACGTGTGACTCTGTTCTGTTTTGTAATTCAGTTCAAGTGTAGCGGTTTTTACATTCCCTCTAGAAGTGATATCTTATGATAAGTGTCTTTTTCTGTGTGACTTATTTCACTTAGAATCGTCGTACCTAAATCCACTCATCGTGCTGCTACTAGCCTTATGACATTGATTTCATGGCTGAGTGATATTCCATTGTACATGAGGACCCCAACTTCTTTATCCATTTTTCTCTTTCCTAGGATATTTAAGGTGTAATGAAGTGGGGGTTCTTGTCAACAGAGCAGCCCTAAACTTTGGGGTGCCTGTGTCTTGCTGATTTTTAGTTTTAACAATTTATACGCCCATGAGTGGAAGTGCCCTATGCTCTCCAAGCTGTGTTTTTTAGATGTTTCAGAACACACCGTACACTTCTCCAGAGTGGCTGTTGGCAATTTACATCCCACCCATCAGCGTAGCAAGGCTCCCATTTCTCCATGGCCGGTCCTGCATTTCTGGTTTGGACACTTTTTTCTGCATGGCCCTTTTGCCCGCTGGGAAGCGAGACTTCTTTGGAGCGCTGATTGGCCTTTCCAGGTTGCTTGGTTGGCCAAAAAGGGCGTATGCGTTTTTTCCTGAATATATTCAGGAAAAAACGCATACGCCCTTTTTGGCCAAGGGCATCATTGTCCACGTTTTGCCGCTTTTCATGTGCTTTCAAGGCGATTCGAATCTACCTCCTGAAATCTGTTTCCTGCAATTCTGCCTTGCTTTCAAAGCCTCTTCGTTGCCTTCCCTTAATATATTTGTGGACGAGAGGTATCATTTAAAACTCTGCAGGTTTGTGAATTGCAGTGCCCCTGAGCTCCATTTTTCAACTCGCTTTTTTGGGAGCTGGCCGCAAAAGCGCAGGATTGCTTCAGGCCCTCTTCTGGTTCTGGGGGGCAGGCTGAGCTTGTGCTTAATTCTTCTTCTTGATGGGAAAATAGAGTGACCTGTGCCTTTCCCAACACCTAGAGCTAGTCTCTCATTGGTTCCCCCTCTTCCCGTTCATCCTCAGGACAATTTGCAACCTGTACGGAACAGGAGGGTAAAGGTGCTGATTCTCCAAGGAGGGAGATGGCTAGTAAATCGGCTGGAATGGCGAACCCGAGCAAAGGAGATGAGAAATGAGGTGCGTTTTAGAAACCTTTCCCGATCACACGGTGTACCATCTTCTGGGTTTCTCATGCCTGTTTTCGACGTAGGAAGATGCCCTTGAACCTGGAGATTTGGGACCCATGGGATGGGTACCATGCAGTATTACTTGAAAGGGTCTGCGTTGGCTCACCCAACCTCACCGAACCTCTCAGCCCCAAGAGTGTCCACCCTTATGTCTCAATCAGCTGTGGGTCTAGATATGGTCAATCCAGGTTGCATCACAGCCCCTGAACGAATTTTGTAAGAATTTCTCTCTCTTTCACTGTCTTTGTTTCACGGGTTTTGAAAAGTAATTTAGTTTTATAATGGGGTTTAGCTGCTTTTCACGGCTGTGTTTATGCCGCTTTACACCCCCTTGACTCACTTACAGAGAGATATCAATACATAGGTTTGAAGATTCTTACTAGTCAGATATATTCTTGTGGGGTGAATAGGGGGTGTTGAGTCCAGTTCACTGAAAAAGGAATAGGTCTTGTCTCTTACATATTGGGTTTATGGAACGGTATCTGAGCTAATTTGAAACCCTTGTTTTATGCATCACCCCACCTCACCTTTCCCGTTCAGCAGCCATAGTGTGTTTCCTAAACGTGTGACTCTGTTCTGTTTTGTAATTCAGTTCAAGTGTAGCGGTTTTTACATTCCCTCTAGAAGTGATATCTTATGATAAGTGTCTTTTTCTGTGTGACTTATTTCAGTTAGAATCGTCGTACCTAAATCCACTCATCGTGCTGCTACTAGCCTTATGACGTTGATTTCATGGCTGAGTGATATTCCATTGTACATGAGGACCCCAACTTCTTTATCCATTTTTCTCTTTCCTAGGATATTTAAGGTGTAATGAAGTGGGGGTTCTTGTCAACAGAGCAGCCCTAAACTTTGGGGTGCCTGTGTCTTGCTGATTTTTAGTTTTCCCAATTTATACGCCCATGAGTGGAAGTGCCCTATGCTCTCCAAGCTGTGTTTTTTAGATGTTTCAGAACACACCGTACACTTCTCCAGAGTGGCTGTTGGCAATTTACATCCCACCCATCAGCGTAGCAAGGCTCCCATTTCTCCATGGCCGGTCCTGCATTTCTGGTTTGGACACTTTTTTCCGCATGGCCCTTTTGCCCGCTGGGAAGCGAGACTTCTTTGGAGCGCTGATTGGCCTTTCCAGGTTGCTTGGTTGGCCAAAAAGGGCGTATGCGTTTTTTCCTGAATATATTCAGGAAAAAACGCATACGCCCTTTTTGGCCAAGGGCATCATTGTCCACGTTTTGCCGCTTTTCATGTGCTTTCAAGGCGATTCGAATCTACCTCCTGAAATCTGTTTCCTGCAATTCTGCCTTGCTTTCAAAGCCTCTTCGTTGCCTTCCCTTAATATATTTGTGGACGAGAGGTATCATTTAAAACTCTGCAGGTTTGTGAATTGCAGTGCCCCTGAGCTCCATTTTTCAACTCGCTTTTTTGGGAGCTGGCCGCAAAAGCGCAGGATTGCTTCAGGCCCTCTTCTGGTTCTGGGGGGCAGGCTGAGCTTGTGCTTAATTCTTCTTCCTGATGGGAAAATAGAGTGACCTGTGCCTGTCCCAACACCTAGAGCTAGTCTCTCATTGGTTCCCCCTCTTCCCGTTCATCCTCAGGACAAATTGCAACCTGTACGGAACAGGAGGTTAAAGGTGCTGATTCTCCAAGGAGGGAGATGGGTAGTAAATCGGCTGGAATGGCGAACCCGAGCAAAGGAGATGAGAAATGAGGTGCGTTTTAGAAACCTTTCCTGATCACACGGTGTACCATCTTCTGGGTTTCTCATGCCTGTTTTCGACGTAGGTAGATGCCCTTGAACCTGGAGATGTGGGACCCATGGGATGGGTACCATGCAGTATTACTTGAAAGGATCTGCGTTGGCTCACCCAACCTCACCGAACCTCTCAGCCCCAAGAGTGTCCACCCTTATGTCTCAATCAGCTGTGGGTCTAGATATGGTCAATCCAGGTTGCATCACAGCCCCTGAACGAATTTTGTAAGAATTTCTCTCTCTTTCACTGTCTTTGTTTCACGGGTTTTGAAAAGTAATTTATTTTTATAATGGGGTTTAGCTGCTTTTCACGGCTGTGTTTATGCCGCTTTACACCCCCTTGACTCACTTACAGAGAGATATCAATACATAGGTTTGAAGATTCTTACTAGTCAGATATATTCTTGTGTGGTGAATAGGGGGTGTTGAGTCCAGTTCAGTGAAAAAGGAATAGGTCTGGTCTCTTACATATTGGGTTTATGGAACGGTATCTGAGCTAATTTGAAACCCTTGTTTTATGCATCACCCCACCTCACCTTTCCCGTTCAGCAGCCGTAGTGTGTTTCCTAAACGTGTGACTCTGTTCTGTTTTGTAATTCAGTTCAAGTGTAGCGGTTTTTACATTCCCTCTAGAAGTGATATCTTATGATAAGTGTCTTTTTCTGTGTGACTTATTTCACTTAGAATCGTCGTACCTAAATCCACTCATCGTGCTGCTACTAGCCTTATGACGTTGATTTCATGGCTGAGTGATATTCCATTGTACATGAGGACCCCAACTTCTTTATCCATTTTTCTCTTTCCTAGGATATTTAAGGTGTAATGAAGTGGGGGTTCTTGTCAACAGAGCAGCCCTAAACTTTGGGGTGCCTGTGTCTTGCTGATTTTTAGTTTTCCCAATTTATACGCCCATGAGTGGAAGTGCCCTATGCTCTCCAAGCTGTGTTTTTTAGATGTTTCAGAACACACCGTACACTTCTCCAGAGTGGCTGTTGGCAATTTACATCCCACCCATCAGCGTAGCAAGGCTCCCATTTCTCCATGGCCGGTCCTGCATTTCTGGTTTGGACACTTTTTTCCGCATGGCCCTTTTGCCCGCTGGGAAGCGAGACTTCTTTGGAGCGCTGATTGGCCTTTCCAGGTTGCTTGGTTGGCCAAAAAGGGCGTATGCGTTTTTTCCTGAATATATTCAGGAAAAAACGCATACGCCCTTTTTGGCCAAGGGCATCATTGTCCACGTTTTGCCGCTTTTCATGTGCTTTCAAGGCGATTCGAATCTACCTCCTGAAATCTGTTTCCTGCAATTCTGCCTTGCTTTCAAAGCCTCTTCGTTGCCTTCCCTTAATATATTTGTGGACGAGAGGTATCATTTAAAACTCTGCAGGTTTGTGAATTGCAGTGCCCCTGAGCTCCATTTTTCAACTCGCTTTTTTGGGAGCTGGCCGCAAAAGCGCAGGATTGCTTCAGGCCCTCTTCTGGTTCTGGGGGGCAGGCTGAGCTTGTGCTTAATTCTTCTTCCTGATGGGAAAATAGAGTGACCTGTGCCTGTCCCAACACCTAGAGCTAGTCTCTCATTGGTTCCCCCTCTTCCCGTTCATCCTCAGGACAATTTGCAACCTGTACGGAACAGGAGGGTAAAGGTGCTGATTCTCCAAGGAGGGAGATGGCTAGTAAATCGGCTGGAATGGCGAACCCGAGCAAAGGAGATGAGAAATGAGGTGCGTTTTAGAAACCTTTCCCGATCACACGGTGTACCATCTTCTGGGTTTCTCATGCCTGTTTTCGACGTAGGAAGATGCCCTTGAACCTGGAGATTTGGGACCCATGGGATGGGTACCATGCAGTATTACTTGAAAGGGTCTGCGTTGGCTCACCCAACCTCACCGAACCTCTCAGCCCCAAGAGTGTCCACCCTTATGTCTCAATCAGCTGTGGGTCTAGATATGGTCAATCCAGGTTGCATCACAGCCCCTGAACGAATTTTGGAAGAATTTCTCTCTCTTTCACTGTCTTTGTTTCACGGGTTTTGAAAAGTAATTTATTTTTATAATGGGGTTTAGCTGCTTTTCACGGCTGTGTTTATGCCGCTTTACACCCCCTTGACTCACTTACAGAGAGATATCAATACATAGGTTTGAAGATTCTTACTAGTCAGATATATTCTTGTGCGGTGAATCGGGGGTGTTGAGTCCAGTTCACTGAAAAAGGAATAGGTCTTGTCTCTTACATATTGGGTTTATGGAACGGTATCGGAGCTAATTTGAAACCCTTGTTTTATGCATCACCCCACCTCACCTTTCCCGTTCAGCAGCCATAGTGTGTTTTCTAAACGTGTGACTCTGTTCTGTTTTGTAATTCAGTTCAAGTGTAGCGGTTTTTACATTCCCTCTAGAAGTGATATCTTATGATAAGTGTCTTTTTCTGTGTGACTTATTTCACTTAGAATCGTCGTACCTAAATCCACTCATCGTGCTGCTACTAGCCTTATGACGTTGATTTCATGGCTGAGTGATATTCCATTGTACATGAGGACCCCAACTTCTTTATCCATTTTTCTCTTTCCTAGGATATTTAAGGTGTAATGAAGTGGGGGTTCTTGTCAACAGAGCAGCCCTAAACTTTGGGGTGCCTGTGTCTTGCTGATTTTTAGTTTTCCCAATTTATACGCCCATGAGTGGAAGTGCCCTATGCTCTCCAAGCTGTGTTTTTTAGATGTTTCAGAACACACCGTACACTTCTCCAGAGTGGCTGTTGGCAATTTACATCCCACCCATCAGCGTAGCAAGGCTCCCATTTCTCCATGGCCGGTCCTGCATTTCTGGTTTGGACACTTTTTTCCGCATGGCCCTTTTGCCCGCTGGGAAGCGAGACTTCTTTGGAGCGCTGATTGGCCTTTCCAGGTTGCTTGGTTGGCCAAAAAGGGCGTATGCGTTTTTTCCTGAATATATTCAGGAAAAAACGCATACGCCCTTTTTGGCCAAGGGCATCATTGTCCACGTTTTGCCGCTTTTCATGTGCTTTCAAGGCGATTCGAATCTACCTCCTGAAATCTGTTTCCTGCAATTCTGCCTTGCTTTCAAAGCCTCTTCGTTGCCTTCCCTTAATATATTTGTGGACGAGAGGTATCATTTAAAACTCTGCAGGTTTGTGAATTGCAGTGCCCCTGAGCTCCATTTTTCAACTCGCTTTTTTGGGAGCTGGCCGCAAAAGCGCAGGATTGCTTCAGGCCCTCTTCTGGTTCTGGGGGGCAGGCTGAGCTTGTGCTTAATTCTTCTTCCTGATGGGAAAATAGAGTGACCTGTGCCTGTCCCAACACCTAGAGCTAGTCTCTCATTGGTTCCCCCTCTTCCCGTTCATCCTCAGGACAATTTGCAACCTGTACGGAACAGGAGGGTAAAGGTGCTGATTCTCCAAGGAGGGAGATGGCTAGTAAATCGGCTGGAATGGCGAACCCGAGCAAAGGAGATGAGAAATGAGGTGCGTTTTAGAAACCTTTCCCGATCACACGGTGTACCATCTTCTGGGTTTCTCATGCCTGTTTTCGACGTAGGAAGATGCCCTTGAACCTGGAGATTTGGGACCCATGGGATGGGTACCATGCAGTATTACTTGAAAGGGTCTGCGTTGGCTCACCCAACCTCACCGAACCTCTCAGCCCCAAGAGTGTCCACCCTTATGTCTCAATCAGCTGTGGGTCTAGATATGGTCAATCCAGGTTGCATCACAGCCCCTGAACGAATTTTGGAAGAATTTCTCTCTCTTTCACTGTCTTTGTTTCACGGGTTTTGAAAAGTAATTTATTTTTATAATGGGGTTTAGCTGCTTTTCACGGCTGTGTTTATGCCGCTTTACACCCCCTTGACTCACTTACAGAGAGATATCAATACATAGGTTTGAAGATTCTTACTAGTCAGATATATTCTTGTGCGGTGAATCGGGGGTGTTGAGTCCAGTTCACTGAAAAAGGAATAGGTCTTGTCTCTTACATATTGGGTTTATGGAACGGTTTCGGAGCTAATTTGAAACCCTTGTTTTATGCATCACCCCACCTCACCTTTCCCGTTCAGCAGCCATAGTGTGTTTTCTAAACGTGTGACTCTGTTCTGTTTTGTAATTCAGTTCAAGTGTAGCGGTTTTTACATTCCCTCTAGAAGTGATATCTTATGATAAGTGTCTTTTTCTGTGTGACTTATTTCACTTAGAATCGTCGTACCTAAATCCACTCATCGTGCTGCTACTAGCCTTATGACGTTGATTTCATGGCTGAGTGATATTCCATTGTACATGAGGACCCCAACTTCTTTATCCATTTTTCTCTTTCCTAGGATATTTAAGGTGTAATGAAGTGGGGGTTCTTGTCAACAGAGCAGCCCTAAACTTTGGGGTGCCTGTGTCTTGCTGATTTTTAGTTTTCCCAATTTATACGCCCATGAGTGGAAGTGCCCTATGCTCTCCAAGCTGTGTTTTTTAGATGTTTCAGAACACACCGTACACTTCTCCAGAGTGGCTGTTGGCAATTTACATCCCACCCATCAGCGTAGCAAGGCTCCCATTTCTCCATGGCCGGTCCTGCATTTCTGGTTTGGACACTTTTTTCCGCATGGCCCTTTTGCCCGCTGGGAAGCGAGACTTCTTTGGAGCGCTGATTGGCCTTTCCAGGTTGCTTGGTTGGCCAAAAAGGGCGTATGCGTTTTTTCCTGAATATATTCAGGAAAAAACGCATACGCCCTTTTTGGCCAAGGGCATCATTGTCCACGTTTTGCCGCTTTTCATGTGCTTTCAAGGCGATTCGAATCTACCTCCTGAAATCTGTTTCCTGCAATTCTGCCTTGCTTTCAAAGCCTCTTCGTTGCCTTCCCTTAATATATTTGTGGACGAGAGGTATCATTTAAAACTCTGCAGGTTTGTGAATTGCAGTGCCCCTGAGCTCCATTTTTCAACTCGCTTTTTTGGGAGCTGGCCGCAAAAGCGCAGGATTGCTTCAGGCCCTCTTCTGGTTCTGGGGGGCAGGCTGAGCTTGTGCTTAATTCTTCTTCCTGATGGGAAAATAGAGTGACCTGTGCCTGTCCCAACACCTAGAGCTAGTCTCTCATTGGTTCCCCCTCTTCCCGTTCATCCTCAGGACAATTTGCAACCTGTACGGAACAGGAGGGTAAAGGTGCTGATTCTCCAAGGAGGGAGATGGCTAGTAAATCGGCTGGAATGGCGAACCCGAGCAAAGGAGATGAGAAATGAGGTGCGTTTTAGAAACCTTTCCCGATCACACGGTGTACCATCTTCTGGGTTTCTCATGCCTGTTTTCGACGTAGGAAGATGCCCTTGAACCTGGAGATTTGGGACCCATGGGATGGGTACCATGCAGTATTACTTGAAAGGGTCTGCGTTGGCTCACCCAACCTCACCGAACCTCTCAGCCCCAAGAGTGTCCACCCTTATGTCTCAATCAGCTGTGGGTCTAGATATGTTCAATCCAGGTTGCATCACAGCCCCTGAACGAATTTTGTAAGAATTTCTCTCTCTTTCACTGTCTTTGTTTCACGGGTTTTGAAAAGTAATTTATTTTTATAAAGGGGTTTAGCTGCTTTTCACGGCTGTGTTTATGCCGCTTTACACCCCTTTGACTCACTTACAGAGAGATATCAATACATAGGTTTGAAGATTCTTACTAGTCAGATATATTCTTGTGCGGTGAATAGGGTGTGTTGAGTCCAGTTCACTGAAAAAGGAATAGGTCTTGTCTCTTACATATTGGGTTTATGGAACGGTATCTGAGCTAATTTGAAACCCTTGTTTTATGCATCACCCCACCTCACCTTTCCCGTTCAGCAGCCATAGTGTGTTTCCTAAACGTGTGACTCTGTTCTGTTTTGTAATTCAGTTCAAGTGTAGCGGTTTTTACATTCCCTCTAGAAGTGATATCTTATGATAAGTGTCTTTTTCTGTGTGACTTATTTCAGTTAGAATCGTCGTACCTAAATCCACTCATCGTGCTGCTACTAGCCTTATGACGTTGATTTCATGGCTGAGTGATATTCCATTGTACATGAGGACCCCAACTTCTTTATCCATTTTTCTCTTTCCTAGGATATTTAAGGTGTAATGAAGTGGGGGTTCTTGTCAACAGAGCAGCCCTAAACTTTGGGGTGCCTGTGTCTTGCTGAATTTTAGTTTTCCCAATTTATACGCCCATGAGTGGAAGTGCCCTATGCTCTCCAAGCTGTGTTTTTTAGATGTTTCAGAACACACCGTACACTTCTCCAGAGTGGCTGTTGGCAATTTACATCCCACCCATCAGCGTAGCAAGGCTCCCATTTCTCCATGGCCGGTCCTGCATTTCTGGTTTGGACACTTTTTTCCGCATGGCCCTTTTGCCCGCTGGGAAGCGAGACTTCTTTGGAGCGCTGATTGGCCTTTCCAGGTTGCTTGGTTGGCCAAAAAGGGCGTATGCGTTTTTTCCTGAATATATTCAGGAAAAAACGCATACGCCCTTTTTGGCCAAGGGCATCATTGTCCACGTTTTGCCGCTTTTCATGTGCTTTCAAGGCGATTCGAATCTACCTCCTGAAATCTGTTTCCTGCAATTCTGCCTTGCTTTCAAAGCCTCTTCGTTGCCTTCCCTTAATATATTTGTGGACGAGAGGTATCATTTAAAACTCTGCAGGTTTGTGAATTGCAGTGCCCCTGAGCTCCATTTTTCAACTCGCTTTTTTGGGAGCTGGCCGCAAAAGTGCAGGATTGCTTCAGGCCCTCTTCTGGTTCTGGGGGGCAGGCTGAGCTTGTGCTTAATTCTTCTTCCTGATGGGAAAATAGAGTGACCTGTGCCTGTCCCAACACCTAGAGCTAGTCTCTCATTGGTTCCCCCTCTTCCCGTTCATCCTCAGGACAAATTGCAACCTGTACGGAACAGGAGGTTAAAGGTGCTGATTCTCCAAGGAGGGAGATGGGTAGTAAATCGGCTGGAATGGCGAACCCGAGCAAAGGAGATGAGAAATGAGGTGCGTTTTAGAAACCTTTCCTGCTCACACGGTGTACCATCTTCTGGGTTTCTCATGCCTGTTTTCGACGTAGGTAGATGCCCTTGAACCTGGAGATTTGGGACCCATGGGATGGGTACCATGCAGTATTACTTGAAAGGATCTGCGTTGGCTCACCCAACCTCACCGAACCTCTCAGCCCCAAGAGTGTCCACCCTTATGTCTCAATCAGCTGTGGGTCTAGATATGGTCAATCCAGGTTGCATCACAGCCCCTGAACGAATTTTGTAAGAATTTCTCTCTCTTTCACTGTCTTTGTTTAACGGGTTTCGAAAAGTAATTTATTTTTATAATGGGGTTTAGCTGCTTTTCACGGCTGTGTTTATGCCGCTTTACACCCCCTTGACTCACTTACAGAGAGATATCAATACATAGGTTTGAAGATTCTTACTAGTCAGATATATTCTTGTGCGGTGAATAGGGGGTGTTGAGTCCAGTTCACTGAAAAAGAAATAGGTCTTGTCTCTTACATATTGGGTTTATGGAACGGTATCTGAGCTAATTTGAAACCCTTGTTTTATGCATCACCCCACCTCACCTTTCCCGTTCAGCAGCCGTAGTGTGTTTCCTAAACGTGTGACTCTGTTCTGTTTTGTAATTCAGTTCAAGTGTAGCGGTTTTTACATTCCCTCTAGAAGTGATATCTTATGATAAGTGTCTTTTTCTGTGTGACTTATTTCACTTAGAATCGTCGTACCTAAATCCACTCATCGTGCTGCTACTAGCCTTATGACGTTGATTTCATGGCTGAGTGATATTCCATTGTACATGAGGACCCCAACTTCTTTATCCATTTTTCTCTTTCCTAGGATATTTAAGGTGTAATGAAGTGGGGGTTCTTGTCAACAGAGCAGCCCTAAACTTTGGGGTGCCTGTGTCTTGCTGATTTTTAGTTTTCCCAATTTATACGCCCATGAGTGGAAGTGCCCTATGCTCTCCAAGCTGTGTTTTTTAGATGTTTCAGAACACACCGTACACTTCTCCAGAGTGGCTGTTGGCAATTTACATCCCACCCATCAGCGTAGCAAGGCTCCCATTTCTCCATGGCCGGTCCTGCATTTCTGGTTTGGACACTTTTTTCCGCATGGCCCTTTTGCCCAATGGGAAGCGAGACTTCTTTGGAGCGCTGATTGGCCTTTCCAGGTTGCTTGGTTGGCCAAAAAGGGCGTATGCGTTTTTTCCTGAATATATTCAGGAAAAAACGCATACGCCCTTTTTGGCCAAGGGCATCATTGTCCACGTTTTGCCGCTTTTCATGTGCTTTCAAGGCGATTCGAATCTACCTCCTGAAATCTGTTTCCTGCAATTCTGCCTTGCTTTCAAAGCCTCTTCGTTGCCTTCCCTTAATATATTTGTGGACAAGAGGTATCATTTAAAACTCTGCCGGTTTGTGAATTGCAGTGCCCCTGAGCTCCATTTTTCAACTCGCTTTTTTGGGAGCTGGCCGCAAAAGCGCAGGATTGCTTCAGGCCCTCTTCTGGTTCTGGGGGGCAGGCTGAGCTTGTGCTTAATTCTTCTTCCTGATGGGAAAATAGAGTGACCTGTGCCTGTCCCAACACCTAGAGCTAGTCTCTCATTGGTTCCCCCTCTTCCCGTTCATCCTCAGGACAATTTGCAACCTGTACGGAACAGGAGGGTAAAGGTGCTGATTCTCCAAGGAGGGAGATGGCTAGTAAATCGGCTGGAATGGCGAACCCGAGCAAAGGAGATGAGAAATGAGGTGCGTTTTAGAAACCTTTCCCGATCACACGGTGTACCATCTTCTGGGTTTCTCATGCCTGTTTTCGACGTAGGAAGATGCCCTTGAACCTGGAGATTTGGGACCCATGGGATGGGTACCATGCAGTATTACTTGAAAGGGTCTGCGTTGGCTCACCCAACCTCACCGAACCTCTCAGCCCCAAGAGTGTCCACCCTTATGTCTCAATCAGCTGTGGGTCTAGATATGGTCAATCCAGGTTGCATCACAGCCCCTGAACGAATTTTGGAAGAATTTCTCTCTCTTTCACTGTCTTTGTTTCACGGGTTTTGAAAAGTAATTTATTTTTATAATGGGGTTTAGCTGCTTTTCACGGCTGTGTTTATGCCGCTTTACACCCCCTTGACTCACTTACAGAGAGATATCAATACATAGGTTTGAAGATTCTTACTAGTCAGATATATTCTTGTGCGGTGAATAGGGGGTGTTGAGTCCAGTTCACTGAAAAAGGAATAGGTCTTGTCTCTTACATATTGGGTTTATGGAACGGTATCTGAGCTAATTTGAAACCCTTGTTTTATGCATCACCCCACCTCACCTTTCCCGTTCAGCAGCCATAGTGTGTTTTCTAAACGTGTGACTCTGTTCTGTTTTGTAATTCAGTTCAAGTGTAGCGGTTTTTACATTCCCTCTAGAAGTGATATCTTATGATAAGTGTCTTTTTCTGTGTGACTTATTTCACTTAGAATCGTCGTACCTAAATCCACTCATCGTGCTGCTACTAGCCTTATGACGTTGATTTCATGGCTGAGTGATATTCCATTGTACATGAGGACCCCAACTTCTTTATCCATTTTTCTCTTTCCTAGGATATTTAAGGTGTAATGAAGTGGGGGTTCTTGTCAACAGAGCAGCCCTAAACTTTGGGGTGCCTGTGTCTTGCTGATTTTTAGTTTTCCCAATTTATACGCCCATGAGTGGAAGTGCCCTATGCTCTCCAAGCTGTGTTTTTTAGATGTTTCAGAACACACCGTACACTTCTCCAGAGTGGCTGTTGGCAATTTACATCCCACCCATCAGCGTAGCAAGGCTCCCATTTCTCCATGGCCGGTCCTGCATTTCTGGTTTGGACACTTTTTTCCGCATGGCCCTTTTGCCCGCTGGGAAGCGAGACTTCTTTGGAGCGCTGATTGGCCTTTCCAGGTTGCTTGGTTGGCCAAAAAGGGCGTATGCGTTTTTTCCTGAATATATTCAGGAAAAAACGCATACGCCCTTTTTGGCCAAGGGCATCATTGTCCACGTTTGGCCGCTTTTCATGTGCTTTCAAGGCGATTCGAATCTACCTCCTGAAATCTGTTTCCTGCAATTCTGCCTTGCTTTCAAAGCCTCTTCGTTGCCTTCCCTTAATATATTTGTGGACGAGAGGTATCATTTAAAACTCTGCAGGTTTGTGAATTGCAGTGCCCCTGAGCTCCATTTTTCAACTCGCTTTTTTGGGAGCTGGCCGCAAAAGCGCAGGATTGCTTCAGGCCCTCTTCTGGTTCTGGGGGGCAGGCTGAGCTTGTGCTTAATTCTTCTTCCTCATGGGAAAATAGAGTGACCTGTGCCTGTCCCAACACCTAGAGCTAGTCTCTCATTGGTTCCCCCTCTTCCCGTTCATCCTCAGGACAAATTGCAACCTGTACGGAACAGGAGGTTAAAGGTGCTGATTCTCCAAGGAGGGAGATGGCTAGTAAATCGGCTGGAATGGCGAACCCGAGCAAAGGAGATGAGAAATGAGGTGCGTTTTAGAAACCTTTCCCGATCACACGGTGTACCATCTTCTGGGTTTCTCATGCCTGTTTTCGACGTAGGAAGATGCCCTTGAACCTGGAGATTTGGGACCCATGGGATGGGTACCATGCAGTATTACTTGAAAGGGTCTGCGTTGGCTCACCCAACCTCACCGAACCTCTCAGCCCAAGAGTGTCCACCCTTATGTCTCAATCAGCTGTGGGTCTAGATATGGTCAATCCAGGTTGCATCACAGCCCCTGAACGAATTTTGTAAGAATTTCTCTCTCTTTCACTGTCTTTGTTTCACGGGTTTTGAAAAGTAATTTATTTTTATAATGGGGTTTAGCTGCTTTTCACGGCTGTGTTTATGCCGCTTTACACCCCCTTGACTCACTTACAGAGAGATATCAATACGTAGGTTTGAAGATTCTTACTAGTCAGATATATTCTTGTGCGGTGAATAGGGTGTGTTGAGTCCAGTTCACTGAAAAAGGAATAGGTCTTGTCTCTTACATATTGGGTTTATGGAACGGTATCTGAGCTAATTTGAAACCCTTGTTTTATGCATCACCCCACCTCACCTTTCCCGTTCAGCAGCCATAGTGTGTTTCCTAAACGTGTGACTCTGTTCTGTTTTGTAATTCAGTTCAAGTGTAGCGGTTTTTACATTCCCTCTAGAAGTGATATCTTATGATAAGTGTCTTTTTCTGTGTGACTTATTTCACTTAGAATCGTCGTACCTAAATCCACTCATCGTGCTGCTACTAGCCTTATGACGTTGATTTCATGGCTGAGTGATATTCCATTGTACATGAGGACCCCAACTTCTTTATCCATTTTTCTCTTTCCTAGGATATTTAAGGTGTAATGAAGTGGGGGTTCTTGTCAACAGAGCAGCCCTAAACTTTGGGGTGCCTGTGTCTTGCTGATTTTTAGTTTTCCCAATTTATACGCCCATGAGTGGAAGTGCCCTATGCTCTCCAAGCTGTGTTTTTTAGATGTTTCAGAACACACCGTACACTTCTCCAGAGTGGCTGTTGGCAATTTACATCCCACCCATCAGCGTAGCAAGGCTCCCATTTCTCCATGGCCGGTCCTGCATTTCTGGTTTGGACACTTTTTTCCGCATGGCCCTTTTGCCCGCTGGGAAGCGAGACTTCTTTGGAGCGCTGATTGGCCTTTCCAGGTTGCTTGGTTGGCCAAAAAGGGCGTATGCGTTTTTTCCTGAATATATTCAGGAAAAAACGCATACGCCCTTTTTGGCCAAGGGCATCATTGTCCACGTTTTGCCGCTTTTCATGTGCTTTCAAGGCGATTCGAATCTACCTCCTGAAATCTGTTTCCTGCAATTCTGCCTTGCTTTCAAAGCCTCTTCGTTGCCTTCCCTTAATATATTTGTGGACGAGAGGTATCATTTAAAACTCTGCAGGATTGTGAATTGCAGTGCCCCTGAGCTCCATTTTTCAACTCGCTTTTTTGGGAGCTGACCGCAAAAGCGCAGGATTGCTTCAGGCCCTCTTCTGGTTCTGGGGGGCAGGCTGAGCTTGTGCTTAATTCTTCTTCCTGATGGGAAAATAGAGTGACCTGTGCCTGTCCCAACACCTAGAGCTAGTCTCTCATTGGTTCCCCCTCTTCCCGTTCATCCTCAGGACAAATTGCAACCTGTACGGAACAGGAGGTTAAAGGTGCTGATTCTCCAAGGAGGGAGATGGGTAGTAAATCGGCTGGAATGGCGAACCCGAGCAAAGGAGATGAGAAATGAGGTGCGTTTTAGAAACCTTTCCTGATCACACGGTGTACCATCTTCTGGGTTTCTCATGCCTGTTTTCGACGTAGGTAGATGCCCTTGAACCTGGAGATTTGGGACCCATGGGATGGGTACCATGCAGTATTACTTGAAAGGATCTGCGTTGGCTCACCCAACCTCACCGAACCTCTCAGCCCCAAGAGTGTCCACCCTTATGTCTCAATCAGCTGTGGGTCTAGATATGGTCAATCCAGGTTGCATCACAGCCCCTGAACGAATTTTGGAAGAATTTCTCTCTCTTTCACTGTCTTTGTTTCACGGGTTTTGAAAAGTAATTTATTTTTATAATGGGGTTTAGCTGCTTTTCACGGCTGTGTTTATGCCGCTTTACACCCCCTTGACTCACTTACAGAGAGATATCAATACATAGGTTTGAAGATTCTTACTAGTCAGATATATTCTTGTGCGGTGAATAGGGGGTGTTGAGTCCAGTTCACTGAAAAAGAAATAGGTCTTGTCTCTTACATATTGGGTTTATGGAACGGTATCTGAGCTAATTTGAAACCCTTGTTTTATGCATCACCCCACCTCACCTTTCCCGTTCAGCAGCCATAGTGTGTTTTCTAAACGTGTGACTCTGTTCTGTTTTGTAATTCAGTTCAAGTGTAGCGGTTTTTACATTCCCTCTAGAAGTGATATCTTATGATAAGTGTCTTTTTCTGTGTGACTTATTTCACTTAGAATCGTCGTACCTAAATCCACTCATCGTGCTGCTACTAGCCTTATGACGTTGATTTCATGGCTGAGTGATATTCCATTGTACATGAGGACCCCAACTTCTTTATCCATTTTTCTCTTTCCTAGCATATTTAAGGTGTAATGAAGTGGGGGTTCTTGTCAACAGAGCAGCCCTAAACTTTGAGGTGCCTGTGTCTTGCTGATTTTTAGTTTCCCCAATTTATACGCCCATGAGTGGAAGTGCCCTATGCTCTCCAAGCTGTGTTTTTTAGATGTTTCAGAACACACCGTACACTTCTCCAGAGTGGCTGTTGGCAATTTACATCCCACCCATCAGCGTAGCAAGGCTCCCATTTCTCCATGGCCGGTCCTGCATTTCTGGTTTGGACACTTTTTTCCGCATGGCCCTTTTGCCCGCTGGGAAGCGAGACTTCTTTGGAGCGCTGATTGGCCTTTCCAGGTTGCTTGGTTGGCCAAAAAGGGCGTATGCGTTTTTTCCTGAATATATTCAGGAAAAATCGCATACGCCCTTTTTGGCCAAGGGCATCATTGTCCACGTTTTGCCGCTTTTCATGTGCTTTCAAGGCGATTCGAATCTACCTCCTGAAATCTGTTTCCTGCAATTCTGCCTTGCTTTCAAAGCCTCTTCGTTGCCTTCCCTTAATATATTTGTGGACGAGAGGTATCATTTAAAACTCTGCAGGTTTGTGAATTGCAGTGCCCCTGAGCTCCATTTTTCAACTCGCTTTTTTGGGAGCTGACCGCAAAAGCGCAGGATTGCTTCAGGCCCTCTTCTGGTTCTGGGGGGCAGGCTGAGCTTGTGCTTAATTCTTCTTCCTGATGGGAAAATAGAGTGACCTGTGCCTGTCCCAACACCTAGAGCTAGTCTCTCATTGGTTCCCCCTCTTCCCGTTCATCCTCAGGACAAATTGCAACCTGTACGGAACAGGAGGGTAAAGGTGCTGATTCTCCAAGAAGGGAGATGGGTAATAAATCGGCTGGAATGGCGAACCCGAGCAAAGGAGATGAGAAATGAGGTGCGTTTTAGAAACCTTTCCCGATCACATGGTGTACCATCTTCTGGGTTTCTCATGCCTGTTTTCGACGTAGGAAGATGCCCTTGAACCTGGAGATTTGGGACCCATGGGATGGGTACCATGCAGTATTACTTGAAAGGGTCTGCGTTGGCTCACCCAACCTCACCGAACCTCTCAGCCCCAAGAGTGTCCACCCTTATGTCTCAATCAGCTGTGGGTCTAGATATGGTCAATCCAGGTTGCATCACAGCCCCTGAACGAATTTTGGAAGAATTTCTCTCTCTTTCACTGTCTTTGTTTCACGGGTTTTGAAAAGTAATTTATTTTTATAATGGGGTTTAGCTGCTTTTCACGGCTGTGTTTATGCCGCTTTACACCCCCTTGACTCACTTACAGAGAGATATCAATACATAGGTTTGAAGATTCTTACTAGTCAGATATATTCTTGTGCGGTGAATAGGGGGTGTTGAGTCCAGTTCACTGAAAAAGGAATAGGTCTTGTCTCTTACATATTGGGTTTATGGAACGGTATCTGAGCTAATTTGAAACCCTTGTTTTATGCATCACCCCACCTCACCTTTCCCGTTCAGCAGCCATAGTGTGTTTTCTAAACGTGTGACTCTGTTCTGTTTTGTAATTCAGTTCAAGTGTAGCGGTTTTTACATTCCCTCTAGAAGTGATATCTTATGATAAGTGTCTTTTTCTGTGTGACTTATTTCACTTAGAATCGTCGTACCTAAATCCACTCATCGTGCTGCTACTAGCCTTATGACGTTGATTTCATGGCTGAGTGATATTCCATTGTACATGAGGACCCCAACTTCTTTATCCAGTTTTCTCTTTCCTAGGATATTTAAGGTGTAATGAAGTGGGGGTTCTTGTCAACAGAGCAGCCCTAAACTTTGGGGTGCCTGTATCTTGCTGATTTTTAGTTTTCCCAATTTATACGCCCATGAGTGGAAGTGCCCTATGCTCTCCAAGCTGTGTTTTTTAGATGTTTCAGAACACACCGTACACTTCTCCAGAGTGGCTGTTGGCAATTTACATCCCACCCATCAGCGTAGCAAGGCTCCCATTTCTCCATGGCCGGTCCTGCATTTCTGGTTTGGACACTTTTTTCCGCATGGCCCTTTTGCCCGCTGGGAAGCGAGACTTCTTTGGAGCGCTGATTGGCCTTTCCAGGTTGCTTGGTTGGCCAAAAAGGGCGTATGCGTTTTTTCCTGAATATATTCAGGAAAAAAACGCATACGCCCTTTTTGGCCAAGGGCATCATTGTCCACGTTTGGCCGCTTTTCATGTGCTTTCAAGGCGATTCGAATCTACCTCCTGAAATCTGTTTCCTGCAATTCTGCCTTGCTTTCAAAGCCTCTTCGTTGCCTTCCCTTAATATATTTGTGGACGAGAGGTATCATTTAAAACTCTGCAGGTTTGTGAATTGCAGTGCCCCTGAGCTCCATTTTTCAACTCGCTTTTTTGGGAGCTGGCCGCAAAAGCGCAGGATTGCTTCAGGCCCTCTTCTCGTTCTGGGGGGCAGGCTGAGCTTGTGCTTAATTCTTCTTCCTGATGGGAAAATAGAGTGACCTGTGCCTGTCCCAACACCTAGAGCTAGTCTCTCATTGGTTCCCCCTCTTCCCGTTCATCCTCAGGACAAATTGCAACCTGTACGGAACAGGAGGTTAAAGGTGCTGATTCTCCAAGGAGGGAGATGGCTAGTAAATCGGCTGGAATGGCGAACCCGAGCAAAGGAGATGAGAAATGAGGTGCGTTTTAGAAACCTTTCCCGATCACACGGTGTACCATCTTCTGGGTTTCTCATGCCTGTTTTCGACGTAGGAAGATGCCCTTGAACCTGGAGATTTGGGACCCATGGGATGGGTACCATGCAGTATTACTTGAAAGGATCTGCGTTGGCTCACCCAACCTCACCGAAACTCTCAGCCCCAAGAGTGTCCACCCTGATGTCTCAATCAGCTGTGGGTCTAGATATGGTCAATCCAGGTTGCATCACAGCCCCTGAACGAATTTTGTAAGAATTTCTCTCTCTTTCACTGTCTTTGTTTCACGGGTTTTGAAAAGTAATTTATTTTTATAATGGGGTTTAGCTGCTTTTCACGGCTGTGTTTATGCCGCTTTACACCCCCTTGACTCACTTACAGAGAGATATCAATACATAGGTTTGAAGATTCTTACTAGTCAGATATATTCTTGTGCGGTGAATAGGGGGTGTTGAGTCCAGTTCACTGAAAAAGGAATAGGTCTTGTCTCTTACATATTGGGTTTATGGAACGGTATCTGAGATAATTTGAAACCCTTGTTTTATGCATCACCCCACCTCACCTTTCCCGTTCAGCAGCCGTAGTGTGTTTCCTAAACGTGTGACTCTGTTCTGTTTTGTAATTCAGTTCAAGTGTAGCGGTTTTTACATTCCCTCTAGAAGTGATATCTTATGATAAGTGTCTTTTTCTGTGTGACTTATTTCACTTAGAATCGTCGTACCTAAATCCACTCATCGTGCTGCTATTAGCCTTATGACGTTGATTTCATGGCTGAGTGATATTCCATTGTATATGAGGACCACAACTTCTTTATCCATTTTTCTCTTTCCTAGGATATTTAAGGTGTAATGAAGTGGGGGTTCTTGTCAACAGAGCAGCCCTAAACTTTGGGGTGCCTGTGTCTTGCTGATTTTTAGTTTTCCCAATTTATACGCCCATGAGTGGAAGTGCCCTATGCTCTCCAAGCTGTGTTTTTTAGATGTTTCAGAACACACCGTACACTTCTCCAGAGTGGCTGTTGGCAATTTACATCCCACCCATCAGCGTAGCAAGGCTCCCATTTCTCCATGGCCGGTCCTGCATTTCTGGTTTGGACACTTTTTTCCGCATGGCCCTTTTGCCCGCTGGGAAGCGAGACTTCTTTGGAGCGCTGATTGGCCTTTCCAGGTTGCTTGGTTGGCCAAAAAGGGCGTATGCGTTTTTTCCTGAATATATTCAGGAAAAAACGCATACGCCCTTTTTGGCCAAGGGCATCATTGTCCACGTTTTGCCGCTTTTCATGTGCTTTCAAGGCGATTCGAATCTACCTCCTGAAATCTGTTTCCTGCAATTCTGCCTTGCTTTCAAAGCCTCTTCGTTGCCTTCCCTTAATATATTTGTGGACGAGAGGTATCATTTAAAACTCTGCAGGTTTGTGAATTGCAGTGCCCCTGAGCTCCATTTTTCAACTCGCTTTTTTGGGAGCTGGCCGCAAAAGCGCAGGATTGCTTCAGGCCCTCTTCTGGTTCTGGGGGGCAGGCTGAGCTTGTGCTTAATTCTTCTTCCTGATGGGAAAATAGAGTGACCTGTGCCTGTCCCAACACCTAGAGCTAGTCTCTCATTGGTTCCCCCTCTTCCCGTTCATCCTCAGGACAAATTGCAACCTGTACGGAACAGGAGGTTAAAGGTGCTGATTCTCCAAGGAGGGAGATGGCTAGTAAATCGGCTGGAATGGCAAACCCGAGCAAAGGAGATGAGAAATGAGGTGCGTTTTAGAAACCTTTCCCGATCACACGGTGTACCATCTTCTGGGTTTCTCATGCCTGTTTTCGACGTAGGAAGATGCCCTTGAACCTGGAGATTTGGGACCCATGGGATGGGTACCATGCAGTATTACTTGAAAGGATCTGCGTTGGCTCACCCAACCTCACCGAACCTCTCAGCCCCAAGAGTGTCCACCCTGATGTCTCAATCAGCTGTGGGTCTAGATATGGTCAATCCAGGTTGCATCACAGCCCCTGAACGAATTTTGGAAGAATTTCTCTCTCTTTCACTGTCTTTGTTTCACGGGTTTTGAAAAGTAATTTATTTTTATAATGGGGTTTAGCTGCTTTTCACGGCTGTGTTTATGCCGCTTTACACCCCCTTGACTCACTTACAGAGAGATATCAATACATAGGTTTGAAGATTCTTACTAGTCAGATATATTCTTGTGCGGTGAATAGGGGGTGTTGAGTCCAGTTCACTGAAAAAGGAATAGGTCTTGTCTCTTACATATTGGGTTTATGGAACGGTATCTGAGCTAATTTGAAACCCTTGTTTTATGCATCACCCCACCTCACCTTTCCCGTTCAGCAGCCGTAGTGTGTTTCCTAAACGTGTGACTCTGTTCTGTTTTGTAATTCAGTTCAAGTGTAGCGGTTTTTACATTCCCTCTAGAAGTGATATCTTATGATAAGTGTCTTTTTCTGTGTGACTTATTTCACTTAGAATCGTCGTACCTAAATCCACTCATCGTGCTGCTACTAGCCTTATGACGTTGATTTCATGGCTGAGTGATATTCCATTGTACATGAGGACCCCAACTTCTTTATCCATTTTTCTCTTTCCTAGGATATTGAAGGTGTAATGAAGTGGGGGTTCTTGTCAACAGAGCAGCCCTAAACTTTGGGGTGCCTGTGTCTTGCTGATTTTTAGTTTTCCCAATTTATACGCCCATGAGTGGAAGTGCCCTATGCTCTCCAAGCTGTGTTTTTTAGATGTTTCAGAACACACCGTACACTTCTCCAGAGTGGCTGTTGGCAATTTACATCCCACCCATCAGCGTAGCAAGGCTCCCATTTCTCCATGGCCGGTCCTGCATTTCTGGTTTGGACACTTTTTTCCGCATGGCCCTTTTGCCCGCTGGGAAGCGAGACTTCTTTGGAGCGCTGATTGGCCTTTCCAGGTTGCTTGGTTGGCCAAAAAGGGCGTATGCGTTTTTTCCTGAATATATTCAGGAAAAAACGCATACGCCCTTTTTGGCCAAGGGCATCATTGTCCACGTTTTGCCGCTTTTCATGTGCTTTCAAGGCGATTCGAATCTACCTCCTGAAATCTGTTTCCTGCAATTCTGCCTTGCTTTCAAAGCCTCTTCGTTGCCTTCCCTTAATATATTTGTGGACGAGAGGTATCATTTAAAACTCTGCAGGATTGTGAATTGCAGTGCCCCTGAGCTCCATTTTTCAACTCGCTTTTTTGGGAGCTGACCGCAAAAGCGCAGGATTGCTTCAGGCCCTCTTCTGGTTCTGGGGGGCAGGCTGAGCTTGTGCTTAATTCTTCTTCCTGATGGGAAAATAGAGTGACCTGTGCCTGTCCCAACACCTAGAGCTAGTCTCTCATTGGTTCCCCCTCTTCCCGTTCATCCTCAGGACAAATTGCAACCTGTACGGAACAGGAGGTTAAAGGTGCTGATTCTCCAAGGAGGGAGATGGGTAGTAAATCGGCTGGAATGGCGAACCCGAGCAAAGGAGATGAGAAATGAGGTGCGTTTTAGAAACCTTTCCTGATCACACGGTGTACCATCTTCTGGGTTTCTCATGCCTGTTTTCGACGTAGGTAGATGCCCTTGAACCTGGAGATTTGGGACCCATGGGATGGGTACCATGCAGTATTACTTGAAAGGATCTGCGTTGGCTCACCCAACCTCACCGAACCTCTCAGCCCCAAGAGTGTCCACCCTTATGTCTCAATCAGCTGTGGGTCTAGATATGGTCAATCCAGGTTGCATCACAGCCCCTGAACGAATTTTGGAAGAATTTCTCTCTCTTTCACTGTCTTTGTTTCACGGGTTTTGAAAAGTAATTTATTTTTATAATGGGGTTTAGCTGCTTTTCACGGCTGTGTTTATGCCGCTTTACACCCCCTTGACTCACTTACAGAGAGATATCAATACATAGGTTTGAAGATTCTTACTAGTCAGATATATTCTTGTGCGGTGAATAGGGGGTGTTGAGTCCAGTTCACTGAAAAAGAAATAGGTCTTGTCTCTTACATATTGGGTTTATGGAACGGTATCTGAGCTAATTTGAAACCCTTGTTTTATGCATCACCCCACCTCACCTTTCCCGTTCAGCAGCCATAGTGTGTTTTCTAAACGTGTGACTCTGTTCTGTTTTGTAATTCAGTTCAAGTGTAGCGGTTTTTACATTCCCTCTAGAAGTGATATCTTATGATAAGTGTCTTTTTCTGTGTGACTTATTTCACTTAGAATCGTCGTACCTAAATCCACTCATCGTGCTGCTACTAGCCTTATGACGTTGATTTCATGGCTGAGTGATATTCCATTGTACATGAGGACCCCAACTTCTTTATCCATTTTTCTCTTTCCTAGCATATTTAAGGTGTAATGAAGTGGGGGTTCTTGTCAACAGAGCAGCCCTAAACTTTGAGGTGCCTGTGTCTTGCTGATTTTTAGTTTCCCCAATTTATACGCCCATGAGTGGAAGTGCCCTATGCTCTCCAAGCTGTGTTTTTTAGATGTTTCAGAACACACCGTACACTTCTCCAGAGTGGCTGTTGGCAATTTACATCCCACCCATCAGCGTAGCAAGGCTCCCATTTCTCCATGGCCGGTCCTGCATTTCTGGTTTGGACACTTTTTTCCGCATGGCCCTTTTGCCCGCTGGGAAGCGAGACTTCTTTGGAGCGCTGATTGGCCTTTCCAGGTTGCTTGGTTGGCCAAAAAGGGCGTATGCGTTTTTTCCTGAATATATTCAGGAAAAATCGCATACGCCCTTTTTGGCCAAGGGCATCATTGTCCACGTTTTGCCGCTTTTCATGTGCTTTCAAGGCGATTCGAATCTACCTCCTGAAATCTGTTTCCTGCAATTCTGCCTTGCTTTCAAAGCCTCTTCGTTGCCTTCCCTTAATATATTTGTGGACGAGAGGTATCATTTAAAACTCTGCAGGTTTGTGAATTGCAGTGCCCCTGAGCTCCATTTTTCAACTCGCTTTTTTGGGAGCTGACCGCAAAAGCGCAGGATTGCTTCAGGCCCTCTTCTGGTTCTGGGGGGCAGGCTGAGCTTGTGCTTAATTCTTCTTCCTGATGGGAAAATAGAGTGACCTGTGCCTGTCCCAACACCTAGAGCTAGTCTCTCATTGGTTCCCCCTCTTCCCGTTCATCCTCAGGACAAATTGCAACCTGTACGGAACAGGAGGGTAAAGGTGCTGATTCTCCAAGAAGGGAGATGGGTAATAAATCGGCTGGAATGGCGAACCCGAGCAAAGGAGATGAGAAATGAGGTGCGTTTTAGAAACCTTTCCCGATCACATGGTGTACCATCTTCTGGGTTTCTCATGCCTGTTTTCGACGTAGGAAGATGCCCTTGAACCTGGAGATTTGGGACCCATGGGATGGGTACCATGCAGTATTACTTGAAAGGGTCTGCGTTGGCTCACCCAACCTCACCGAACCTCTCAGCCCCAAGAGTGTCCACCCTTATGTCTCAATCAGCTGTGGGTCTAGATATGGTCAATCCAGGTTGCATCACAGCCCCTGAACGAATTTTGGAAGAATTTCTCTCTCTTTCACTGTCTTTGTTTCACGGGTTTTGAAAAGTAATTTATTTTTATAATGGGGTTTAGCTGCTTTTCACGGCTGTGTTTATGCCGCTTTACACCCCCTTGACTCACTTACAGAGAGATATCAATACATAGGTTTGAAGATTCTTACTAGTCAGATATATTCTTGTGCGGTGAATAGGGGGTGTTGAGTCCAGTTCACTGAAAAAGGAATAGGTCTTGTCTCTTACATATTGGGTTTATGGAACGGTATCTGAGCTAATTTGAAACCCTTGTTTTATGCATCACCCCACCTCACCTTTCCCGTTCAGCAGCCATAGTGTGTTTTCTAAACGTGTGACTCTGTTCTGTTTTGTAATTCAGTTCAAGTGTAGCGGTTTTTACATTCCCTCTAGAAGTGATATCTTATGATAAGTGTCTTTTTCTGTGTGACTTATTTCACTTAGAATCGTCGTACCTAAATCCACTCATCGTGCTGCTACTAGCCTTATGACGTTGATTTCATGGCTGAGTGATATTCCATTGTACATGAGGACCCCAACTTCTTTATCCAGTTTTCTCTTTCCTAGGATATTTAAGGTGTAATGAAGTGGGGGTTCTTGTCAACAGAGCAGCCCTAAACTTTGGGGTGCCTGTATCTTGCTGATTTTTAGTTTTCCCAATTTATACGCCCATGAGTGGAAGTGCCCTATGCTCTCCAAGCTGTGTTTTTTAGATGTTTCAGAACACACCGTACACTTCTCCAGAGTGGCTGTTGGCAATTTACATCCCACCCATCAGCGTAGCAAGGCTCCCATTTCTCCATGGCCGGTCCTGCATTTCTGGTTTGGACACTTTTTTCCGCATGGCCCTTTTGCCCGCTGGGAAGCGAGACTTCTTTGGAGCGCTGATTGGCCTTTCCAGGTTGCTTGGTTGGCCAAAAAGGGCGTATGCGTTTTTTCCTGAATATATTCAGGAAAAAAACGCATACGCCCTTTTTGGCCAAGGGCATCATTGTCCACGTTTGGCCGCTTTTCATGTGCTTTCAAGGCGATTCGAATCTACCTCCTGAAATCTGTTTCCTGCAATTCTGCCTTGCTTTCAAAGCCTCTTCGTTGCCTTCCCTTAATATATTTGTGGACGAGAGGTATCATTTAAAACTCTGCAGGTTTGTGAATTGCAGTGCCCCTGAGCTCCATTTTTCAACTCGCTTTTTTGGGAGCTGGCCGCAAAAGCGCAGGATTGCTTCAGGCCCTCTTCTCGTTCTGGGGGGCAGGCTGAGCTTGTGCTTAATTCTTCTTCCTGATGGGAAAATAGAGTGACCTGTGCCTGTCCCAACACCTAGAGCTAGTCTCTCATTGGTTCCCCCTCTTCCCGTTCATCCTCAGGACAAATTGCAACCTGTACGGAACAGGAAGTTAAAGGTGCTGATTCTCCAAGGAGGGAGATGGCTAGTAAATCGGCTGGAATGGCGAACCCGAGCAAAGGAGATGAGAAATGAGGTGCGTTTTAGAAACCTTTCCCGATCACACGGTGTACCATCTTCTGGGTTTCTCATGCCTGTTTTCGACGTAGGAAGATGCCCTTGAACCTGGAGATTTGGGACCCATGGGATGGGTACCATGCAGTATTACTTGAAAGGATCTGCGTTGGCTCACCCAACCTCACCGAAACTCTCAGCCCCAAGAGTGTCCACCCTGATGTCTCAATCAGCTGTGGGTCTGGATATGGTCAATCCAGGTTGCATCACAGCCCCTGAACGAATTTTGTAAGAATTTCTCTCTCTTTCACTGTCTTTGTTTCACGGGTTTTGAAAAGTAATTTATTTTTATAATGGGGTTTAGCTGCTTTTCACGGCTGTGTTTATGCCGCTTTACACCCCCTTGACTCACTTACAGAGAGATATCAATACATAGGTTTGAAGATTCTTACTAGTCAGATATATTCTTGTGCGGTGAATAGGGGGTGTTGAGTCCAGTTCACTGAAAAAGGAATAGGTCTTGTCTCTTACATATTGGGTTTATGGAACGGTATCTGAGATAATTTGAAACCCTTGTTTTATGCATCACCCCACCTCACCTTTCCCGTTCAGCAGCCGTAGTGTGTTTCCTAAACGTGTGACTCTGTTCTGTTTTGTAATTCAGTTCAAGTGTAGCGGTTTTTACATTCCCTCTAGAAGTGATATCTTATGATAAGTGTCTTTTTCTGTGTGACTTATTTCACTTAGAATCGTCGTACCTAAATCCACTCATCGTGCTGCTATTAGCCTTATGACGTTGATTTCATGGCTGAGTGATATTCCATTGTACATGAGGACCACAACTTCTTTATCCATTTTTCTCTTTCCTAGGATATTTAAGGTGTAATGAAGTGGGGGTTCTTGTCAACAGAGCAGCCCTAAACTTTGGGGTGCCTGTGTCTTGCTGATTTTTAGTTTTCCCAATTTATACGCCCATGAGTGGAAGTGCCCTATGCTCTCCAAGCTGTGTTTTTTAGATGTTTCAGAACACACCGTACACTTCTCCAGAGTGGCTGTTGGCAATTTACATCCCACCCATCAGCGTAGCAAGGCTCCCATTTCTCCATGGCCGGTCCTGCATTTCTGGTTTGGACACTTTTTTCCGCATGGCCCTTTTGCCCGCTGGGAAGCGAGACTTCTTTGGAGCGCTGATTGGCCTTTCCAGGTTGCTTGGTTGGCCAAAAAGGGCGTATGCGTTTTTTCCTGAATATATTCAGGAAAAAACGCATACGCCCTTTTTGGCCAAGGGCATCATTGTCCACGTTTTGCCGCTTTTCATGTGCTTTCAAGGCGATTCGAATCTACCTCCTGAAATCTGTTTCCTGCAATTCTGCCTTGCTTTCAAAGCCTCTTCGTTGCCTTCCCTTAATATATTTGTGGACGAGAGGTATCATTTAAAACTCTGCAGGTTTGTGAATTGCAGTGCCCCTGAGCTCCATTTTTCAACTCGCTTTTTTGGGAGCTGGCCGCAAAAGCGCAGGATTGCTTCAGGCCCTCTTCTGGTTCTGGGGGGCAGGCTGAGCTTGTGCTTAATTCTTCTTCCTGATGGGAAAATAGAGTGACCTGTGCCTGTCCCAACACCTAGAGCTAGTCTCTCATTGGTTCCCCCTCTTCCCGTTCATCCTCAGGACAAATTGCAACCTGTACGGAACAGGAGGTTAAAGGTGCTGATTCTCCAAGGAGGGAGATGGCTAGTAAATCGGCTGGAATGGCAAACCCGAGCAAAGGAGATGAGAAATGAGGTGCGTTTTAGAAACCTTTCCCGATCACACGGTGTACCATCTTCTGGGTTTCTCATGCCTGTTTTCGACGTAGGAAGATGCCCTTGAACCTGGAGATTTGGGACCCATGGGATGGGTACCATGCAGTATTACTTGAAAGGATCTGCGTTGGCTCACGCAACCTCACCGAACCTCTCAGCCCCAAGAGTGTCCACCCTGATGTCTCAATCAGCTGTGGGTCTAGATATGGTCAATCCAGGTTGCATCACAGCCCCTGAACGAATTTTGGAAGAATTTCTCTCTCTTTCACTGTCTTTGTTTCACGGGTTTTGAAAAGTAATTTATTTTTATAATGGGGTTTAGCTGCTTTTCACGGCTGTGTTTATGCCGCTTTACACCCCCTTGACTCACTTACAGAGAGATATCAATACATAGGTTTGAAGATTCTTACTAGTCAGATATATTCTTGTGCGGTGAATAGGGGGTGTTGAGTCCAGTTCACTGAAAAAGGAATAGGTCTTGTCTCTTACATATTGGGTTTATGGAACGGTATCTGAGCTAATTTGAAACCCTTGTTTTATGCATCACCCCACCTCACCTTTCCCGTTCAGCAGCCGTAGTGTGTTTCCTAAACGTGTGACTCTGTTCTGTTTTGTAATTCAGTTCAAGTGTAGCGGTTTTTACATTCCCTCTAGAAGTGATATCTTATGATAAGTGTCTTTTTCTGTGTGACTTATTTCACTTAGAATCGTCGTACCTAAATCCACTCATCGTGCTGCTACTAGCCTTATGACGTTGATTTCATGGCTGAGTGATATTCCATTGTACATGAGGACCCCAACTTCTTTATCCATTTTTCTCTTTCCTAGGATATTGAAGGTGTAATGAAGTGGGGGTTCTTGTCAACAGAGCAGCCCTAAACTTTGGGGTGCCTGTGTCTTGCTGATTTTTAGTTTTCCCAATTTATACGCCCATGAGTGGAAGTGCCCTATGCTCTCCAAGCTGTGTTTTTTAGATGTTTCAGAACACACCGTACACTTCTCCAGAGTGGCTGTTGGCAATTTACATCCCACCCATCAGCGTAGCAAGGCTCCCATTTCTCCATGGCCGGTCCTGCATTTCTGGTTTGGACACTTTTTTCCGCATGGCCCTTTTGCCCGCTGGGAAGCGAGACTTCTTTGGAGCGCTGATTGGCCTTTCCAGGTTGCTTGGTTGGCCAAAAAGGGCGTATGCGTTTTTTCCTGAATATATTCAGGAAAAAACGCATACGCCCTTTTTGGCCAAGGGCATCATTGTCCACGTTTTGCCGCTTTTCATGTGCTTTCAAGGCGATTCGAATCTACCTCCTGAAATCTGTTTCCTGCAATTCTGCCTTGCTTTCAAAGCCTCTTCGTTGCCTTCCCTTAATATATTTGTGGACGAGAGGTATCATTTAAAACTCTGCAGGTTTGTGAATTGCAGTGCCCCTGAGCTCCATTTTTCAACTCGCTTTTTTGGGAGCTGGCCGCAAAAGCGCAGGATTGCTTCAGGCCCTCTTCTGGTTCTGGGGGGCAGGCTGAGCTTGTGCTTAATTCTTCTTCCTGATGGGAAAATAGAGTGACCTGTGCCTGTCCCAACACCTAGAGCTAGTCTCTCATTGGTTCCCCCTCTTCCCGTTCATCCTCAGGACAAATTGCAACCTGTACGGAACAGGAGGTTAAAGGTGCTGATTCTCCAAGGAGGGAGATGGCTAGTAAATCGGCTGGAATGGCGAACCCGAGCAAAGGAGATGAGAAATGAGGTGCGTTTTAGAAACCTTTCCCGATCACACGGTGTACCATCTTCTGGGTTTCTCATGCCTGTTTTCGACGTAGGAAGATGCCCTTGAACCTGGAGATTTGGGACCCATGGGATGGGTACCATGCAGTATTACTTGAAAGGATCTGCGTTGGCTCACCCAACCTCACCGAACCTCTCAGCCCCAAGAGTGTCCACCGTGATGTCTCAATCAGCTGTGGGTCTAGATATGGTCAATCCAGGTTGCATCACAGCCCCTGAACGAATTTTGGAAGAATTTCTCTCTCTTTCACTGTCTTTGTTTCACGGATTTTGAAAAGTAATTTATTTTTATAATGGGGTTTAGCTGCTTTTCACGGCTGTGTTTATGCCGCTTTACACCCCCTTGACTCACTTACAGAGAGATATCAATACATAGGTTTGAAGATTCTTACTAGTCAGATATATTCTTGTGCGGTGAATAGGGGGTGTTGAGTCCAGTTCACTGAAAAAGGAATAGGTCTTGTCTCTTACATATTGGGTTTATGGAACGGTATCTGAGCTAATTTGAAACCCTTGTTTTATGCATCACCCCACCTCAACTTTCCCGTTCAGCAGCCATAGTGTGTTTTCTAAACGTGTGACTCTGTTCTGTTTTGTAATTCAGTTCAAGTGTAGCGGTTTTTACATTCCCTCTAGAAGTGATATCTTATGATAAGTGTCTTTTTCTGTGTGACTTATTTCACTTAGAATCGTCGTACCTAAATCCACTCATCGTGCTGCTATTAGCCTTATGACGTTGATTTCATGGCTGAGTGATATTCCATTGTACATGAGGACCACAACTTCTTTATCCATTTTTCTCTTTCCTAGGATATTTAAGGTGTAATGAAGTGGGGGTTCTTGTCAACAGAGCAGCCCTAAACTTTGGGGTGCCTGTGTCTTGCTGATTTTTAGTTTTCCCAATTTATACGCCCATGAGTGGAAGTGCCCTATGCTCTCCAATCTGTGTTTTTTAGATGTTTCAGAACACACCGTACACTTCTCCAGAGTGGCTGTTGGCAATTTACATCCCACCCATCAGTGTAGCAAGGCTCCCATTTCTCCATGGCCGGTCCTGCATTTCTGGTTTGGACACTTTTTTCCGCATGGCCCTTTTGCCCGCTGGGAAGCGAGACTTCTTTGGAGCGCTGATTGGCCTTTCCAGGTTGCTTGGTTGGCCAAAAAGGGCGTATGCGTTTTTTCCTGAATATATTCAGGAAAAAACGCATACGCCCTTTTTGGCCAAGGGCATCATTGTCCACGTTTTGCCGCTTTTCATGTGCTTTCAAGGCGATTCGAATCTACCTCCTGAAATCTGTTTCCTGCAATTCTGCCTTGCTTTCAAAGCCTCTTCGTTGCCTTCCCTTAATATATTTGTGGACGAGAGGTATCATTTAAAACTCTGCAGGTTTGTGAATTGCAGTGCCCCTGAGCTCCATTTTTCAACTCGCTTTTTTGGGAGCTGGCCGCAAAAGCGCAGGATTGCTTCAGGCCCTCTTCTGGTTCTGGGGGGCAGGCTGAGCTTGTGCTTAATTCTTCTTCCTGATGGGAAAATAGAGTGACCTGTGCCTGTCCCAACACCTAGAGCTAGTCTCTCATTGGTTCCCCCTCTTCCCCTTCATCCTCAGGACAAATTGCAACCTGTACGGAACAGGAGGTTAAAGGTGCTGATTCTCCAAGGAGGGAGATGGCTAGTAAATCGGCTGGAATGGCGAACCCGAGCAAAGGAGATGAGAAATGAGGTGCGTTTTAGAAACCTTTCCCGATCACACGGTGTACCATCTTCTGGGTTTCTCATGCCTGTTTTCGATGTAGGAAGATGCCCTTGAACCTGGAGATTTGGGACCCATGGGATGGGTACCATTCAGTATTACTTGAAAGGTTCTGCGTTGGCTCACCCAACCTCACCGAACCTCTCAGCCCCAAGAGTGTCCACCCTTATGTCTCAATCAGCTGTGGGTCTAGATATGGTCAATCCAGGTTGCATCACAGCCCCTGAACGAATTTTGTAAGAATTTCTCTCTCTTTCACTGTCTTTGTTTCACGGGTTTTGAAAAGTAATTTATTTTTATAATGGGGTTTAGCTGCTTTTCACGGCTGTGTTTATGCCGCTTTACACCCCCTTGACTCACTTACAGAGAGATATCAATACATAGGTTTGAAGATTCTTACTAGTCAGATATATTCTTGTGCGGTGAATAGGGGGTGTTGAGTCCAGTTCACTGAAAAAGGAATAGGTCTTGTCTCTTACATATTGGGTTTATGGAACGGTATCTGAGATAATTTGAAACCCTTGTTTTATGCATCACCCCACCTCACCTTTCCCGTTCAGCAGCCGTAGTGTGTTTCCTAAACGTGTGACTCTGTTCTGTTTTGTAATTCAGTTCAAGTGTAGCGGTTTTTACATTCCCTCTAGAAGTGATATCTTATGATAAGTGTCTTTTTCTGTGTGACTTATTTCACTTAGAATCGTCGTACCTAAATCCACTCATCGTGCTGCTATTAGCCTTATGACGTTGATTTCATGGCTGAGTGATATTCCATTGTACATGAGGACCACAACTTCTTTATCCATTTTTCTCTTTCCTAGGATATTTAAGGTGTAATGAAGTGGGGGTTCTTGTCAACAGAGCAGCCCTAAACTTTGGGGTGCCTGTGTCTTGCTGATTTTTAGTTTTCCCAATTTATACGCCCATGAGTGGAAGTGCCCTATGCTCTCCAAGCTGTGTTTTTTAGATGTTTCAGAACACACCGTACACTTCTCCAGAGTGGCTGTTGGCAATTTACATCCCACCCATCAGCGTAGCAAGGCTCCCATTTCTCCATGGCCGGTCCTGCATTTCTGGTTTGGACACTTTTTTCCGCATGGCCCTTTTGCCCGCTGGGAAGCGAGACTTCTTTGGAGCGCTGATTGGCCTTTCCAGGTTGCTTGGTTGGCCAAAAAGGGCGTATGCGTTTTTTCCTGAATATATTCAGGAAAAAACGCATACGCCCTTTTTGGCCAAGGGCATCATTTTCCACGTTTTGCCGCTTTTCATGTGCTTTCAAGGCGATTCGAATCTACCTCCTGAAATCTGTTTCCTGCAATTCTGCCTTGCTTTCAAAGCCTCTTCGTTGCCTTCCCTTAATATATTTGTGGACGAGAGGTATCATTTAAAACTCTGCAGGTTTGTGAATTGCAGTGCCCCTGAGCTCCATTTTTCAACTCGCTTTTTTGGGAGCTGGCCGCAAAAGCGCAGGATTGCTTCAGGCCCTCTTCTGGTTCTGGGGGGCAGGCTGAGCTTGTGCTTAATTCTTCTTCCTGATGGGAAAATAGAGTGACCTGTGCCTGTCCCAACACCTAGAGCTAGTCTCTCATTGGTTCCCCCTCTTCCCGTTCATCCTCAGGACAAATTGCAACCTGTACGGAACAGGAGGTTAAAGGTGCTGATTCTCCAAGGAGGGAGATGGCTAGTAAATCGGCTGGAATGGCAAACCCGAGCAAAGGAGATGAGAAATGAGGTGCGTTTTAGAAACCTTTCCCGATCACACGGTGTACCATCTTCTGGGTTTCTCATGCCTGTTTTCGACGTAGGAAGATGCCCTTGAACCTGGAGATTTGGGACCCATGGGATGGGTACCATGCAGTATTACTTGAAAGGATCTGCGTTGGCTCACCCAACCTCACCGAACCTCTCAGCCCCAAGAGTGTCCACCCTGATGTCTCAATCAGCTGTGGGTCTAGATATGGTCAATCCAGGTTGCATCACAGCCCCTGAACGAATTTTGGAAGAATTTCTCTCTCTTTCACTGTCTTTGTTTCACGGGTTTTGAAAAGTAATTTATTTTTATAATGGGGTTTAGCTGCTTTTCACGGCTGTGTTTATGCCGCTTTACACCCCCTTGACTCACTTACAGAGAGATATCAATACATAGGTTTGAAGATTCTTACTAGTCAGATATATTCTTGTGCGGTGAATAGGGGGTGTTGAGTCCAGTTCACTGAAAAAGGAATAGGTCTTGTCTCTTACATATTGGGTTTATGGAACGGTATCTGAGCTAATTTGAAACCCTTGTTTTATGCATCACCCCACCTCACCTTTCCCGTTCAGCAGCCGTAGTGTGTTTCCTAAACGTGTGACTCTGTTCTGTTTTGTAATTCAGTTCAAGTGTAGCGGTTTTTACATTCCCTCTAGAAGTGATATCTTATGATAAGTGTCTTTTTCTGTGTGACTTATTTCACTTAGAATCGTCGTACCTAAATCCACTCATCGTGCTGCTACTAGCCTTATGACGTTGATTTCATGGCTGAGTGATATTCCATTGTACATGAGGACCCCAACTTCTTTATCCATTTTTCTCTTTCCTAGGATATTGAAGGTGTAATGAAGTGGGGGTTCTTGTCAACAGAGCAGCCCTAAACTTTGGGGTGCCTGTGTCTTGCTGATTTTTAGTTTTCCCAATTTATACGCCCATGAGTGGAAGTGCCCTATGCTCTCCAAGCTGTGTTTTTTAGATGTTTCAGAACACACCGTACACTTCTCCAGAGTGGCTGTTGGCAATTTACATCCCACCCATCAGCGTAGCAAGGCTCCCATTTCTCCATGGCCGGTCCTGCATTTCTGGTTTGGACACTTTTTTCCGCATGGCCCTTTTGCCCGCTGGGAAGCGAGACTTCTTTGGAGCGCTGATTGGCCTTTCCAGGTTGCTTGGTTGGCCAAAAAGGGCGTATGCGTTTTTTCCTGAATATATTCAGGAAAAAACGCATACGCCCTTTTTGGCCAAGGGCATCATTGTCCACGTTTTGCCGCTTTTCATGTGCTTTCAAGGCGATTCGAATCTACCTCCTGAAATCTGTTTCCTGCAATTCTGCCTTGCTTTCAAAGCCTCTTCGTTGCCTTCCCTTAATATATTTGTGGACGAGAGGTATCATTTAAAACTCTGCAGGTTTGTGAATTGCAGTGCCCCTGAGCTCCATTTTTCAACTCGCTTTTTTGGGAGCTGGCCGCAAAAGCGCAGGATTGCTTCAGGCCCTCTTCTGGTTCTGGGGGGCAGGCTGAGCTTGTGCTTAATTCTTCTTCCTGATGGGAAAATAGAGTGACCTGTGCCTGTCCCAACACCTAGAGCTAGTCTCTCATTGGTTCCCCCTCTTCCCGTTCATCCTCAGGACAAATTGCAACCTGTACGGAACAGGAGGTTAAAGGTGCTGATTCTCCAAGGAGGGAGATGGCTAGTAAATCGGCTGGAATGGCGAACCCGAGCAAAGGAGATGAGAAATGAGGTGCGTTTTAGAAACCTTTCCCGATCACACGGTGTACCATCTTCTGGGTTTCTCATGCCTGTTTTCGACGTAGGAAGATGCCCTTGAACCTGGAGATTTGGGACCCATGGGATGGGTACCATGCAGTATTACTTGAAAGGATCTGCGTTGGCTCACCCAACCTCACCGAACCTCTCAGCCCCAAGAGTGTCCACCCTTATGTCTCAATCAGCTGTGGGTCTAGATATGGTCAATCCAGGTTGCATCACAGCCCCTGAACGAATTTTGGAAGAATTTCTCTCTCTTTCACTGTCTTTGTTTCACGGGTTTTGAAAAGTAATTTATTTTTATAATGGGGTTTAGCTGCTTTTCACGGCTGTGTTTATGCCGCTTTACACCCCCTTGACTCACTTACAGAGAGATATCAATACATAGGTTTGAAGATTCTTACTAGTCAGATATATTCTTGTGCGGTGAATAGGGGGTGTTGAGTCCAGTTCACTGAAAAAGGAATAGGTCTTGTCTCTTACATATTGGGTTTATGGAACGGTATCTGAGATAATTTGAAACCCTTGTTTTATGCATCACCCCACCTCACCTTTCCCGTTCAGCAGCCGTAGTGTGTTTCCTAAACGTGTGACTCTGTTCTGTTTTGTAATTCAGTTCAAGTGTAGCGGTTTTTACATTCCCTCTAGAAGTGATATCTTATGATAAGTGTCTTTTTCTGTGTGACTTATTTCACTTAGAATCGTCGTACCTAAATCCACTCATCGTGCTGCTATTAGCCTTATGACGTTGATTTCATGGCTGAGTGATATTCCATTGTACATGAGGACCACAACTTCTTTATCCATTTTTCTCTTTCCTAGGATATTTAAGGTGTAATGAAGTGGGGGTTCTTGTCAACAGAGCAGCCCTAAACTTTGGGGTGCCTGTGTCTTGCTGATTTTTAGTTTTCCCAATTTATACGCCCATGAGTGGAAGTGCCCTATGCTCTCCAAGCTGTGTTTTTTAGATGTTTCAGAACACACCGTACACTTCTCCAGAGTGGCTGTTGGCAATTTACATCCCACCCATCAGCGTAGCAAGGCTCCCATTTCTCCATGGCCGGTCCTGCATTTCTGGTTTGGACACTTTTTTCCGCATGGCCCTTTTGCCCGCTGGGAAGCGAGACTTCTTTGGAGCGCTGATTGGCCTTTCCAGGTTGCTTGGTTGGCCAAAAAGGGCGTATGCGTTTTTTCCTGAATATATTCAGGAAAAAACGCATACGCCCTTTTTGGCCAAGGGCATCATTTTCCACGTTTTGCCGCTTTTCATGTGCTTTCAAGGCGATTCGAATCTACCTCCTGAAATCTGTTTCCTGCAATTCTGCCTTGCTTTCAAAGCCTCTTCGTTGCCTTCCCTTAATATATTTGTGGACGAGAGGTATCATTTAAAACTCTGCAGGTTTGTGAATTGCAGTGCCCCTGAGCTCCATTTTTCAACTCGCTTTTTTGGGAGCTGGCCGCAAAAGCGCAGGATTGCTTCAGGCCCTCTTCTGGTTCTGGGGGGCAGGCTGAGCTTGTGCTTAATTCTTCTTCCTGATGGGAAAATAGAGTGACCTGTGCCTGTCCCAACACCTAGAGCTAGTCTCTCATTGGTTCCCCCTCTTCCCGTTCATCCTCAGGACAAATTGCAACCTGTACGGAACAGGAGGTTAAAGGTGCTGATTCTCCAAGGAGGGAGATGGCTAGTAAATCGGCTGGAATGGCAAACCCGAGCAAAGGAGATGAGAAATGAGGTGCGTTTTAGAAACCTTTCCCGATCACACGGTGTACCATCTTCTGGGTTTCTCATGCCTGTTTTCGACGTAGGAAGATGCCCTTGAACCTGGAGATTTGGGACCCATGGGATGGGTACCATGCAGTATTACTTGAAAGGATCTGCGTTGGCTCACCCAACCTCACCGAACCTCTCAGCCCCAAGAGTGTCCACCCTGATGTCTCAATCAGCTGTGGGTCTAGATATGGTCAATCCAGGTTGCATCACAGCCCCTGAACGAATTTTGGAAGAATTTCTCTCTCTTTCACTGTCTTTGTTTCACGGGTTTTGAAAAGTAATTTATTTTTATAATGGGGTTTAGCTGCTTTTCACGGCTGTGTTTATGCCGCTTTACACCCCCTTGACTCACTTACAGAGAGATATCAATACATAGGTTTGAAGATTCTTACTAGTCAGATATATTCTTGTGCGGTGAATAGGGGGTGTTGAGTCCAGTTCACTGAAAAAGGAATAGGTCTTGTCTCTTACATATTGGGTTTATGGAACGGTATCTGAGCTAATTTGAAACCCTTGTTTTATGCATCACCCCACCTCACCTTTCCCGTTCAGCAGCCGTAGTGTGTTTCCTAAACGTGTGACTCTGTTCTGTTTTGTAATTCAGTTCAAGTGTAGCGGTTTTTACATTCCCTCTAGAAGTGATATCTTATGATAAGTGTCTTTTTCTGTGTGACTTATTTCACTTAGAATCGTCGTACCTAAATCCACTCATCGTGCTGCTACTAGCCTTATGACGTTGATTTCATGGCTGAGTGATATTCCATTGTACATGAGGACCCCAACTTCTTTATCCATTTTTCTCTTTCCTAGGATATTGAAGGTGTAATGAAGTGGGGGTTCTTGTCAACAGAGCAGCCCTAAACTTTGGGGTGCCTGTGTCTTGCTGATTTTTAGTTTTCCCAATTTATACGCCCATGAGTGGAAGTGCCCTATGCTCTCCAAGCTGTGTTTTTTAGATGTTTCAGAACACACCGTACACTTCTCCAGAGTGGCTGTTGGCAATTTACATCCCACCCATCAGCGTAGCAAGGCTCCCATTTCTCCATGGCCGGTCCTGCATTTCTGGTTTGGACACTTTTTTCCGCATGGCCCTTTTGCCCGCTGGGAAGCGAGACTTCTTTGGAGCGCTGATTGGCCTTTCCAGGTTGCTTGGTTGGCCAAAAAGGGCGTATGCGTTTTTTCCTGAATATATTCAGGAAAAAACGCATACGCCCTTTTTGGCCAAGGGCATCATTGTCCACGTTTTGCCGCTTTTCATGTGCTTTCAAGGCGATTCGAATCTACCTCCTGAAATCTGTTTCCTGCAATTCTGCCTTGCTTTCAAAGCCTCTTCGTTGCCTTCCCTTAATATATTTGTGGACGAGAGGTATCATTTAAAACTCTGCAGGTTTGTGAATTGCAGTGCCCCTGAGCTCCATTTTTCAACTCGCTTTTTTGGGAGCTGGCCGCAAAAGCGCAGGATTGCTTCAGGCCCTCTTCTGGTTCTGGGGGGCAGGCTGAGCTTGTGCTTAATTCTTCTTCCTGATGGGAAAATAGAGTGACCTGTGCCTGTCCCAACACCTAGAGCTAGTCTCTCATTGGTTCCCCCTCTTCCCGTTCATCCTCAGGACAAATTGCAACCTGTACGGAACAGGAGGTTAAAGGTGCTGATTCTCCAAGGAGGGAGATGGCTAGTAAATCGGCTGGAATGGCGAACCCGAGCAAAGGAGATGAGAAATGAGGTGCGTTTTAGAAACCTTTCCCGATCACACGGTGTACCATCTTCTGGGTTTCTCATGCCTGTTTTCGACGTAGGAAGATGCCCTTGAACCTGGAGATTTGGGACCCATGGGATGGGTACCATGCAGTATTACTTGAAAGGATCTGCGTTGGCTCACCCAACCTCACCGAACCTCTCAGCCCCAAGAGTGTCCACCGTGATGTCTCAATCAGCTGTGGGTCTAGATATGGTCAATCCAGGTTGCATCACAGCCCCTGAACGAATTTTGGAAGAATTTCTCTCTCTTTCACTGTCTTTGTTTCACGGATTTTGAAAAGTAATTTATTTTTATAATGGGGTTTAGCTGCTTTTCACGGCTGTGTTTATGCCGCTTTACACCCCCTTGACTCACTTACAGAGAGATATCAATACATAGGTTTGAAGATTCTTACTAGTCAGATATATTCTTGTGCGGTGAATAGGGGGTGTTGAGTCCAGTTCACTGAAAAAGGAATAGGTCTTGTCTCTTACATATTGGGTTTATGGAACGGTATCTGAGCTAATTTGAAACCCTTGTTTTATGCATCACCCCACCTCAACTTTCCCGTTCAGCAGCCATAGTGTGTTTTCTAAACGTGTGACTCTGTTCTGTTTTGTAATTCAGTTCAAGTGTAGCGGTTTTTACATTCCCTCTAGAAGTGATATCTTATGATAAGTGTCTTTTTCTGTGTGACTTATTTCACTTAGAATCGTCGTACCTAAATCCACTCATCGTGCGGCTATTAGCCTTATGACGTTGATTTCATGGCTGAGTGATATTCCATTGTACATGAGGACCACAACTTCTTTATCCATTTTTCTCTTTCCTAGGATATTTAAGGTGTAATGAAGTGGGGGTTCTTGTCAACAGAGCAGCCCTAAACTTTGGGGTGCCTGTGTCTTGCTGATTTTTAGTTTTCCCAATTTATACGCCCATGAGTGGAAGTGCCCTATGCTCTCCAATCTGTGTTTTTTAGATGTTTCAGAACACACCGTACACTTCTCCAGAGTGGCTGTTGGCAATTTACATCCCACCCATCAGTGTAGCAAGGCTCCCATTTCTCCATGGCCGGTCCTGCATTTCTGGTTTGGACACTTTTTTCCGCATGGCCCTTTTGCCCGCTGGGAAGCGAGACTTCTTTGGAGCGCTGATTGGCCTTTCCAGGTTGCTTGGTTGGCCAAAAAGGGCGTATGCGTTTTTTCCTGAATATATTCAGGAAAAAACGCATACGCCCTTTTTGGCCAAGGGCATCATTGTCCACGTTTTGCCGCTTTTCATGTGCTTTCAAGGCGATTCGAATCTACCTCCTGAAATCTGTTTCCTGCAATTCTGCCTTGCTTTCAAAGCCTCTTCGTTGCCTTCCCTTAATATATTTGTGGACGAGAGGTATCATTTAAAACTCTGCAGGTTTGTGAATTGCAGTGCCCCTGAGCTCCATTTTTCAACTCGCTTTTTTGGGAGCTGGCCGCAAAAGCGCAGGATTGCTTCAGGCCCTCTTCTGGTTCTGGGGGGCAGGCTGAGCTTGTGCTTAATTCTTCTTCCTGATGGGAAAATAGAGTGACCTGTGCCTGTCCCAACACCTAGAGCTAGTCTCTCATTGGTTCCCCCTCTTCCCCTTCATCCTCAGGACAAATTGCAACCTGTACGGAACAGGAGGTTAAAGGTGCTGATTCTCCAAGGAGGGAGATGGCTAGTAAATCGGCTGGAATGGCGAACCCGAGCAAAGGAGATGAGAAATGAGGTGCGTTTTAGAAACCTTTCCCGATCACACGGTGTACCATCTTCTGGGTTTCTCATGCCTGTTTTCGATGTAGGAAGATGCCCTTGAACCTGGAGATTTGGGACCCATGGGATGGGTACCATTCAGTATTACTTGAAAGGTTCTGCGTTGGCTCACCCAACCTCACCGAACCTCTCAGCCCCAAGAGTGTCCACCCTTATGTCTCAATCAGCTGTGGGTCTAGATATGGTCAATCCAGGTTGCATCACAGCCCCTGAACGAATTTTGTAAGAATTTCTCTCTCTTTCACTGTCTTTGTTTCAAGGGTTTTGAAAAGTAATTTATTTTTATAATGGGGTTTAGCTGCTTTTCACGGCTGTGTTTATGCCGCTTTACACCCCCTTGACTCACTTACAGGGAGATATCAATACATAGGTTTGAAGATTCTTACTAGTCAGATATATTCTTGTGCGGTGAATAGGGGGTGTTGAGTCCAGTTCACTGAGCAAGGAATAGGTCTTGTCTCTTACATATTGGGTTTATGGAACGGTATCGGAGCTAATTTGAAACCCTTGTTTTATGCATCACCCCACCTCACCTTTCCCGTTCAGCAGCCGTAGTGTGTTTCCTAAACGTGTGACTCTGTTCAGTTTTGTAATTCAGTTCAAGTGTAGCGGTTTTTACATTCCCTCTAGAAGTGATATCTTATGATAAGTGTCTTTTTCTGTGTGACTTATTTCACTTAGAATCGTCGTACCTAAATCCACTCATCGTGCTGCTACTAGCCTTATGACGTTGATTTCATGGCTGAGTGATATTCCATTGTACATGAGGACCACAACTTCTTTATCCATTTTTCTCTTTCCTAGGATAATTAAGGTGTAATGAAGTGGGGGTTCTTGTCAACAGAGCAGCCCTAAACTTTGGGGTGCCTGTGTCTTGCTGATTTTTAGTTTTCCCAATTTATACGCCCATGAGTGGAAGTGCCCTATGCTCTCCAAGCCGTGTTTTTTAGATGTTTCAGAACACACCGTACACTTCTCCAGAGTGGCTGTTGGCAATTTACATCCCACCCATCAGCGTAGCAAGGCTCCCATTTCTCCATGGCCGGTCCTGCATTTCTGGTTTGGACACTTTTTTCCGCATGGCCCTTTTGCCCGCTGGGAAGCGAGACTTCTTTGGAGCGCTGATTGGCCTTTCCAGGTTGCTTGGTTGGCCAAAAAGGGCGTATGCGTTTTTTCCTGAATATATTCAGGAAAAAACGCATACGCCCTTTTTGGCCAAGGGCATCATTGTCCACGTTTTGCCGCTTTTCATGTGCTTTCAAGGCGATTCGAATCTACCTCCTGAAATCTGTTTCCTGCAATTCTGCCTTGCTTTCAAAGCCTCTTCGTTGCCTTCCCTTAATATATTTGTGGACGAGAGGTATCATTTAAAACTCTGCAGGTTTGTGAATTGCAGTGCCCCTGAGCTCCATTTTTCAACTCGCTTTTTTGGGAGCTGGCCGCAAAAGCGCAGGATTGCTTCAGGCCCTCTTCTGGTTCTGGGGGGCAAGCTGAGCTTGTGCTTAATTCTTCTTCCTGATGGGAAAATAGAGTGACCTGTGCCTGTCCCAACACCTAGAGCTAGTCTCTCATTGGTTCCCCCTCTTCCCGTTCATCCTCAGGACAAATTGCAACCTGTACGGAACAGGAGGTTAAAGGTGCTGATTCTCCAAGGAGGGAGATGGCTAGTAAATCGGCTGGAATGGCGAACCCGAGCAAAGGAGATGAGAAATGAGGTGCGTTTTAGAAACCTTTCCCTATCACACGGTGTACCATCTTCTGGGTTTCTCATGCCTGTTTTCGACGTAGGAAGTTGCCCTTGAACCTGGAGATTTGGGACCCATGGGATGGGTACCATGCAGTATTACTTGAAAGGGTCTGCGTTGGCTCACCCAACCTCACCGAACCTCTCAGCCCCAAGAGTGTCCACCCTTATGTCTCAATCAGCTGTGGGTCTAGATATGGTCAATCCAGGTTGCATCACAGCCCCTGAACGAATTTTGGAAGAATTTCTCTCTCTTTCACTGTCTTTGTTTCACGGGTTTTGAAAAGTAATTTATTTTTATAATGGGGTTTAGCTGCTTTTCACGGCTGTGTTTATGCCGCTTTACACCCCCTTGACTCACTTACAGAGAGATATCAATACATAGGTTTGAAGATTCTTACTAGTCAGATATATTCTTGTGCGGTGAATAGGGGGTGTTGAGTCCAGTTCACTGAAAAAGGAATAGGTCTTGTGTCTTACATATTGGGTTTATGGAACGGTATCTGAGCTAATTAGAAACCCTTGTTTTATGCATCACCCCACCTCACCTTTCCCGTTCAGCAGCCGTAGTGTGTTTCCTAAACGTGTGACTCTGTTCAGTTTTGTAATTCAGTTCAAGTGTAGCGGTTTTTACATTCCCTCTAGAAGTGATATCTTATGATAAGTGTCTTTTTCTGTGTGACTTATTTCACTTAGAATCGTCGTACCTAAATCCACTCATCGTGCTGCTACTAGCCTTATGACGTTGATTTCATGGCTGAGTGATATTCCATTGTACATGAGGACCACAACTTCTTTATCCATTTTTCTCTTTCCTAGGATAATTAAGGTGTAATGAAGTGGGGGTTCTTGTCAACAGAGCAGCCCTAAACTTTGGGGTGCCTGTGTCTTGCTGATTTTTAGTTTTCCCAATTTATACGCCCATGAGTGGAAGTGCCCTATGCTCTCCAAGCTGTGTTTTTTAGATGTTTCAGAACACACCGTACACTTCTCCAGAGTGGCTGTTGGCAATTTACATCCCACCCATCAGCGTAGCAAGGCTCCCATTTCTCCATGGCCGGTCCTGCATTTCTGGTTTGGACACTTTTTTCCGCATGGCCCTTTTGCCCGCTGGGAAGCGAGACTTCTTTGGAGCGCTGATTGGCCTTTCCAGGTTGCTTGGTTGGCCAAAAAGGGCGTATGCGTTTTTTCCTGAATATATTCAGGAAAAAACGCATACGCCCTTTTTGGCCAAGGGCATCATTGTCCACGTTTTGCCGCTTTTCATGTGCTTTCAAGGCGATTCGAATCTACCTCCTGAAATCTGTTTCCTGCAATTCTGCCTTGCTTTCAAAGCCTCTTCGTTGCCTTCCCTTAATATATTTGTGGACGAGAGGTATCATTTAAAACTCTGCAGGTTTGTGAATTGCAGTGCCCCTGAGCTCCATTTTTCAACTCGCTTTTTTGGGAGCTGGCCGCAAAAGCGCAGGATTGCTTCAGGCCCTCTTCTGGTTCTGGGGGGCAGGCTGAGCTTGTGCTTAATTCTTCTTCCTGATGGGAAAATAGAGTGACCTGTGCCTGTCCCAACACCTAGAGCTAGTCTCTCATTGGTTCCCCCTCTTCCCGTTCATCCTCAGGACAATTTGCAACCTGTACGGAACAGGAGGGTAAAGGTGCTGATTCTCCAAGGAGGGAGATGGCTAGTAAATCGGCTGGAATGGCGAACCCGAGCAAAGGAGATGAGAAATGAGGTGCGTTTTAGAAACCTTTCCCGATCACACGGTGTACCATCTTCTGGGTTTCTCATGCCTGTTTTCGACGTAGGAAGATGCCCTTGAACCTGGAGATTTGGGACCCATGGGATGGGTACCATGCAGTATTACTTGAAAGGGTCTGCGTTGGCTCACCCAACCTCACCGAACCTCTCAGGCCCAAGAGTGTCCACCCTTATGTCTCAATCAGCTGTGGGTCTAGATATGGTCAATCCAGGTTGCATCACAGCCCCTGAACGAATTTTGTAAGAATTTCTCTCTCTTTCACTGTCTTTGTTTCACGGGTTTTGAAAAGTAATTTATTTTTATAATGGGGTTTAGCTGCTTTTCACGGCTGTGTTTATGCCGCTTTACACCCCCTTGACTCACTTACAGAGAGATATCAATACATAGGTTTGAAGATTCTTACTAGTCAGATATATTCTTGTGCGGTGAATAGGGGGTGTTGAGTCCAGTTCACTGAGCAAGGAATAGGTCTTGTCTCTTACATATTGGGTTTATGGAACGGTATCTGAGCTAATTTGAAACCCTTGTTTTATGCATCACCCCACCTCACCTTTCCCGTTCAGCAGCCGTAGTGTGTTTCCTAAACGTGTGACTCTGTTCTGTTTTGTAATTCAGTTCAAGTGTAGCGGTTTTTACATTCCCTCTAGAAGTGATATCTTATGATAAGTGTCTTTTTCTGTGTGACTTATTTCACTTAGAATCGTCGTACCTAAATCCACTCATCGTGCTGCTACTAGCCTTATGACGTGGATTTCATGGCTGAGTGATATTCCATTGTACATGAGGACCACAACTTCTTTATCCATTTTTCGCTTTCCTAGGATAATTAAGGTGTAATGAAGTGGGGGTTCTTGTCAACAGAGCAGCCCTAAACTTTGGGGTGCCTGTGTCTTGCTGATTTTTAGTTTTCCCAATTTATACGCCCATGAGTGGAAGTGCCCTATGCTCTCCAAGCTGTGTTTTTTAGATGTTTCAGAACACACCGTACACTTCTCCAGAGTGGCTGTTGGCAATTTACATCCCACCCATCAGCGTAGCAAGGCTCCCATTTCTCCATGGCCGGTCCTGCATTTCTGGTTTGGACACTTTTTTCCGCATGGCCCTTTTGCCCGCTGGGAAGCGAGACTTCTTTGGAGCGCTGATTGGCCTTTCCAGGTTGCTTGGTTGGCCAAAAAGGGCGTATGCGTTTTTTCCTGAATATATTCAGGAAAAAACGCATACGCCCTTTTTGGCCAAGGGCATCATTGTCCACGTTTTGCCGCTTTTCATGTGCTTTCAAGGCGATTCGAATCTACCTCCTGAAATCTGTTTCCTGCAATTCTGCCTTGCTTTCAAAGCCTCTTCGTTGCCTTCCCTTAATATATTTGTGGACGAGAGGTATCATTTAAAACTCTGCAGGTTTGTGAATTGCAGTGCCCCTGAGCTCCATTTTTCAACTCGCTTTTTTGGGAGCTGGCCGCAAAAGCGCAGGATTGCTTCAGGCCCTCTTCTGGTTCTGGGGGGCAGGCTGAGCTTGTGCTTAATTCTTCTTCCTGATGGGAAAATAGAGTGACCTGTGCCTGTCCCAACCCCTGGAGCTAGTCTCTCATTGGTTCCCCCTCTTCCCGTTCATCCTCAGGACAAATTGCAACCTGTACGGAACAGGAGGGTAAAGGTGCTGATTCTCCAAGGAGGGAGATGGCTAGTAAATCGGCTGGAATGGCGAACCCGAGCAAAGGAGATGAGAAATGAGGTGCGTTTTAGAAACCTTTCCCGATCACACGGTGTACCATCTTCTGGGTTTCTCATGCCTGTTTTCGACGTAGGAAGATGCCCTTGAACCTGGAGATTTGGGACCCATGGGATGGGTACCATGCAGTATTACTTGAAAGGGTCTGCGTTGGCTCACCCAACCTCACCGAACCTCTCAGCCCCAAGAGTGTCCACCCTGATGTCTCAATCAGCTGTGGGTCTAGATATGGTCAATCCAGGTTGCATCACAGCCCCTGAACGAATTTTGGAAGAATTTCTCTCTCTTTCACTGTCTTTGTTTCACGGGTTTTGAAAAGTAATTTATTTTTATAATGGGGTTTAGCTGCTTTTCACGGCTGTGTTTATGCCGCTTTACACCCCCTTGACTCACTTACAGAGAGATATCAATACATAGGTTTGAAGATTCTTACTAGTCAGATATATTCTTGTGCGGTGAATAGGGGGTGTTGAGTCCAGTTCACTGAGCAAGGAATAGGTCTTGTCTCTTACATATTGGGTTTATGGAACGGTATCTGAGCTAATTTGAAACCCTTGTTTTATGCATCACCCCACCTCACCTTTCCCGTTCAGCAGCCGTAGTGTGTTTCCTAAACGTGTGACTCTGTTCTGTTTTGTAATTCAGTTCAAGTGTAGCGGTTTTTACATTCCCTCTAGAAGTGATATCTTATGATAAGTGTCTTTTTCTGTGTGACTTATTTCACTTAGAATCGTCGTACCTAAATCCACTCATCGTGCTGCTACTAGCCTTATGACGTTGATTTCATGGCTGAGTGATATTCCATTGTACATGAGGACCCCAACTTCTTTATCCAGTTTTCTCTTTCCTAGGATATTGAAGGTGTAATGAAGTGGGGGTTCTTGTCAACAGAGCAGCCCTAAACTTTGGGGTGCCTGTGTCTTGCTGATTTTTAGTTTTCCCAATTTATACGCCCATGAGTGGAAGTGCCCTATGCTCTCCAAGCTGTGTTTTTTAGATGTTTCAGAACACACCATACACTTCTCCAGAGTGGCTGTTGGCAATTTACATCCCACCCATCAGCGTAGCAAGGCTCCCATTTCTCCATGGCCGGTCCTGCATTTCTGGTTTGGACACTTTTTTCCGCATGGCCCTTTTGCCCGCTGGGAAGCGAGACTTCTTTGGAGCGCTGATTGGCCTTTCCAGGTTGCTTGGTTGGCCAAAAAGGGCGTATGCGTTTTTTCCTGAATATATTCAGGAAAAAACGCATACGCCCTTTTTGGCCAAGGGCATCATTGTCCACGTTTTGCCGCTTTTCATGTGCTTTCAAGGCGATTCGAATCTACCTCCTGAAATCTGTTTCCTGCAATTCTGCCTTGCTTTCAAAGCCTCTTCGTTGCCTTCCCTTAATATATTTGTGGACGAGAGGTATCATTTAAAACTCTGCAGGTTTGTGAATTGCAGTGCCCCTGAGCTCCATTTTTCAACTCGCTTTTTTGGGAGCTGGCCGCAAAAGCGCAGGATTGCTTCAGGCCCTCTTCTGGTTCTGGGGGGCAGGCTGAGCTTGTGCTTAATTCTTCTTCCTGATGGGAAAATAGAGTGACCTGTGCCTGTCCCAACCCCTGGAGCTAGTCTCTCATTGGTTCCCCCTCTTCCCGTTCATCCTCAGGACAAATTGCAACCTGTACAGAACAGGAGGGTAAAGGTGCTGATTCTCCAAGGAGGGAGATGGCTAGTAAATCGGCTGGAATGGCGAACCCGAGCAAAGGAGATGAGAAATGAGGTGCGTTTTAGAAACCTTTCCCGATCACATGGTGTACCATCTTCTGGGTTTCTCATGCCTGTTTTCGATGTAGGAAGATGCCCTTTAACCTAGAGATTTGGGACCCATGGGATGGGTACCATGCAGTATTACTTGAAAGGGTCTGCGTTGGCTCACCCAACCTCACCGAACCTCTCAGCCCCAAGAGTGTCCACCCTTATGTCTCAATCAGCTGTGGGTCTAGATATGGTCAATCCAGGTTGCATCACAGCCCCTGAACGAATTTTGTAAGAATTTCTCTCTCTTTCACTGTCTTTGTTTCACGGGTTTTGAAAAGTAATTTATTTTTATAATGGGGTTTAGCTGCTTTTCACGGCTGTGTTTATGCCGCTTTACACCCCCTTGACTCACTTACAGAGAGATATCAATACATAGGTTTGAAGATTCTTACTAGTCAGATATATTCTTGTGCGGTGAATAGGGGGTGTTGAGTCCAGTTCACTGAGCAAGGAATAGGTCTTGTCTCTTACATATTGGGTTTATGGAACGGTATCTGAGCTAATTTGAAACCCTTGTTTTATGCATCACCCCACCTCACCTTTCCCGTTCAGCAGCCGTAGTGTGTTTCCTAAACGTGTGACTCTGTTCTGTTTTGTAATTCAGTTCAAGTGGAGCGGTTTTTACATTCCCTCTATGAGTGATATCTTATGATAAGTGTCTTTTTCTGTGTGACTTATTTCACTTAGAATCGTCGTACCTAAATCCACTCATCGTGCTGCTACTAGCCTTATGACGTTGATTTCATGGCTGAGTGATATTCCATTGTACATGAGGACCCCAACTTCTTTATCCATTTTTCTCTTTCCTAGGATATTTAAGGTGTAATGAAGTGGGGGTTCTTGTCAACAGAGCAGCCCTAAACTTTGGGGTGCCTGTGTCTTGCTGATTTTTAGTTTTCCCAATTTATACGCCCATGAGTGGAAGTGCCCTATGCTCTCCAATCTGTGTTTTTTAGATGTTTCAGAACACACCGTACACTTCTCCAGAGTGGCTGTTGGCAATTTACATCCCACCCATCAGCGTAGCAAGGCTCCCATTTCTCCATGGCCGGTCCTGCATTTCTGGTTTGGACACTTTTTTCCGCATGGCCCTTTTGCCCGCTGGGAAGCGAGACTTCTTTGGAGCGCTGATTGGCCTTTCCAGGTTGCTTGGTTGACCAAAAAGGGCATATGCGTTTTTTCCTGAATATATTCAGGAAAAAACGCATACGCCCTTTTTGGCCAAGGGCATCATTGTCCACGTTTTGCCGCTTTTCATGTGCTTTCAAGGCGATTCGAATCTACCTCCTGAAATCTGTTTCCTGCAATTCTGCCTTGCTTTCAAAGCCTCTTCGTTGCCTTCCCTTAATATATTTGTGGACGAGAGGTATCATTTAAAACTCTGCAGGTTTGTGAATTGCAGTGCCCCTGAGCTCCATTTTTCAACTCGCTTTTTTGGGAGCTGGCCGCAAAAGCGCAGGATTACTTCAGGCCCTCTTCTGGTTCTGGGGGGCAGGCTGAGCTTGTGCTTAATTCTTCTTCCTGATGGGAAAATAGAGTGACCTGTGCCTGTCCCAACACCTAGAGCTAGTCTCTCATTGGTTCCCCCTCTTCCCGTTCATCCTCAGGACAAATTGCAACCTGTACGGAACAGGAGGGTAAAGGTGCTGATTCTCCAAGGAGGGAGATGGCTAGTAAATCGGCTGGAATGGCGAACCTGAGCAAAGGAGATGAGAAATGAGGTGCGTTTTAGAAACCTTTCCCGATCACACGGTGTACCATCTTCTGGGTTTCTCATGCCTGTTTTCGATGTAGGAAGATGCCCTTGAACCTGGAGATTTGGGACCCATGGGATGGGTACCATTCAGTATTACTTGAAAGGGTCTGCGTTGGCTCACCCAACCTCACCGAACCTCTCAGCCCCAAGAGTGTCCACCCTTATGTCTCAATCAGCTGTGGGTCTAGATATGGTCAATCCAGGTTGCATCACAGCCCCTGAACGAATTTTGTAAGAATTTCTCTCTCTTTCACTGTCTTTGTTTCACGGGTTTTGAAAAGTAATTTATTTTTATAATGGGGTTTAGCTGCTTTTCACGGCTGTGTTTATGCCGCTTTACACCCCCTTGACTCACTTACAGGGAGATATCAATACATAGGTTTGAAGATTCTTACTAGTCAGATATATTCTTGTGCGGTGAATAGGGGGTGTTGAGTCCAGTTCACTGAGCAAGAAATAGGTCTTGTCTCTTACATATTGGGTTTATGGAACGGTATCTGAGCTAATTTGAAACCCTTGTTTTATGCATCACCCCACCTCACCTTTCCCGTTCAGCAGCCGTAGTGTGTTTCCTAAACGTGTGACTCTGTTCAGTTTTGTAATTCAGTTCAAGTGTAGCGGTTTTTACATTCCCTCTAGAAGTGATATCTTATGATAAGTGTCTTTTTCTGTGTGACTTATTTCACTTAGAATCGTCGTACCTAAATCCACTCATCTTGCTGCTACTAGCCTTATGACGTTGATTTCATGGCTGAGTGATATTCCATTGTACATGAGGACCACAACTTCTTTATCCATTTTTCTCTTTCCTAGGATAATTAAGGTGTAATGAAGTGGGGGTTCTTGTCAACAGAGCAGCCCTAAACTTTGGGGTGCCTGTGTCTTGCTGATTTTTAGTTTTCCCAATTTATACGCCCATGAGTGGAAGTGCCCTATGCTCTCCAAGCTGTGTTTTTTAGATGTTTCAGAACACACCGTACACTTCTCCAGAGTGGCTGTTGGCAATTTACATCCCACCCATCAGCGTAGCAAGGCTCCCATTTCTCCATGGCCGGTCCTGCATTTCTGGTTTGGACACTTTTTTCCGCATGGCCCTTTTGCCCGCTGGGAAGCGAGACTTCTTTGGAGCGCTGATTGGCCTTTCCAGGTTGCTTGGTTGGCCAAAAAGGGCGTATGCGTTTTTTCCTGAATATATTCAGGAAAAAACGCATACGCCCTTTTTGGCCAAGGGCATCATTGTCCACGTTTTGCCGCTTTTCATGTGCTTTCAAGGCGATTCGAATCTACCTCCTGAAATCTGTTTCCTGCAATTCTGCCTTGCTTTCAAAGCCTCTTCGTTGCCTTCCCTTAATATATTTGTGGACGAGAGGTATCATTTAAAACTCTGCAGGTTTGTGAATTGCAGTGCCCCTGAGCTCCATTTTTCAACTCGCTTTTTTGGGAGCTGACCGCAAAAGCGCAGGATTGCTTCAGGCCCTCTTCTGGTTCTGGGGGGCAAGCTGAGCTTGTGCTTAATTCTTCTTCCTGATGGGAAAATAGAGTGACCTGTGCCTGTCCCAACACCTAGAGCTAGTCTCTCATTGGTTCCCTCTCTTCCCGTTCATCCTCAGGACAAATTGCAACCTGTACGGAACAGGAGGTTAAAGGTGCTGATTCTCCAAGGAGGGAGATGGCTAGTAAATCGGCTGGAATGGCGAACCCGAGCAAAGGAGATGAGAAATGAGGTGCGTTTTAGAAACCTTTCCCTATCACACGGTGTACCATCTTCTGGGTTTCTCATGCCTGTTTCGACGTAGGAAGTTGCCCTTGAACCTGGAGATTTGGGACCCATGGGATGGGTACCATGCAGTATTACTTGAAAGGGTCTGCGTTGGATCACCCAACCTCACCGAACCTCTCAGCCCCAAGAGTGTCCACCCTTATGTCTCAATCAGCTGTGGGTCTAGATATGGTCAATCCAGGTTGCATCACAGCCCCTGAACGAATTTTGGAAGAATTTCTCTCTCTTTCACTGTCTTTGTTTCACGGGTTTTGAAAAGTAATTTATTTTTATAATGGGGTTTAGCTGCTTTTCACAGCTGTGTTTATGCCGCTTTACACCCCCTTGACTCACTTACAGAGAGATATCAATACATAGGTTTGAAGATTCTTACTAGTCAGATATATTCTTGTGCGGTGAATAGGGGGTGTTGAGTCCAGTTCACTGAGCAAGGAATAGGTCTTGTCTCTTACATATTGGGTTTATGGAACGGTATCTGAGCTAATTTGAAACCCTTGTTTTATGCATCACCCCACCTCACCTTTCCCGTTCAGCAGCCGTAGTGTGTTTCCTAAACGTGTGACTCTGTTCTGTTTTGTAATTCAGTTCAAGTGTAGCGGTTTTTACATTCCCTCTAGAAGTGATATCTTATGATAAGTGTCTTTTTCTGTGTGACTTATTTCACTTAGAATCGTCGTACCTAAATCCACTCATCGTGCTGCTACTAGCCTTATGACGTGGATTTCATGGCTGAGTGATATTCCATTGTACATGAGGACCCCAACTTCTTTATCCATTTTTCTCTTTCCTAGGATATTGAAGGTGTAATGAAGTGGGGGTTCTTGTCAACAGAGCAGCCCTAAACTTTGGGGTGCCTGTGTCTTGCTGATTTTTAGTTTTCCCAATTTATACGCCCATGAGTGGAAGTGCCCTATGCTCTCCAAGCTGTGTTTTTTAGATGTTTCAGAACACACCGTACACTTCTCCAGAGTGGCTGTTGGCAATTTACATCCCACCCATCAGCGTAGCAAGGCTCCCATTTCTCCATGGCCGGTCCTGCATTTCTGGTTTGGACACTTTTTTCCGCATGGCCCTTTTGCCCGCTGGGAAGCGAGACTTCTTTGGAGCGCTGATTGGCCTTTCCAGGTTGCTTGGTTGGCCAAAAAGGGCGTATGCGTTTTTTCCTGAATATATTCAGGAAAAAACGCATACGCCCTTTTTGGCCAAGGGCATCATTGTCCACGTTTTGCCGCTTTTCATGTGCTTTCAAGGCGATTCGAATCTACCTCCTGAAATCTGTTTCCTGCAATTCTGCCTTGCTTTCAAAGCCTCTTCGTTGCCTTCCCTTAATATATTTGTGGACGAGAGGTATCATTTAAAACTCTGCAGGTTTGTGAATTGCAGTGCCCCTGAGCTCCATTTTTCAACTCGCTTTTTTGGGAGCTGGCCGCAAAAGCGCAGGATTGCTTCAGGCCCTCTTCTGGTTCTGGGGGGCAGGCTGAGCTTGTGCTTAATTCTTCTTCCTGATGGGAAAATAGAGTGACCTGTGCCTGTCCCAACCCCTGGAGCTAGTCTCTCATTGGTTCCCCCTCTTCCCGTTCATCCTCAGGACAAATTGCAACCTGTACGGAACAGGAGGGTAAAGGTGCTGATTCTCCAAGGAGGGAGATGGCTAGTAAATCGGCTGGAATGGCGAACCCGAGCAAAGGAGATGAGAAATGAGGTGCGTTTTAGAAACCTTTCCCGATCACACGGTGTACCATCTTCTGGGTTTCTCATGCCTGTTTTCGACGTAGGAAGATGCCCTTGAACCTGGAGATTTGGGACCCATGGGATGGGTACCATTCAGTATTACTTGAAAGGGTCTGCGTTGGCTCACCCAACCTCACCGAACCTCTCAGCCCCAAGAGTGTCCACCCTTATGTCTCAATCAGCTGTGGGTCTAGATATGGTCAATCCAGGTTGCATCACAGCCCCTGAACGAATTTTGTAAGAATTTCTCTCTCTTTCACTGTCTTTGTTTCACGGGTTTTGAAAAGTAATTTATTTTTATAATGGGGTTTAGCTGCTTTTCACGGCTGTGTTTATGCCGCTTTACACCCCCTTGACTCACTTACAGAGAGATATCAATACATAGGTTTGAAGATTCTTACTAGTCAGATATATTCTTGTGCGGTGAATAGGGGGTGTTGAGTCCAGTTCACTGAGCAAGGAATAGGTCTTGTCTCTTACATATTGGGTTTATGGAACGGTATCTGAGCTAATTTGAAACCCTTGTTTTATGCATCACCCCACCTCACCTTTCCCGTTCAGCAGCCGTAGTGTGTTTCCTAAACGTGTGACTCTGTTCAGTTTTGTAATTCAGTTCAAGTGTAGCGGTTTTTACATTCCCTCTAGAAGTGATATCTTATGATAAGTGTCTTTTTCTGTGTGACTTATTTCACTTAGAATCGTCGTACCTAAATCCACTCATCGTGCTGCTACTAGCCTTATGACGTTGATTTCATGGCTGAGTGATATTCCATTGTACATGAGGACCACAACTTCTTTATCCATTTTTCTCTTTCCTAGGATAATTAAGGTGTAATGAAGTGGGGGTTCTTGTCAACAGAGCAGCCCTAAACTTTGGGGTGCCTGTGTCTTGCTGATTTTTAGTTTTCCCAATTTATACGCCCATGAGTGGAAGTGCCCTATGCTCTCCAAGCTGTGTTTTTTAGATGTTTCAGAACACACCGTACACTTCTCCAGAGTGGCTGTTGGCAATTTACATCCCACCCATCAGCGTAGCAAGGCTCCCATTTCTCCATGGCCGGTCTTGCATTTCTTGTTTGGACACTTTTTTCCGCATGGCCCTTTTGCCCGCTGGGAAGCGAGACTTCTTTGGAGCGCTGATTGGCCTTTCCAGGTTGCTTGGTTGGCCAAAAAGGGCGTATGCGTTTTTTCCTGAATATATTCAGGAAAAAACGCATACGCCCTTTTCGGCCAAGGGCATCATTGTTCACGTTTTGCCGCTTTTCATGTGCTTTCAAGGCGATTCGAATCTACCTCCTGAAATCTGTTTCCTGCAATTCTGCCTTGCTTTCAAAGCCTCTTCGTTGCCTTCCCTTAATATATTTGTGGACGAGAGGTATCATTTAAAACTCTGCAGGTTTGTGAATTGCAGTGCCCCTGAGCTCCATTTTTCAACTCGCTTTTTTGGGAGCTGGCCGCAAAAGCGCAGGATTGCTTCAGGCCCTCTTCTGGTTCTGGGGGGCAGGCTGAGCTTGTGCTTAATTCTTCTTCCTGATGGGAAAATAGAGTGACCTGTGCCTGTCCCAACCCCTGGAGCTAGTCTCTCATTGGTTCCCCCTCTTCCCGTTCATCCTCAGGACAAATTGCAACCTGTACGGAACAGGAGGGTAAAGGTGCTGATTCTCCAAGGAGGGAGATGGCTAGTAAATCGGCTGGAATGGCGAACCCGAGCAAAGGAGATGAGAAATGAGGTGCGTTTTAGAAACCTTTCCCGATCACACGGTGTACCATCTTCTGGGTTTCTCATGCCTGTTTTCGACGTAGGAAGATGCCCTTGAACCTGGAGATTTGGGACCCATGGGATGGGTACCATGCAGTATTACTTGAAAGGGTCTGCGTTGGCTCACCCAACCTCACCGAACCTCTCAGCCCCAAGAGTGTCCACCCTTATGTCTCAATCAGCTGTGTGTCTAGATATGGTCAATCCAGGTTGCATCACAGCCCCTGAACGAATTTTGGAAGAATTTCTCTCTCTTTCACTGTCTTTGTTTCACGGGTTTTGAAAAGTAATTTATTTTTATAATGGGGTTTAGCTGCTTTTCACGGCTGTGTTTATGCCGCTTTACACCCCCTTGACTCACTTACAGAGAGATATCAATACATAGGTTTGAAGATTCTTACTAGTCAGATATATTCTTGTGCGGTGAATAGGGGGTGTTGAGTCCAGTTCACTGAGCAAGGAATAGGTCTTGTCTCTTACATATTGGGTTTATGGAACGGTATCTGAGCTAATTTGAAACCCTTGTTTTATGCATCACCCCACCTCACCTTTCCCGTTCAGCAGCCGTAGTGTGTTTCCTAAACGTGTGACTCTGTTCTGTTTTGTAATTCAGTTCAAGTGTAGCGGTTTTTACATTCCCTCTAGAAGTGATATCTTATGATAAGTGTCTTTTTCTGTGTGACTTATTTCACTTAGAATCGTCGTACCTAAATCCACTCATCGTGCTGCTACTAGCCTTATGACGTGGATTTCATGGCTGAGTGATATTCCATTGTACATGAGGACCCCAACTTCTTTATCCATTTTTCTCTTTCCTAGGATATTGAAGGTGTAATGAAGTGGGGGTTCTTGTCAACAGAGCAGCCCTAAACTTTGGGGTGCCTGTGTCTTGCTGATTTTTAGTTTTCCCAATTTATACGCCCATGAGTGGAAGTGCCCTATGCTCTCCAAGCTGTGTTTTTTAGATGTTTCAGAACACACCGTACACTTCTCCAGAGTGGCTGTTGGCAATTTACATCCCACCCATCAGCGTAGCAAGGCTCCCATTTCTCCATGGCCGGTCCTGCATTTCTGGTTTGGACACTTTTTTCCGCATGGCCCTTTTGCCCGCTGGGAAGCGAGACTTCTTTGGAGCGCTGATTGGCCTTTCCAGGTTGCTTGGTTGGCCAAAAAGGGCGTATGCGTTTTTTCCTGAATATATTCAGGAAAAAACGCATACGCCCTTTTTGGCCAAGGGCATCATTGTCCACGTTTTGCCGCTTTTCATGTGCTTTCAAGGCGATTCGAATCTACCTCCTGAAATCTGTTTCCTGCAATTCTGCCTTGCTTTCAAAGCCTCTTCGTTGCCTTCCCTTAATATATTTGTGGACGAGAGGTATCATTTAAAACTCTGCAGGTTTGTGAATTGCAGTGCCCCTGAGCTCCATTTTTCAACTCGCCTTTTTGGGAGCTGGCCGCAAAAGCGCAGGATTGCTTCAGGCCCTCTTCTGGTTCTGGGGGGCAGGCTGAGCTTGTGCTTAATTCTTCTTCCTGATGGGAAAATAGAGTGACCTGTGCCTGTCCCAACCCCTGGAGCTAGTCTCTCATTGGTTCCCCCTCTTCCCGTTCATCCTCAGGACAAATTGCAACCTGTACGGAACAGGAGGGTAAAGGTGCTGATTCTCCAAGGAGGGAGATGGCTAGTAAATCGGCTGGAATGGCGAACCCGAGCAAAGGAGATGAGAAATGAGGTGCGTTTTAGAAACCTTTCCCGATCACACGGTGTACCATCTTCTGGGTTTCTCATGCCTGTTTTCGACGTAGGAAGATGCCCTTGAACCTGGAGATTTGGGACCCATGGGATGGGTACCATGCAGTATTACTTGAAAGGGTCTGCGTTGGCTCACCCAACCTCACCGAACCTCTCAGCCCCAAGAGTGTCCACCCTGATGTCTCAATCAGCTGTGGGTCTAGATATGGTCAATCCAGGTTGCATCACAGCCCCTGAACGAATTTTGGAAGAATTTCTCTCTCTTTCACTGTCTTTGTTTCACGGGTTTTGAAAAGTAATTTATTTTTATAATGGGGTTTAGCTGCTTTTCACGGCTGTGTTTATGCCGCTTTACACCCCCTTGACTCACTTACAGAGAGATATCAATACATAGGTTTGAAGATTCTTACTAGTCAGATATATTCTTGTGCGGTGAATAGGGGGTGTTGAGTCCAGTTCACTGAGCAAGGAATAGGTCTTGTCTCTTACATATTGGGTTTATGGAACGGTATCGGAGCTAATTTGAAACCCTTGTTTTATGCATCACCCCACCTCACCTTTCCCGTTCAGCAGCCGTAGTGTGTTTCCTAAACGTGTGACTCTGTTCTGTTTTGTAATTCAGTTCAAGTGTAGCGGTTTTTACATTCCCTCTAGAAGTGATATCTTATGATAAGTGTCTTTTTCTGTGTGACTTATTTCACTTAGAATCGTCGTACCTAAATCCACTCATCGTGCTGCTACTAGCCTTATGACGTGGATTTCATGGCTGAGTGATATTCCATTGTACATGAGGACCCCAACTTCTTTATCCATTTTTCTCTTTCCTAGGATATTGAAGGTGTAATGAAGTGGGGGTTCTTGTCAACAGAGCAGCCCTAAACTTTGGGGTGCCTGTGTCTTGCTGATTTTTAGTTTTCCCAATTTATACGCCCATGAGTGGAAGTGCCCTATGCTCTCCAAGCTGTGTTTTTTAGATGTTTCAGAACACACCGTACACTTCTCCAGAGTGGCTGTTGGCAATTTACATCCCACCCATCAGCGTAGCAAGGCTCCCATTTCTCCATGGCCGGTCCTGCATTTCTGGTTTGGACACTTTTTTCCGCATGGCCCTTTTGCCCGCTGGGAAGCGAGACTTCTTTGGAGCGCTGATTGGCCTTTCCAGGTTGCTTGGTTGGCCAAAAAGGGCGTATGCGTTTTTTCCTGAATATATTCAGGAAAAAACGCATACGCCCTTTTTGGCCAAGGGCATCATTGTCCACGTTTTGCCGCTTTTCATGTGCTTTCAAGGCGATTCGAATCTACCTCCTGAAATCTGTTTCCTGCAATTCTGCCTTGCTTTCAAAGCCTCTTCGTTGCCTTCCCTTAATATATTTGTGGACGAGAGGTATCATTTAAAACTCTGCAGGTTTGTGAATTGCAGTGCCCCTGAGCTCCATTTTTCAACTCGCCTTTTTGGGAGCTGGCCGCAAAAGCGCAGGATTGCTTCAGGCCCTCTTCTGGTTCTGGGGGGCAGGCTGAGCTTGTGCTTAATTCTTCTTCCTGATGGGAAAATAGAGTGACCTGTGCCTGTCCCAACCCCTGGAGCTAGTCTCTCATTGGTTCCCCCTCTTCCCGTTCATCCTCAGGACAAATTGCAACCTGTACGGAACAGGAGGGTAAAGGTGCTGATTCTCCAAGGAGGGAGATGGCTAGTAAATCGGCTGGAATGGCGAACCCGAGCAAAGGAGATGAGAAATGAGGTGCGTTTTAGAAACCTTTCCCGATCACACGGTGTACCATCTTCTGGGTTTCTCATGCCCGTTTTCGACGTAGGAAAATGCCCTTGAACCTGGAGATTTGGGACCCAAGGGATGGGTACCATGCAGTATTACTTGAAAGGGTCTGCGTTGGCTCACGCAACCTCACCGAACCTCTCAGCCCCAAGAGTGTCCACCCTGATGTCTCAATCAGCTGTGGGTCTAGATATGGTCAATCCAGGTTGCATCACAGCCCCTGAACGAATTTTGGAAGAATTTCTCTCTCTTTCACTGTCTTTGTTTCACGGGTTTTGAAAAGTAATTTATTTTTATAATGCGGTTTAGCTGCTTTTCACGGCTGTGTTTTTGCCGCTTTACACACCCTTGACTCACTTACGGAGAGATATCAATACATAGGTTTGAAGATTCTTACTAGTCAGATATATTCTTGTGCGGTGAATAGGGGGTGTTGAGTCCAGTTCACTGAGCAAGGAATAGGTCTTGTCTCTTACATATTGGGTTTATGGAACGGTATCGGAGCTAATTTGAAACCCTTGTTTTATGCATCACCCCACCTCACCTTTCCCGTTCAGCAGCCGTAGTGTGTTTCCTAAACGTGTGACTCTGTTCAGTTTTGTAATTCAGTTCAAGTGTAGCGGTTTTTACATTCCCTCTAGAAGTGATATCTTATGATAAGTGTCTTTTTCTGTGTGACTTATTTCACTTAGAATCGTCGTACCTAAATCCACTCATCGTTCTGCTACTAGCCTTATGACGTTGATTTCATGGCTGAGTGATATTCCATTGTACATGAGGACCACAACTTCTTTATCCATTTTTCTCTTTCCTAGGATAATTAAGGTGTAATGAAGTGGGGGTTCTTGTCAACAGAGCAGCCCTAAACTTTGGGGTGCCTGTGTCTTGCTGATTTTTAGTTTTCCCAATTTATACGCCCATGAGTGGAAGTGCCCTATGCTCTCCAAGCTGTGTTTTTTAGATGTTTCAGAACACACCGTACACTTCTCCAGAGTGGCTGTTGGCAATTTACATCCCACCCATCAGCGTAGCAAGGCTCCCATTTCTCCATGGCCGGTCCTGCATTTCTGGTTTGGACACTTTTTTCCGCATGGCCCTTTTGCCCGCTGGGAAGCGAGACTTCTTTGGAGCGCTGATTGGCCTTTCCAGGTTGCTTGGTTGGCCAAAAAGGGCGTATGCGTTTTTTCCTGAATATATTCAGGAAAAAACGCATACGCCCTTTTCGACCAAGGGCATCATTGTTCACGTTTTGCCGCTTTTCATGTGCTTTCAAGGCGATTCGAATCTACCTCCTGAAATCTGTTTCCTGCAATTCTGCCTTGCTTTCAAAGCCTCTTCGTTGCCTTCCCTTAATATATTTGTGGACGAGAGGTATCATTTAAAACTCTGCAGGTTTGTGAATTGCAGTGCCCCTGAGCTCCATTTTTCAACTCGCTTTTTTGGGAGCTGGCCGCAAAAGCGCAGGATTGCTTCAGGCCCTCTTCTGGTTCTGGGGGGCAGGCTGAGCTTGTGCTTAATTCTTCTTCCTGATGGGAAAATAGAGTGACCTGTGCCTGTCCCAACCCCTGGAGCTAGTCTCTCATTGGTTCCCCCTCTTCCCGTTCATCCTCAGGACAAATTGCAACCTGTACGGAACAGGAGGGTAAAGGTGCTGATTCTCCAAGGAGGGAGATGGCTAGTAAATCGGCTGGAATGGCGAACCCGAGCAAAGGAGATGAGAAATGAGGTGCGTTTTAGAAACCTTTCCCGATCACACGGTGTACCATCTTCTGGGTTTCTCATGCCTGTTTTCGACGTAGGAAGATGCCCTTGAACCTGGAGATTTGGGACCCATGGGATGGGTACCATGCAGTATTACTTGAAAGGGTCTGCGTTGGCTCACCCAACCTCACCGAACCTCTCAGCCCCAAGAGTGTCCACCCTTATGTCTCAATCAGCTGTGGGTCTAGATATGGTCAATCCAGGTTGCATCACAGCCCCTGAACGAATTTTGGAAGAATTTCTCTCTCTTTCACTGTCTTTGTTTCACGGGTTTTGAAAAGTAATTTATTTTTATAATGGGGTTTAGCTGCTTTTCACGGCTGTGTTTATGCCGCTTTACACCCCCTTGACTCACTTACAGAGAGATATCAATACATAGGTTTGAAGATTCTTACTAGTCAGATATATTCTTGTGCGGTGAATAGGGGGTGTTGAGTCCAGTTCACTGAGCAAGGAATAGGTCTTGTCTCTTACATATTGGGTTTATGGAACGGTATCTGAGCTAATTTGAAACCCTTGTTTTATGCATCACCCCACCTCACCTTTCCCGTTCAGCAGCCGTAGTGTGTTTCCTAAACGTGTGACTCTGTTCTGTTTTGTAATTCAGTTCAAGTGTAGCGGTTTTTACATTCCCTCTAGAAGTGATATCTTATGATAAGTGTCTTTTTCTGTGTGACTTATTTCACTTAGAATCGTCGTACCTAAATCCACTCATCGTGCTGCTACTAGCCTTATGACGTGGATTTCATGGCTGAGTGATATTCCATTGTACATGAGGACCCCAACTTCTTTATCCATTTTTCTCTTTCCTAGGATATTGAAGGTGTAATGAAGTGGGGGTTCTTGTCAACAGAGCAGCCCTAAACTTTGGGGTGCCTGTGTCTTGCTGATTTTTAGTTTTCCCAATTTATACGCCCATGAGTGGAAGTGCCCTATGCTCTCCAAGCTGTGTTTTTTAGATGTTTCAGAACACACCGTACACTTCTCCAGAGTGGCTGTTGGCAATTTACATCCCACCCATCAGCGTAGCAAGGCTCCCATTTCTCCATGGCCGGTCCTGCATTTCTGGTTTGGACACTTTTTTCCGCATGGCCCTTTTGCCCGCTGGGAAGCGAGACTTCTTTGGAGCGCTGATTGGCCTTTCCAGGTTGCTTGGTTGGCCAAAAAGGGCGTATGCGTTTTTTCCTGAATATATTCAGGAAAAAACGCATACGCCCTTTTTGGCCAAGGGCATCATTGTCCACGTTTTGCCGCTTTTCATGTGCTTTCAAGGCGATTCGAATCTACCTCCTGAAATCTGTTTCCTGCAATTCTGCCTTGCTTTCAAAGCCTCTTCGTTGCCTTCCCTTAATATATTTGTGGACGAGAGGTATCATTTAAAACTCTGCAGGTTTGTGAATTGCAGTGCCCCTGAGCTCCATTTTTCAACTCGCTTTTTTGGGAGCTGGCCGCAAAAGCGCAGGATTGCTTCAGGCCCTCTTCTGGTTCTGGGGGGCAGGCTGAGCTTGTGCTTAATTCTTCTTCCTGATGGGAAAATAGAGTGACCTGTGCCTGTCCCAACCCCTGGAGCTAGTCTCTCATTGGTTCCCCCTCTTCCCGTTCATCCTCAGGACAAATTGCAACCTGTACGGAACAGGAGGGTAAAGGTGCTGATTCTCCAAGGAGGGAGATGGCTAGTAAATCGGCTGGAATGGCGAACCCGAGCAAAGGAGATGAGAAATGAGGTGCGTTTTAGAAACCTTTCCCGATCACACGGTGTACCATCTTCTGGGTTTCTCATGCCTGTTTTCGACGTAGGAAGATGCCCTTGAACCTGGAGATTTGGGACCCATGGGATGGGTACCATGCAGTATTACTTGAAAGGGTCTGCGTTGGCTCACCCAACCTCACCGAACCTCTCAGCCCCAAGAGTGTCCACCCTGATGTCTCAATCAGCTGTGGGTCTAGATATGGTCAATCCAGGTTGCATCACAGCCCCTGAACGAATTTTGGAAGAATTTCTCTCTCTTTCACTGTCTTTGTTTCACGGGTTTTGAAAAGTAATTTATTTTTATAATGGGGTTTAGCTGCTTTTCACGGCTGTGTTTATGCCGCTTTACACCCCCTTGACTCACTTACAGAGAGATATCAATACATAGGTTTGAAGATTCTTACTAGTCAGATATATTCTTGTGCGGTGAATAGGGGGTGTTGAGTCCAGTTCACTGAGCAAGGAATAGGTCTTGTCTCTTACATATTGGGTTTATGGAACGGTATCGGAGCTAATTTGAAACCCTTGTTTTATGCATCACCCCACCTCACCTTTCCCGTTCAGCAGCCGTAGTGTGTTTCCTAAACGTGTGACTCTGTTCTGTTTTGTAATTCAGTTCAAGTGTAGCGGTTTTTACATTCCCTCTAGAAGTGATATCTTATGATAAGTGTCTTTTTCTGTGTGACTTATTTCACTTAGAATCGTCGTACCTAAATCCACTCATCGTGCTGCTACTAGCCTTATGACGTTGATTTCATGGCTGAGTGATATTCCATTGTACATGAGGACCCCAACTTCTTTATCCAGTTTTCTCTTTCCTAGGATATTTAAGGTGTAATGAAGTGGGGGTTCTTGTCAACAGAGCAGCCCTAAACTTTGGGGTGCCTGTGTCTTGCTGATTTTTAGTTTTCCCAATTTATACGCCCATGAGTGGAAGTGCCCTATGCTCTCCAAGCTGTGTTTTTTAGATGTTTCAGAACACACCGTACACTTCTCCAGAGTGGCTGTTGGCAATTTACATCCCACCCATCAGCGTAGCAAGGCTCCCATTTCTCCATGGCCGGTCCTGCATTTCTGGTTTGGACACTTTTTTCCGCATGGCCCTTTTGCCCGCTGGGAAGCGAGACTTCTTTGGAGCGCTGATTGGCCTTTCCAGGTTGCTTGGTTGGCCAAAAAGGGCGTATGCGTTTTTTCCTGAATATATTCAGGAAAAAACGCATACGCCCTTTTTGGCCAAGGGCATCATTGTTCACGTTTTGCCGCTTTTCATGTGCTTTCAAGGCGATTCGAATCTACCTCCTGAAATCTGTTTCCTGCAATTCTGCCTTGCTTTCAAAGCCTCTTCGTTGCCTTCCCTTAATATATTTGTGGACGAGAGGTATCATTTAAAACTCTGCAGGTTTGTGAATTGCAGTGCCCCTGAGCTCCATTTTTCAACTCGCTTTTTTGGGAGCTGGCCGCAAAAGCGCAGGATTGCTTCAGGCCCTCTTCTGGTTCTGGGGGGCAGGCTGAGCTTGTGCTTAATTCCTCTTCCTGATGGGAAAATAGAGTGACCTGTGCCTGTCCCAACCCCTGGAGCTAGTCTCTCATTGGTTCCCCCTCTTCCCGTTCATCCTCAGGACAAATTGCAACCTGTACGGAACAGGAGGGTAAAGGTGCTGATTCTCCAAGGAGGGAGATGGCTAGTAAATCGGCTGGAATGGCGAACCCGAGCAAAGGAGATGAGAAATGAGGTGCGTTTTAGAAACCTTTCCCGATCACACGGTGTACCATCTTCTGGGTTTCTCATGCCCGTTTTCGACGTAGGAAAATGCCCTTGAACCTGGAGATTTGGGACCCAAGGGATGGGTACCATGCAGTATTACTTGAAAGGGTCTGCGTTGGCTCACGCAACCTCACCGAACCTCTCAGCCCCAAGAGTGTCCACCCTTATGTCTCAATCAGCTGTGGGTCTAGATATGGTCAATCCAGGTTGCATCACAGCCCCTGAACGAATTTTGGAAGAATTTCTCTCTCTTTCACTGTCTTTGTTTCACGGGTTTTGAAAAGTAATTTATTTTTATAATGGGGTTTAGCTGCTTTTCACGGCTGTGTTTATGCCGCTTTACACCCCCTTGACTCACTTACAGAGAGATATCAATACATAGGTTTGAAGATTCTTACTAGTCAGATATATTCTTGTGCGGTGAATAGGGGGTGTTGAGTCCAGTTCACTGAGCAAGGAATAGGTCTTGTCTCTTACATATTGGGTTTATGGAACGGTATCTGAGCTAATTTGAAACCCTTGTTTTATGCATCACCCCACCTCACCTTTCCCGTTCAGCAGCCGTAGTGTGTTTCCTAAACGTGTGACTCTGTTCTGTTTTGTAATTCAGTTCAAGTGTAGCGGTTTTTACATTCCCTCTAGAAGTGATATCTTATGATAAGTGTCTTTTTCTGTGTGACTTATTTCACTTAGAATCGTCGTACCTAAATCCACTCATCGTGCTGCTACTAGCCTTATGACGTGGATTTCATGGCTGAGTGATATTCCATTGTACATGAGGACCCCAACTTCTTTATCCATTTTTCTCTTTCCTAGGATATTGAAGGTGTAATGAAGTGGGGGTTCTTGTCAACAGAGCAGCCCTAAACTTTGGGGTGCCTGTGTCTTGCTGATTTTTAGTTTTCCCAATTTATACGCCCATGAGTGGAAGTGCCCTATGCTCTCCAAGCTGTGTTTTTTAGATGTTTCAGAACACACCGTACACTTCTCCAGAGTGGCTGTTGGCAATTTACATCCCACCCATCAGCGTAGCAAGGCTCCCATTTCTCCATGGCCGGTCCTGCATTTCTGGTTTGGACACTTTTTTCCGCATGGCCCTTTTGCCCGCTGGGAAGCGAGACTTCTTTGGAGCGCTGATTGGCCTTTCCAGGTTGCTTGGTTGGCCAAAAAGGGCGTATGCGTTTTTTCCTGAATATATTCAGGAAAAAACGCATACGCCCTTTTTGGCCAAGGGCATCATTGTCCACGTTTTGCCGCTTTTCATGTGCTTTCAAGGCGATTCGAATCTACCTCCTGAAATCTGTTTCCTGCAATTCTGCCTTGCTTTCAAAGCCTCTTCGTTGCCTTCCCTTAATATATTTGTGGACGAGAGGTATCATTTAAAACTCTGCAGGTTTGTGAATTGCAGTGCCCCTGAGCTCCATTTTTCAACTCGCTTTTTTGGGAGCTGGCCGCAAAAGCGCAGGATTGCTTCAGGCCCTCTTCTGGTTCTGGGGGGCAGGCTGAGCTTGTGCTTAATTCTTCTTCCTGATGGGAAAATAGAGTGACCTGTGCCTGTCCCAACCCCTGGAGCTAGTCTCTCATTGGTTCCCCCTCTTCCCGTTCATCCTCAGGACAAATTGCAACCTGTACGGAACAGGAGGGTAAAGGTGCTGATTCTCCAAGGAGGGAGATGGCTAGTAAATCGGCTGGAATGGCGAACCCGAGCAAAGGAGATGAGAAATGAGGTGCGTTTTAGAAACCTTTCCCGATCACACGGTGTACCATCTTCTGGGTTTCTCATGCCCGTTTTCGACGTAGGAAAATGCCCTTGAACCTGGAGATTTGGGACCCAAGGGATGGGTACCATGCAGTATTACTTGAAAGGGTCTGCGTTGGCTCACGCAACCTCACCGAACCTCTCAGCCCCAAGAGTGTCCACCCTTATGTCTCAATCAGCTGTGGGTCTAGATATGGTCAATCCAGGTTGCATCACAGCCCCTGAACGAATTTTGGAAGAATTTCTCTCTCTTTCACTGTCTTTGTTTCACGGGTTTTGAAAAGTAATTTATTTTTATAATGGGGTTTAGCTGCTTTTCACGGCTGTGTTTATGCCGCTTTACACCCCCTTGACTCACTTACAGAGAGATATCAATACATAGGTTTGAAGATTCTTACTAGTCAGATATATTCTTGTGCGGTGAATAGGGGGTGTTGAGTCCAGTTCACTGAGCAAGGAATAGGTCTTGTCTCTTACATATTGGGTTTATGGAACGGTATCTGAGCTAATTTGAAACCCTTGTTTTATGCATCACCCCACCTCACCTTTCCCGTTCAGCAGCCGTAGTGTGTTTCCTAAACGTGTGACTCTGTTCTGTTTTGTAATTCAGTTCAAGTGTAGCGGTTTTTACATTCCCTCTAGAAGTGATATCTTATGATAAGTGTCTTTTTCTGTGTGACTTATTTCACTTAGAATCGTCGTACCTAAATCCACTCATCGTGCTGCTACTAGCCTTATGACGTGGATTTCATGGCTGAGTGATATTCCATTGTACATGAGGACCCCAACTTCTTTATCCATTTTTCTCTTTCCTAGGATATTGAAGGTGTAATGAAGTGGGGGTTCTTGTCAACAGAGCAGCCCTAAACTTTGGGGTGCCTGTGTCTTGCTGATTTTTAGTTTTCCCAATTTATACGCCCATGAGTGGAAGTGCCCTATGCTCTCCAAGCTGTGTTTTTTAGATGTTTCAGAACACACCGTACACTTCTCCAGAGTGGCTGTTGGCAATTTACATCCCACCCATCAGCGTAGCAAGGCTCCCATTTCTCCATGGCCGGTCCTGCATTTCTGGTTTGGACACTTTTTTCCGCATGGCCCTTTTGCCCGCTGGGAAGCGAGACTTCTTTGGAGCGCTGATTGGCCTTTCCAGGTTGCTTGGTTGGCCAAAAAGGGCGTATGCGTTTTTTCCTGAATATATTCAGGAAAAAACGCATACGCCCTTTTTGGCCAAGGGCATCATTGTCCACGTTTTGCCGCTTTTCATGTGCTTTCAAGGCGATTCGAATCTACCTCCTGAAATCTGTTTCCTGCAATTCTGCCTTGCTTTCAAAGCCTCTTCGTTGCCTTCCCTTAATATATTTGTGGACGAGAGGTATCATTTAAAACTCTGCAGGTTTGTGAATTGCAGTGCCCCTGAGCTCCATTTTTCAACTCGCTTTTTTGGGAGCTGGCCGCAAAAGCGCAGGATTGCTTCAGGCCCTCTTCTGGTTCTGGGGGGCAGGCTGAGCTTGTGCTTAATTCTTCTTCCTGATGGGAAAATAGAGTGACCTGTGCCTGTCCCAACCCCTGGAGCTAGTCTCTCATTGGTTCCCCCTCTTCCCGTTCATCCTCAGGACAAATTGCAACCTGTACGGAACAGGAGGGTAAAGGTGCTGATTCTCCAAGGAGGGAGATGGCTAGTAAATCGGCTGGAATGGCGAACCCGAGCAAAGGAGATGAGAAATGAGGTGCGTTTTAGAAACCTTTCCCGATCACACGGTGTACCATCTTCTGGGTTTCTCATGCCTGTTTTCGACGTAGGAAGATGCCCTTGAACCTGGAGATTTGGGACCCATGGGATGGGTACCATGCAGTATTACTTGAAAGGGTGTGCGTTGGCTCACGCAACCTCACCGAACCTCTCAGCCCCAAGAGTGTCCACCCTTATGTCTCAATCAGCTGTGGGTCTAGATATGGTCAATCCAGGTTGCATCACAGCCCCTGAACGAATTTTGGAAGAATTTCTCTCTCTTTCACTGTCTTTGTTTCACGGGTTTTGAAAAGTAATTTATTTTTATAATGGGGTTTAGCTGCTTTTCACGGCTGTGTTTATGCCGCTTTACACCCCCTTGACTCACTTACAGAGAGATATCAATACATAGGTTTGAAGATTCTTACTAGTCAGATATATTCTTGTGCGGTGAATAGGGGGTGTTGAGTCCAGTTCACTGAGCAAGGAATAGGTCTTGTCTCTTACATATTGGGTTTATGGAACGGTATCTGAGCTAATTTGAAACCCTTGTTTTATGCATCACCCCACCTCACCTTTCCCGTTCAGCAGCCGTAGTGTGTTTCCTAAACGTGTGACTCTGTTCTGTTTTGTAATTCAGTTCAAGTGTAGCGGTTTTTACATTCCCTCTAGAAGTGATATCTTATGATAAGTGTCTTTTTCTGTGTGACTTATTTCACTTAGAATCGTCGTACCTAAATCCACTCATCGTGCTGCTACTAGCCTTATGACGTGGATTTCATGGCTGAGTGATATTCCATTGTACATGAGGACCCCAACTTCTTTATCCATTTTTCTCTTTCCTAGGATATTGAAGGTGTAATGAAGTGGGGGTTCTTGTCAACAGAGCAGCCCTAAACTTTGGGGTGCCTGTGTCTTGCTGATTTTTAGTTTTCCCAATTTATACGCCCATGAGTGGAAGTGCCCTATGCTCTCCAAGCTGTGTTTTTTAGATGTTTCAGAACACACCGTACACTTCTCCAGAGTGGCTGTTGGCAATTTACATCCCACCCATCAGCGTAGCAAGGCTCCCATTTCTCCATGGCCGGTCCTGCATTTCTGGTTTGGACACTTTTTTCCGCATGGCCCTTTTGCCCGCTGGGAAGCGAGACTTCTTTGGAGCGCTGATTGGCCTTTCCAGGTTGCTTGGTTGGCCAAAAAGGGCGTATGCGTTTTTTCCTGAATATATTCAGGAAAAAACGCATACGCCCTTTTTGGCCAAGGGCATCATTGTCCACGTTTTGCCGCTTTTCATGTGCTTTCAAGGCGATTCGAATCTACCTCCTGAAATCTGTTTCCTGCAATTCTGCCTTGCTTTCAAAGCCTCTTCGTTGCCTTCCCTTAATATATTTGTGGACGAGAGGTATCATTTAAAACTCTGCAGGTTTGTGAATTGCAGTGCCCCTGAGCTCCATTTTTCAACTCGCTTTTTTGGGAGCTGGCCGCAAAAGCGCAGGATTGCTTCAGGCCCTCTTCTGGTTCTGGGGGGCAGGCTGAGCTTGTGCTTAATTCTTCTTCCTGATGGGAAAATAGAGTGACCTGTGCCTGTCCCAACCCCTGGAGCTAGTCTCTCATTGGTTCCCCCTCTTCCCGTTCATCCTCAGGACAAATTGCAACCTGTACGGAACAGGAGGGTAAAGGTGCTGATTCTCCAAGGAGGGAGATGGCTAGTAAATCGGCTGGAATGGCGAACCCGAGCAAAGGAGATGAGAAATGAGGTGCGTTTTAGAAACCTTTCCCGATCACACGGTGTACCATCTTCTGGGTTTCTCATGCCTGTTTTCGACGTAGGAAGATGCCCTTGAACCTGGAGATTTGGGACCCATGGGATGGGTACCATGCAGTATTACTTGAAAGGGTCTGCGTTGGCTCACCCAACCTCACCGAACCTCTCAGCCCCAAGAGTGTCCACCCTGATGTCTCAATCAGCTGTGGGTCTAGATATGGTCAATCCAGGTTGCATCACAGCCCCTGAACGAATTTTGGAAGAATTTCTCTCTCTTTCACTGTCTTTGTTTCACGGGTTTTGAAAAGTAATTTATTTTTATAATGGGGTTTAGCTGCTTTTCACGGCTGTGTTTATGCCGCTTTACACCCCCTTGACTCACTTACAGAGAGATATCAATACATAGGTTTGAAGATTCTTACTAGTCAGATATATTCTTGTGCGGTGAATAGGGGGTGTTGAGTCCAGTTCACTGAGCAAGGAATAGGTCTTGTCTCTTACATATTGGGTTTATGGAACGGTATCGGAGCTAATTTGAAACCCTTGTTTTATGCATCACCCCACCTCACCTTTCCCGTTCAGCAGCCGTAGTGTGTTTCCTAAACGTGTGACTCTGTTCTGTTTTGTAATTCAGTTCAAGTGTAGCGGTTTTTACATTCCCTCTAGAAGTGATATCTTATGATAAGTGTCTTTTTCTGTGTGACTTATTTCACTTAGAATCGTCGTACCTAAATCCACTCATCGTGCTGCTACTAGCCTTATGACGTTGATTTCATGGCTGAGTGATATTCCATTGTACATGAGGACCCCAACTTCTTTATCCAGTTTTCTCTTTCCTAGGATATTTAAGGTGTAATGAAGTGGGGGTTCTTGTCAACAGAGCAGCCCTAAACTTTGGGGTGCCTGTGTCTTGCTGATTTTTAGTTTTCCCAATTTATACGGCCATGAGTGGAAGTGCCCTATGCTCTCCAAGCTGTGTTTTTTAGATGTTTCAGAACACACCGTACACTTCTCCAGAGTGGCTGTTGGCAATTTACATCCCACCCATCAGCGTAGCAAGGCTCCCATTTCTCCATGGCCGGTCCTGCATTTCTGGTTTGGACACTTTTTTCCGCATGGCCCTTTTGCCCGCTGGGAAGCGAGACTTCTTTGGAGCGCTGATTGGCCTTTCCAGGTTGCTTGGTTGGCCAAAAAGGGCGTATGCGTTTTTTCCTGAATATATTCAGGAAAAAACGCATACGCCCTTTTTGGCCAAGGGCATCATTGTTCACGTTTTGCCGCTTTTCATGTGCTTTCAAGGCGATTCGAATCTACCTCCTGAAATCTGTTTCCTGCAATTCTGCCTTGCTTTCAAAGCCTCTTCGTTGCCTTCCCTTAATATATTTGTGGACGAGAGGTATCATTTAAAACTCTGCAGGTTTGTGAATTGCAGTGCCCCTGAGCTCCATTTTTCAACTCGCTTTTTTGGGAGCTGGCCGCAAAAGCGCAGGATTGCTTCAGGCCCTCTTCTGGTTCTGGGGGGCAGGCTGAGCTTGTGCTTAATTCCTCTTCCTGATGGGAAAATAGAGTGACCTGTGCCTGTCCCAACCCCTGGAGCTAGTCTCTCATTGGTTCCCCCTCTTCCCGTTCATCCTCAGGACAAATTGCAACCTGTACGGAACAGGAGGGTAAAGGTGCTGATTCTCCAAGGAGGGAGATGGCTAGTAAATCGGCTGGAATGGCGAACCCGAGCAAAGGAGATGAGAAATGAGGTGCGTTTTAGAAACCTTTCCCGATCACACGGTGTACCATCTTCTGGGTTTCTCATGCCCGTTTTCGACGTAGGAAAATGCCCTTGAACCTGGAGATTTGGGACCCAAGGGATGGGTACCATGCAGTATTACTTGAAAGGGTCTGCGTTGGCTCACGCAACCTCACCGAACCTCTCAGCCCCAAGAGTGTCCACCCTGATGTCTCAATCAGCTGTGGGTCTAGATATGGTCAATCCAGGTTGCATCACAGCCCCTGAACGAATTTTGTAAGAATTTCTCTCTCTTTCACTGTCTTTGTTTCACGGGTTTTGAAAAGTAATTTATTTTTATAATGGGGTTTAGCTGCTTTTCACGGCTGTGTTTATGCCGCTTTACACCCCCTTGACTCACTTACAGAGAGATATCAATACATAGGTTTGAAGATTCTTACTAGTCAGATATATTCTTGTGCGGTGAATAGGGGGTGTTGAGTCCAGTTCACTGAAAAAGGAATAGGTCTAGTCTCTTACATATTGGGTTTATGGAACGGTATCTGAGCTAATTTGAAACCCTTGTTTTATGCATCACCCCACCTCACCTTTCCCGTTCAGCAGCCATAGTGTGTTTTCCAAACGTGTGACTCTGTCCTGTTTTGTAATTCAGTTCAAGTGTAGCGGTTTTTACATTCCCTCTAGAAGTGATATCTTATGATAAGTGTCTTTTTCTGTGTGACTTATTTCACTTAGAATCGTCGTACCTAAATCCACTCATCGTGCTGCTATTAGCCTTATGACGTTGATTTCATGGCTGAGTGATATTCCATTGTACATGAGGACCCCAACTTCTTTATCCATTTTTCTCTTTCCTAGGATATTGAAGGTGTAATGAAGTGGGGGTTCTTGTCAACAGAGCAGCCCTAAACTTTGGGGTGCCTGTGTCTTGCTGATTTTTAGTTTTCCCAATTTATACGCCCATGAGTGGAAGTGCCCTATGCTCTCCAAGCTGTGTTTTTTAGATGTTTCAGAACACACCGTACACTTCTCCAGAGTGGCTGTTGGCAATTTACATCCCACCCATCAGCGTAGCAAGGCTCCCATTTCTCCATGGCCGGTCCTGCATTTCTGGTTTGGACACTTTTTTCCGCATGGCCCTTTTGCCCGCTGGGAAGCGAGACTTCTTTGGAGCGCTGATTTGCCTTTCCAGGTTGCTTGGTTGGCCAAAAATGGCGTATGTGTTTTTTCCTGAATATATTCAGGAAAAAACGCATACGCCCTTTTTGGCTAAGGGCATCATTGTCCACGTTTTGCCGCTTTTCATGTGCTTTCAAGGCGATTCGAATCTACCTCCTGAAATCTGTTTCATGCAATTCTACCTTGCTTTCAAATCCTCTTCGTTGCCCTTCCTCAATATATTTGTGGAAGAGAGTTATCATTTATAACTCTGCAGGTTTGTGAATTGCAGTGCCCCTGAACTCCATTTTTCAAGTCGCTTTTTTGGGAGCTGGCTGCAAAAGTGCAGGATTGCTTCAGGACCTATTCTGGTTCCGGTGGGCAGGCTAAGCCTGTGGTTATTTCTTCTTCGTGATGGCAAAATAGAGTGACCTGTGCCTGTCCCAACCCCTAGAGCTAGTCTCTCATTGGTTCCCCCTCTTCCCGTTCATCCTCAGGACAAATTGCAACCTGTACGGAACAGGAGGTTAAAGGTGCTGATTCTCCAAGGAGGGAGATGGCTAGTAAAGCGGCTGGAATGGCGAACCCGAGCACAAGGAGATGAGAAATGAGGTGCGTTTTAGAAACCTTTCCCGATCACACGGTGTACCATCTTCTGGGTTTCTCATGCATGTTTTCGACGTAGGAAGATGCCCTTGAACCTGGAGATTTGGGACCCATGGGATGGGTACCATGCAGTATTACTTTAAAGGGTCTGCGTTGGCTCACGCAACCTCACCAAACCTCTCAGCCCCAAGAGTGTCCACCCTTATGTCTCAATCAGCTGTGGGTCTAGATATGGTCAATCCAGGTTGCATCACAGCCCCTGAACGAATTTTGTAAGAATTTCTCTCTCTTTCACTGTCTTTGTTTCACGGGTTTTGAAAAGTAATTTATTTTTATAATGGGGTTTAGCTGCTTTTCACGGCTGTGTTTATGCCGCTTTATACCCCTTTGACTCACTTACAGAGAGATATCAATACATAGGTTTGAAGATTCTTACTAGTCAGATATATTCTTGTGCGGTGAATAGGGGGTGTTGAGTCCAGTTCACTGAGCAAGGAGTAGGTCTTGTCTACTACATATTGGGTTTATGGAACGGTATCTGAGCTAATTTGAAACCCTTGTTTTATGCATCACCCCACCTCACCTTTCCCGTTCAGCAGCCATAGTGTGTTTTCTAAACGTGTGACTCTGTTCTGTTTTGTAATTCAGTTCAAGTGTAGCGGTTTTTACATTCCCTCTCTAAGTGATATCTTAGGATAAGTGTCTTTTTCTGTGTGACTTATTTCACTTAGAATCGTCGTACCTAAATCCACTCATCGTGCTGCTACTAGCCTTATGACGTGGATTTCATGGCTGAGTGATATTCCATTGTACATGAGGACCCCAACTTCTTTATTCATTTTTCGCTTTCCTAGGATATTTAAGGTGTAATGAAGTGGGGGTTCTTGTCAACAGAGCAGCCCTAAACTTTAGGGTTCCTGTGTCTTGCTGATTTTTAGTTTTCCCAATTTATACGCCCATGAGGGGAAGTGCCCTATGCTCTCCAAGCTGTGTTTTTTAGATGTTTCAGGACACACCGTACACTTCTCCAGAGTGGCTGTTGGCAATTTACATCCCGCCCATCAGCGTAGCAAGGCTCCCATTTCTCCATGGCCGGTCCTGCATTTCTGGTTTGGACACTTTTTTCCGCATGGCCCTTTTGCCCGCTGGGAAGCGAGACTTCTTTGGAGCGCTGATTTGCCTTTCCAGGTGGCTTGGTTGGCCAAAAAGGGCGTATGCGTTTTTTCCTGAATATATTCAGGAAAAAACGCATACGCCCTTTTTGGCCAAGGGCATCATTGTCCACGTTTTGCCGCTTTTCATGTGCTTTCAAGGCGATTCGAATCTACCTCCTGAAATCTGTTTCCTGCAATTTTGCCTTGTTTTCAAAGCCTCTTCGTTGCCTTCCCTTAATATATTTGTGGACGAGAGGTATCATTTAAAACTCTGCAGGTTTGTGAATTGCAGTGCCCCTGAGCTCCATTTTTCAACTCGCTTTTTTGGGAGCTGGCCGCAAAAGCGCAGGATTGCTTCAGGCCCTCTTCTGGTTCTGGGGGGCAGGCTGAGCTTGTGCTTAATTCCTCTTCCTGATGGGAAAATAGAGTGACCTGTGCCTGTCCCAACCCCTGGAGCTAGTCTCTCATTGGTTTCCCCTCTTCCCGTTCATCCTCAGGACAAATTGCAACCTGTACGGAACAGGAGGGTAAAGGTGCTGATTCTCCAAGGAGGGAGATGGCTAGTAAATCGGCTGGAATGGCGAACCCGAGCAAAGGAGATGAGAAATGAGGTGCGTTTTAGAAACCTTTCCCGATCACACGGTGTACCATCTTCTGGGTTTCTCATGCCCGTTTTCGACGTAGGAAAATGCCCTTGAACCTGGAGATTTGGGACCCATGGGATGGGTACCATGCAGTATTACTTGAAAGGGTCTGCGTTGGCTCACCCAACCTCACCGAACCTCTCAGCCCCAAGAGTGTCCACCCTTATGTCTCAATCAGCTGTGGGTCTAGATATGGTCAATCCAGGTTGCATCACAGCCCCTGAACGAATTTTGGAAGAATTTCTCTCTCTTTCACTGTCTTTGTTTCACGGGTTTTGAAAAGTAATTTATTTTTATAATGGGGTTTAGCTGCTTTTCACGGCTGTGTTTATGCCGCTTTACACCCCCTTGACTCACTTACAGAGAGATATCAATACATAGGTTTGAAGATTCTTACTAGTCAGATATATTCTTGTGCGGTGAATAGGGGGTGTTGAGTCCAGTTCACTGAGCAAGGAATAGGTCTTGTCTCTTACATATTGGGTTTATGGAACGGTATCGGAGCTAATTTGAAACCCTTGTTTTATGCATCACCCCACCTCACCTTTCCCGTTCAGCAGCCGTAGTGTGTTTCCTAAACGTGTGACTCTGTTCTGTTTTGTAATTCAGTTCAAGTGTAGCGGTTTTTACATTCCCTCTAGAAGTGATATCTTATGATAAGTGTCTTTTTCTGTGTGACTTATTTCACTTAGAATCGTCGTACCTAAATCCACTCATCGTGGTGCTACTAGCCTTATGACGTGGATTTCATGGCTGAGTGATATTCCATTGTACATGAGGACCCCAACTTCTTTATCCATTTTTCTCTTTCCTAGGATATTGAAGGTGTAATGAAGTGGGGGTTCTTGTCAACAGAGCAGCCCTAAACTTTGGGGTGCCTGTGTCTTGCTGATTTTTAGTTTTCCCAATTTATACGCCCATGAGTGGAAGTGCCCTATGCTCTCCAAGCTGTGTTTTTTAGATGTTTCAGAACACACCGTACACTTCTCCAGAGTGGCTGTTGGCAATTTACATCCCACCCATCAGCGTAGCAAGGCTCCCATTTCTCCATGGCCGGTCCTGCATTTCTGGTTTGGACACTTTTTTCCGCATGGCCCTTTTGCCCGCTGGGAAGCGAGACTTCTTTGGAGCGCTGATTGGCCTTTCCAGGTTGCTTGGTTGGCCAAAAAGGGCGTATGCGTTTTTTCCTGAATATATTCAGGAAAAAACGCATACGCCCTTTTTGGCCAAGGGCATCATTGTCCACGTTTTGCCGCTTTTCATGTGCTTTCAAGGCGATTCGAATCTACCTCCTGAAATCTGTTTCCTGCAATTCTGCCTTGCTTTCAAAGCCTCTTCGTTGCCTTCCCTTAATATATTTGTGGACGAGAGGTATCATTTAAAACTCTGCAGGTTTGTGAATTGCAGTGCCCCTGAGCTCCATTTTTCAACTCGCTTTTTTGGGAGCTGGCCGCAAAAGCGCAGGATTGCTTCAGGCCCTCTTCTGGTTCTGGGGGGCAGGCTGAGCTTGTGCTTAATTCTTCTTCCTGATGGGAAAATAGAGTGACCTGTGCCTGTCCCAACCCCTGGAGCTAGTCTCTCATTGGTTCCCCCTCTTCCCGTTCATCCTCAGGACAAATTGCAACCTGTACGGAACAGGAGGGTAAAGGTGCTGATTCTCCAAGGAGGGAGATGGCTAGTAAATCGGCTGGAATGGCGAACCCGAGCAAAGGAGATGAGAAATGAGGTGCGTTTTAGAAACCTTTCCCAATCACACGGTGTACCATCTTCTGGGTTTCTCATGCCTGTTTTCGACGTAGGAAGATGCCCTTGAACCTGGAGATTTGGGACCCATGGGATGGGTACCATGCAGTATTACTTGAAAGGGTCTGCGTTGGCTCACCCAACCTCACCGAACCTCTCAGCCCCAAGAGTGTCCACCCTGATGTCTCAATCAGCTGTGGGTCTAGATATGGTCAATCCAGGTTGCATCACAGCCCCTGAACGAATTTTGGAAGAATTTCTCTCTCTTTCACTGTCTTTGTTTCACGGGTTTTGAAAAGTAATTTATTTTTATAATGGGGTTTAGCTGCTTTTCACGGCTGTGTTTATGCCGCTTTACACCCCCTTGACTCACTTACAGAGAGATATCAATACATAGGTTTGAAGATTCTTACTAGTCAGATATATTCTTGTGCGGTGAATAGGGGGTGTTGAGTCCAGTTCACTGAGCAAGGAATAGGTCTTGTCTCTTACATATTGGGTTTATGGAACGGTATCGGAGCTAATTTGAAACCCTTGTTTTATGCATCACCCCACCTCACCTTTCCCGTTCAGCAGCCGTAGTGTGTTTCCTAAACGTGTGACTCTGTTCTGTTTTGTAATTCAGTTCAAGTGTAGCGGTTTTTACATTCCCTCTAGAAGTGATATCTTATGATAAGTGTCTTTTTCTGTGTGACTTATTTCACTTAGAATCGTCGTACCTAAATCCACTCATCGTGCTGCTACTAGCCTTATGACGTTGATTTCATGGCTGAGTGATATTCCATTGTACATGAGGACCCCAACTTCTTTATCCAGTTTTCTCTTTCCTAGGATATTTAAGGTGTAATGAAGTGGGGGTTCTTGTCAACAGAGCAGCCCTAAACTTTGGGGTGCCTGTGTCTTGCTGCTTTTTAGTTTTCCCAATTTATACGGCCATGAGTGGAAGTGCCCTATGCTCTCCAAGCTGTGTTTTTTAGATGTTTCAGAACACACCGTACACTTCTCCAGAGTGGCTGTTGGCAATTTACATCCCACCCATCAGCGTAGCAAGGCTCCCATTTCTCCATGGCCGGTCCTGCATTTCTGGTTTGGACACTTTTTTCCGCATGGCCCTTTTGCCCGCTGGGAAGCGAGACTTCTTTGGAGCGCTGATTGGCCTTTCCAGGTTGCTTGGTTGGCCAAAAAGGGCGTATGCGTTTTTTCCTGAATATATTCAGGAAAAAACGCATACGCCCTTTTTGGCCAAGGGCATCATTGTTCACTTTTTGCCGCTTTTCATGTGCTTTCAAGGCGATTCGAATCTACCTCCTGAAATCTGTTTCCTGCAATTCTGCCTTGCTTTCAAAGCCTCTTCGTTGCCTTCCCTTAATATATTTGTGGACGAGAGGTATCATTTAAAACTCTGCAGGTTTGTGAATTGCAGTGCCCCTGAGCTCCATTTTTCAACTCGCTTTTTTGGGAGCTGGCCGCAAAAGCGCAGGATTGCTTCAGGCCCTCTTCTGGTTCTGGGGGGCAGGCTGAGCTTGTGCTTAATTCCTCTTCCTGATGGGAAAATAGAGTGACCTGTGCCTGTCCCAACCCCTGGAGCTAGTCTCTCATTGGTTCCCCCTCTTCCCGTTCATCCTCAGGACAAATTGCAACCTGTACGGAACAGGAGGGTAAAGGTGCTGATTCTCCAAGGAGGGAGATGGCTAGTAAATCGGCTGGAATGGCGAACCCGAGCAAAGGAGATGAGAAATGAGGTGCGTTTTAGAAACCTTTCCCGATCACACGGTGTACCATCTTCTGGGTTTCTCATGCCTGTTTTCGACGTAGGAAAATGCCCTTGAACCTGGAGATTTGGGACCCAAGGGATGGGTACCATGCAGTATTACTTGAAAGGGTCTGCGTTGGCTCACGCAACCTCACCGAACCTCTCAGCCCCAAGAGTGTCCACCCTGATGTCTCAGTCAGCTGTGGGTCTAGATATGGTCAATCCAGGTTGCATCACAGCCCCTGAACGAATTTTGTAAGAATTTCTCTCTCTTTCACTGTCTTTGTTTCACGGGTTTTGAAAAGTAATTTATTTTTATAATGGGGTTTAGCTGCTTTTCACGGCTGTGTTTATGCCGCTTTACACCCCCTTGACTCACTTACAGAGAGATATCAATACATAGGTTTGAAGATTCTTACTAGTCAGATATATTCTTGTGCGGTGAATAGGGGGTGTTGAGTCCAGTTCACTGAAAAAGGAATAGGTCTAGTCTCTTACATATTGGGTTTATGGAACGGTATCTGAGCTAATTTGAAACCCTTGTTTTATGCATCACCCCACCTCACCTTTCCCGTTCAGCAGCCATAGTGTGTTTTCCAAACGTGTGACTCTGTCCTGTTTTGTAATTCAGTTCAAGTGTAGCGGTTTTTACATTCCCTCTAGAAGTGATATCTTATGATAAGTGTCTTTTTCTGTGTGACTTATTTCACTTAGAATCGTCGTACCTAAATCCACTCATCGTGCTGCTATTAGCCTTATGACGTTGATTTCATGGCTGAGTGATATTCCATTATACATGAGGACCCCAACTTCTTTATCCATTTTTCTCTTTCCTAGGATATTGAAGGTGTAATGAAGTGGGGGTTCTTGTCAACAGAGCAGCCCTAAACTTTGGGGTGCCTGTGTCTTGCTGATTTTTAGTTTTCCCAATTTATACGCCCATGAGTGGAAGTGCCCTATGCTCTCCAAGCTGTGTTTTTTAGATGTTTCAGAACACACCGTACACTTCTCCAGAGTGGCTGTTGGCAATTTACATCCCACCCATCAGCGTAGCAAGGCTCCCATTTCTCCATGGCCGGTCCTGCATTTCTGGTTTGGACACTTTTTTCCGCATGGCCCTTTTGCCCGCTGGGAAGCGAGACTTCTTTGGAGCGCTGATTGGCCTTTCCAGGTTGCTTGGTTGGCCAAAAAGGGCGTATGCGTTTTTTCCTGAATATATTCAGGAAAAAACGCATACGCCCTTTTTGGCCAAGGGCATCATTGTCCACGTTTTGCCGCTTTTCATGTGCTTTCAAGGCGATTCGAATCTACCTCCTGAAATCTGTTTCCTGCAATTCTGAATTGCTTTCAAGTCCTCTTCGTTGCCTTCCCTCAATATATTTGTGGACGAGAGTTATCACTTATAACTCTGCAGGTTTGTGAATTGCAGTGCCCCTGAGCTCCATTTTTCAAGTTGCTTTTTTGGGAGCTGGCCGCAAAAGCGCAGGATTGCTTCAGGACCTATTCTGGTTCCGGTGGGCAGGCTAAGCATGTGGTTAATTCTTCTTCCTGATGGCAAAATACAGAGACCTGGGGCTGTCCCAACACCTAGAGCTAGTCTCTCATTGGTTCCCCCTCTTCCCGTTCATCCTCAGGACAAATTGCAACCTGTACGGAACAGGAGGTTAAAGGTGCCGATTCTCCAAGGAGCGAGATGGCTAGTAAAGCGGCTGAAATGGTGAACCTGAACACAAGTAGATGAGAAATGAGGTGCGTTTTAGAAACCTTTCCCCATTACACGGTGTACAATCTTCTGGGTTTCTCATGCAAGTTTTCGACGTAGGAAGATGCCCTAGAACCTGGAGATTTGGGGCCCATGGGATGGGTACCTGAAGTATTACTGTAAAGGGTCTGCGTTGGCTCACCCAACCTCACCAAACCTCTCAGCCCCAAGAGTGTCCACCCTTATGTCTCAATCAGCTGTGGGTCTAGATATGGTCAATCCAGGTTGCATCAAAGCCCCTGAACGAATTTTGTAAGAATTTCTCTCTCTTTCACTGTCTTGGTTTCATGGGTTTTGAAAAGGAATTTATTTTTATAATGGGGTATAGCTGCTTTTCACGGCTGTGTTTATGCCGCTTTACACCCCACCCCTTGACTCACTTACAGAGAGTTATCAATACATAGGTTTGAAGATTCTTACTAGTCAGATATATTCTTGTGCGGTAAATAGGGGTTGTTGAGTCCAGTTCACTGAGCAAGGAGTAGGTCTTGTCTATTACATATTGGGTTTATGGAACGGTATCTGAGCTAATTTGAAACCCTTGTTTTATGCATCACCCCACCTCAACTTTCCCGTTCAGCAGCCGTAGTGTGTTTTCTAAACGTGTGACTCTGTTCTGTTTTGTAATTCAGTTCAAGCGTAGCGGTTTTTACATTCCTTCTATAAGTGATATCTTATGATAAGTGTCGTTTTCTGTGTGACTTATTTCACTTAGAATCATCGTACCTAAATCCACTCATCGTGCTGCTACTAGCATTATGACGTTGATTTCATGGCTGAGTGATATTCCATTGTACATGAGGACCACAAATCTTTATCCATTTTTCTCTTTCTTAGGATATTTAATGTGTAATGAAGTGGGGGTTCTTGTCAACAGAGCAGCCCTAAACTTTGGAGTGCCTGTGTGTTGCTGATTTTTAATTTTCCCAATTTATACGCCCATGAGTGGAAGCGCCCTATGCTCTCCAAGCTGTGTTTTTTAGATGTTTCAGGACACACCGTACACTTCTCCAGAGTGGCTGTTTGCAATTTACATCCCGCCCATCAGCGTAGCAAGGCTCCCATTTCTCCATGGCCGGTCCTGCATTTCTGGTTTGGACACTTTTTTCTGCATGGCCCTTTTGCCGGCTGGGAAGCCACACTTCTTTGGAGCACTGATTTGCCTTTCCAGGTTGCTTGGTTGGCCAAAAATGGCGTATGTGTTTTTTCCTGAATATATTCAGGAAAAAACGCATACGCCCTTTTTGGCTAAGGGCATCATTGTCCACGTTTTGCCGCTTTTCATGTGCTTTCAAGGCGATTCGAATCTACCTCCTGAAATCTGTTTCATGCAATTCTACCTTGCTTTCAAATCCTCTTCGTTGCCCTTCCTCAATATATTTGTGGAAGAGAGTTATCATTTATAACTCTGCAGGTTTGTGAATTGCAGTGCCCCTGAACTCCATTTTTCAAGTCGCTTTTTTGGGAGCTGGCTGCAAAAGTGCAGGATTGCTTCAGGACCTATTCTGGTTCCGGTGGGCAGGCTAAGCCTGTGGTTATTTCTTCTTCGTGATGGCAAAATAGAGTGACCTGTGCCTGTCCCAACCCCTAGAGCTAGTCTCTCATTGGTTCCCCCTCTTCCCGTTCATCCTCAGGACAAATTGCAACCTGTACGGAACAGGAGGTTAAACGTGCTGATTCTCCAAGGAGGGAGATGGCTAGTAAAGCGGCTGGAATGGCGAACCCGAGCACAAGGAGATGAGAAATGAGGTGCGTTTTAGAAACCTTTCCCGATCACACGGTGTACCATCTTCTGGGTTTCTCATGCATGATTTCGACGTAGGAAGATGCCCTTGAACCTGGAGATCTGGGACCCATGGGATGGGTACCATGCAGTATTACTTTAAAGGGTCTGCGTTGGCTCACGCAACCTCACCAAACCTCTCAGCCCCAAGAGTGTCCACCCTTATGTCTCAATCAGCTGTGGGTCTAGATATGGTCAATCCAGGTTGCATCACAGCCCCTGAACGAATTTTGTAAGAATTTCTCTCTCTTTCACTGTCTTTGTTTCACGGGTTTTGAAAAGTTATTTATTTTTATAATGGGGTTTAGCTGCTTTTCACGGCTGTGTTTATGCCGCTTTATACCCCTTTGACTCACTTACAGAGAGATATCAATACATAGGTTTGAAGATTCTTACTAGTCAGATATATTCTTGTGCGGTGAATAGGGGGTGTTGAGTCCAGTTCACTGAGCAAGGAGTAGGTCTTGTCTACTACATATTGGGTGTATGGAACGGTATCTGAGCTAATTTGAAACCCTTGTTTTATGCATCACCCCACCTCACCTTTCCCGTTCAGCAGCCATAGTGTGTTTTCTAAACGTGTGACTCTGTTCTGTTTTGTAATTCAGTTCAAGTGTAGCGGTTTTTACATTCCCTCTCTAAGTGATATCTTAGGATAAGTGTCTTTTTCTGTGTGACTTATTTCACTTAGAATCGTCGTACCTAAATCCACTCATCGTGCTGCTACTAGCCTTATGACGTGGATTTCATGGCTGAGTGATATTCCATTGTACATGAGGACCCCAACTTCTTTATTCATTTTTCGCTTTCCTAGGATATTTAAGGTGTAATGAAGTGGGGGTTCTTGTCAACAGAGCAGCCCTAAACTTTAGGGTTCCTGTGTCTTGCTGATTTTAATTTTCCCAATTTATACGCCCATGAGGGGAAGTGCCCTATGCTCTCCAAGCTGTGTTTTTTAGATGTTTCAGGACACACCGTACACTTCTCCAGAGTGGCTGTTGGCAATTTACATCCCGCCCATCAGCGTAGCAAGGCTCCCATTTCTCCATGGCCGGTCCTGCATTTCTGGTTTGGACACTTTTTTCCGCATGGCCCTTTTGCCCGCTGGGAAGCGAGACTTCTTTGGAGCGCTGATTTGCCTTTCCAGGTGGCTTGGTTGGCCAAAAAGGGCGTATGCGTTTTTTCCTGAATATATTGAGGAAAAAACGCATACGCCCTTTTTGGCCAAGGGCATCATTGTCCACGTTTTGCCGCTTTTCATGTGCTTTCAAGGCGATTCGAATCTACCTCCTGAAATCTGTTTCCTGCAATTTTGCCTTGTTTTCAAAGCCTCTTCGTTGCCTTCCCTTAATATATTTGTGGACGAGAGGTATCATTTAAAACTCTGCAGGTTTGTGAATTGCAGTGCCCCTGAGCTCCATTTTTCAACTCGCTTTTTTGGGAGCTGGCCGCAAAAGCGCAGGATTGCTTCAGGCCCTCTTCTGCTTCTGGGGGGCAGGCTGAGCTTGTGCTTAATTCTTCTTCCTGACGGGAAAATAGAGTGACCTGTGCCTGTCCCAACCCCTAGAGCTAGTTTCTCATTGGTTCCCCCTCTTCCCGTTCATCCTCAGGACAAATTGCAACCTGTACGGAACAGGAGGTTAAAGGTGCTGATTCTCCAAAGAGGGAGATGGCTAGTAAATCGGCTGGAATGGCGAACCCGAGCCAAGGAGATGAGAAATGAGATGCGTTTTAGAAACCTTTCCCGATCACACGATGTACCATCTTCTGGTTTTCTCATGCATGTTTTCGATGTAGGAAGATGCCCTTGAACCTGGAGATTTGGGACCCATGGGATGGGTACCATGCAGTATTACTTGAAAGGGTCTGCGTTGGCTCACCCAACCTCACCGAACCTCTCAGCCCCAAGAGTGTCCACCCTTATGTCTCAATCAGCTGTGGGTCTAGATATGGTCAATCCAGGTTGCATCACAGCCCCTGAACGAATTTTGTAAGAATTTCTCTCTCTTTCACTGTCTTTGTTTCACTGGTTTTGAAAAGTAAGTTATTTTTATAATGCGGTTTAGCTGCTTTTCACGGCTGTGTTTATGCCGCTTTACACCCCCTTGACTCACTTACAGAGAGATATCAATACATAGGTTTGAAGATTCTTACTAGTCAGATATATTCTTGTGCGGTGAATAGGGGGTGTTGAGTCCAGTTCACTGAGCAAGGAATAGGTCTTGTCTCTTACATATTGGGTTTATGGAACGGTATCGGAGCTAATTTGAAACCCTTGTTTTATGCATCACCCCACCTCACCTTTGCCGTTCAGCAGCCATAGTGTGTTTTCTGAATGTGTGACTCTGTTCTGTTTTGCAATTCAGTTCAAGTTTAGCGGTTTTTACATTCCCTCTATAAGTGATATCTTATGATAAGTGTCTTTTTCTGTGTGACTTATTTCACTTAGAATCGTCGTACCTAAATCCTCTCATCGTGCTGGTTCTAGCCTTATGAAGTTGATTTCATGGCTGAGTGATATTCCATTGTACATGAGGACCACAACTTCTTTATCCATTTTTCTCTCTCCTAGGATATTGAAGGTGTAATGAAGTGGTGGTTCTTGTCAACAGAGCAGCCCTAAACTTTGGGGTGCCTGTGTCTTGCTGATTTTTAGTTTTCCCAATTTATACGCCCATGAGTGGAAGTGCCCTATGCTCTCCAAGCTGTGTTTTTTAGATGTTTCAGAACACACCGTACACTGCTCCAGAGTGGCTGTTGGCAATTTACATCCCACCCATCAGCGTAGCAAGGCTCCCATTTCTCCATGGCCGGTCCTGCATTTCTGGTTTGGACACTTTTTTCCGCATGGCCCTTTTGCCCGCTGGGAAGCGAGACATCTTTGGAGCGCTGATTGGCCTTTCCAGGTTGCTTGGTTGGCTAAAAAGGGCGTATGCGTTTTTTCCTGAATATATTCAGGAAAAAACGCATACGCCCTTTTTGGCCAAGGGCATCATTGTCCACGTTTTGCCGCTTTTCATGTGCTTTCAAGGCGATTCGAATCTACCTCCTGAAATCTGTTTCCTGCAATTCTGCCTTGCTTTCAAAGCCTCTTCGTTGCCTTCCCTTAATATATTTGTGGACGAGAGGTATCATTTAAAACTCTGCAGGTTTGTGAATTGCAGTGCCCCTGAGCTCCATTTTTCAACTCGCTTTTTTGGGAGCTGGCCGCAAAAGCGCAGGATTGCTTCAGGCCCTCTTCTGGTTCTGGGGGGCAGGCTGCGCTTGTGCTTAATTCTTCTTCCTGATGGGAAAATAGAGTGACCTGTGCCTGTCCCAACCCCTAGAGCTAGTTTCTCATTGGTTCCCCCTCTTCCCGTTCATCCTCAGGACAAATTGCAACCTGTACGGAACAGGAGGTTAAAGGTGCTGATTCTCCAAAGAGGGAGATGGCTAGTAAATCGGCTGGAATGGCGAACCCGAGCCAAGGAGATGAGAAATGAGATGCGTTTTAGAAACCTTTCCCGATCACACGATGTACCATCTTCTGGGTTTCTCATGCATGTTTTCGATGTAGGAAGATGCCCTTGAACCTGGAGATTTGGGACCCATGGGATGGGTACCATGCAGTATTACTTGAAAGGGTCTGCGTTGGCTCACCCAACCTCACTGAACCTCTCAGCCCCAAGAGTGTCCACCCTTATGTCTCAATCAGCTGTGGGTCTAGATATGGTCAATCCAGGTTGCATCACAGCCCCTGAACGAATTTTGTAAGAATTTCTCTCTCTTTCACTGTCTTTGTTTCACTGGTTTTGAAAAGTAAGTTATTTTTATAATGCGGTTTAGCTGCTTTTCACGGCTGTGTTTATGCCGCTTTACACCCCATTGACTCACTTACAGAGAGATATCAATACATAGGTTTGAAGATTCTTACTAGTCAGATATATTCTTGTGCGGTGAATAGGGGGTGTTGAGTCCAGTTCACTGAGCAAGGAATAGGTCTTGTCTCTTACATATTGGGTTTATGGAACGGTATCTCAGCTAATTTGAAACCCTTGTTTTATGCATCACCCCACCTCACCTTTGCCGTTCAGCAGCCATAGTGTGTTTTCTGAACGTGTGACTCTGTTCTGTTTTGCAATTCAGTTCAAGTTTAGCGGTTTTTACATTCCCTCTATAAGTGATATCTTATGATAAGTGTCTTTTTCTGTGTGACTTATTTCACTTAGAATCGTCGTACCTAAATCCTCTCATCGTGCTGGTTCTAGCCTTATGAAGTTGATTTCATGGCTGAGTGATATTCCATTGTACATGAGGACCACAACTTCTTTATCCATTTTTCTCTCTCCTAGGATATTGAAGGTGTAATGAAGTGGGGGTTCTTGTCAACTGAGCAGCCCTAAACTTTGGGGTGCCTGTGTCTTGCTGCTTTTTAGTTTTCCCAATTTATACGGCCATGAGTGGAAGTGCCCTATGCTCTCCAAGCTGTGTTTTTTAGATGTTTCAGAACACACCGTACACTTCTCCAGAGTGGCTGTTGGCAATTTACATCCCACCCATCAGCGTAGCAAGGCTCCCATTTCTCCATGGCCGGTCGTGCATTTCTGGTTTGGACACTTTTTTCCGCATGGCCCTTTTGCCCGCTGGGAAGCGAGACTTCTTTGGAGCGCTGATTTGCCTTTCCAGGTTGCTTGGTTGGCCAAAAAGGGCGTATGCGTTTTTTCCTGAATATATTCAGGAAAAAACGCATACGCCCTTTTTGGCCAAGGGCATCATTGTCCACGTTTTGCCGCTTTTCATGTGCTTTCAAGGCGATTCGAATCTACCTCCTGAAATCTGTTTCCTGCAATTTTGCCTTGTTTTCAAAGCCTCTTCGTTGCCTTCCCTTAATATATTTGTGGACGAGAGGTATCATTTAAAACTCTGCAGGTTTGTGAATTGCAGTGCCCCTGAGCTCCATTTTTCAACTCGCTTTTTTGGGAGCTGGCCGCAAAAGCGCAGGATTGCTTCAGGCCCTCTTCTGCTTCTGGGGGGCAGGCTGAGATTGTGCTTAATTCTTCTTCCTGATGGGAAAATAGAGTGACCTGTGCCTGTCCCAACCCCTAGAGCTAGTTTCTCATTGGTTCCCCCTCTTCCCGTTCATCCTCAGGACAAATTGCAACCTGTACGGAACAGGAGGTTAAAGGTGCTGATTCTCCAAGGAGGGAGATGGCTAGTAAATCGGCTGGAATGGCGAACCCGAGCCAAGGAGATGAGAAATGAGATGCGTTTTAGAAACCTTTCCCGATCACACGATGTACCATCTTCTGGGTTTCTCATGCATGTTTTCGATGTAGGAAGATGCCCTTGAACCTGGAGATTTGGGACCCATGGGATGGGTACCATGCAGTATTACTTGAAAGGGTCTGCGTTGGCTCACCCAACCTCACCGAACCTCTCAGCCCCAAGAGTGTCCACCCTTATGTCTCAATCAGCTGTGGGTCTAGATATGGTCAATCCAGGTTGCATCACAGCCCCTGAATGAATTTTGTAAGAATTTCTCTCTCTTTCACTGTCTTTGTTTCACTGGTTTTGAAAAGTAAGTTATTTTTATAATGCGGTTTAGCTGCTTTTCACGGCTGTGTTTATGCCGCTTTACACCCCCTTGACTCACTTACAGAGAGATATCAATACATAGGTTTGAAGATTCTTACTAGTCAGATATATTCTTGTGCGGTGAATAGGGGGTGTTGAGTCCAGTTCACTGAGCAAGGAATAGGTCTTGTCTCTTACATATTGGGTTTATGGAACGGTATCGGAGCTAATTTGAAACCCTTGTTTTATGCATCACCCCACCTCACCTTTGCCGTTCAGCAGCCATAGTGTGTTTTCTGAACGTGTGACTCTGTTCTGTTTTGCAATTCAGTTCAAGTTTAGCGGTTTTTACATTCCCTCTATAAGTGATATCTTATGATAAGTGTCTTTTTCTGTGTGACTTATTTCACTTAGAATCGTCGTACCTAAATCCTCTCATCGTGCTGGTTCTAGCCTTATGAAGTTGATTTCATGGCTGAGTGATATTCCATTGTACATGAGGACCACAACTTCTTTATCCATTTTTCTCTCTCCTAGGATATTGAAGGTGTAATGAAGTGGTGGTTCTTGTCAACTGAGCAGCCCTAAACTTTGGGGTGCCTGTGTCTTGCTGCTTTTTAGTTTTCCCAATTTATACGGCCATGAGTGGAAGTGCCCTATGCTCTCCAAGCTGTGTTTTTTAGATGTTTCAGAACACACCGTACACTTCTCCAGAGTGGCTGTTGGCAATTTACATCCCACCCATCAGCGTAGCAAGGCTCCCATTTCTCCATGGCCGGTCGTGCATTTCTGGTTTGGACACTTTTTTCCGCATGGCCCTTTTGCCCGCTGGGAAGCGAGACTTCTTTGGAACGCTGATTTGCCTTTCCAGGTTGCTTGGTTGGCCAAAAAGGGCGTATGCGTTTTTTCCTGAATATATTCAGGAAAAAACGCATACGCCCTTTTTGGCCAAGGGCATCATTGTCCACGTTTTGCCGCTTTTCATGTGCTTTCAAGGCGATTCGAATCTACCTCCTGAAATCTGTTTCATGCAATTCAACCTTGCTTTCAAATCCTCTTCGTTGCCTTCCCTTAATATATTTGTGGACGAGAGGTAACATTTAAAACTCTGCAGGTTTGTGCATTGCAGTGCCCCTGAGCTCCATTTTTCAAGTCGCTTTTTTGGGAGCTGGCTGCAAAAGTGCAGGATTGCTTCAGGACCTATTCTGGTTCCGGTGGGCAGGCTAAGCCTGTGGTTATTTCTTCTTCGTGATGGCAAAATAGAGTGACCTGTGCCTGTCCCAACCCCTAGAGCTAGTCTGTCATTGGTTCCCCCTCTTCCCGTTCATCCTCAGGACAAATTGCAACCTGTACGGAACAGGAGGTTAAAGGTGCTGATTCTCCAAGGAGGGAGATGGCTAGTAAAGCGGCTGGAATGGCGAACCCGAGCACAAGGAGATGAGAAATGAGGTGCGTTTTAGAAACCTTTCCCGATCACACGGTGTACCATCTTCTGGGTTTCTCATGCATGTTTTCGACGTAGGAAGATGCCCTTGAACCTGGAGATTTGGGACCCATGGGATGGGTACCATGCAGTATTACTTGAAAGGGTCTGCGTTGGCTCACGCAACCTCACCAAACCTCTCAGCCCCAAGAGTGTCCACCCTTAGGTCTCAAAGACCTGTGGGTCTAGATATGGTCAATCCAGGTTGCATCACAGCCCCTGAACGAATTTTGTAAGAATTTCTCTCTCTTTCACTGTCTTTGTTTCACGGGTTTTGAAAAGTAATTTATTTTTATAATGGGGTTTAGCTGCTTTTCACAGCTGTCTTTATGCCGCCTTACACCCCATTGACTCACTTACAGAGAGATATCAATACATAGGTTTGAAGATTCTTACTAGTCAGGTATATTCTTGTGTGGTGAATAGGGGGTGTTGAGTCCAGTTCAGTGAGCAAGGAGTAGGTCTTGTCTATTACATATTGGGTTTATGGAACGGTATCTGAGCTAATTTGAAACCCTTGTTTTATGCATCACCCCACCTCACCTTTCCCGTTCAGCAGCCATAGTGTGTTTTCTAAACGTGTGACTCTGTTCTGTTTTGTAATTCAGTTCAAACGTAGCGGTTTTTACATTCCCTCTATAAGTGATATCTTATGATAAGTGTCGTTTTCTGTATGATTTATTTCACTTAGAATCGTCGTACCTAAATCCACTCATCGTGCTGCTACTAGCCTTATGACGTTGATTTCATGGCTAAGTGATATTCCATTGCACATGAGGACCACAACTTCTTTATCCATTTTTCTCTTTCCTAGGATATTTAAGGTGTAATGAAGTGGGGGTTCTTGTCAACAGAGCAGCCCTAAACTTTGGAGTGCCTGTGTCTTGCTGATTTTTATTTTCCCAATTTATACGCCCATGAGTGGAAGTGCCCTATGCTCTCCAAGCTGTGTTTTTTAGATGTTTCAGGACACACCGTACACTTCTCCAGAGTGGCTGTTGGCAATTTACATCCCGCCCATCAGCGTAGCAAGGCTCCCATTTCTCCATGGCCGGTCCTGCATTTCTGGTTTGGACACTTTTTTCCGCATGGCCCTTTTGCCCGCTGGGAAGCCAGACTTCTTTGTAGTGCTGATTGGCCTTTCTAGGTTGCTTGGTTGGCCAAAAAGGGCGTATGCGTTTTATCCTGAATATATTCAGGAAAAAACACATACGCCCTTTTTGACCAAGGGCATCTTTGTTCACGATTTGCCGCTTTTCATGTGCTTTCAAGGCGATTCGAATCTACCTCCTGAAATCTGTTTCCTGCAATTCTGCCTTGCTTTCAAATCCTCTTCGTTGCCTTCCCTCAATATATTTGTGGACGAGAGTTATCATTTATAACTCTGCAGGTTTGTGAATTGCAGTGCCCCTGAGCTCCATTTTTCAACTCGCTTTTTTGGGAGCTGTCCGCAAAAGTGCAGGATTGCTTCAGGCCCTCTTCTGGTTCTGGGGGGCAGGCTGAGCTTGTGGTTAATTCTTCTTCCTGATGGCAAAATAGAGTGACCTGTGCCTGTCCCAACACCTAGACCTAGTCTCTCATTGGTTCCCCCTCTTCCCGTTCATCCTCAGGACAAATTGCAACCTGTACGGAACAGGAGGTTAAAGGTGCTGATTCTCCAAGGAGAGAGATGGCTAGTAATGCGGCTGGAATGGCGAACCTGAGCAAAAGGAGATGAGAAATGAGGTGTGTTTTAGAAACCTTTCCCGATCACACGGTTCACCATCTTCTGGGTTTCTCATGCATGTTTTCGATGTAGGAAAATGCCCTTGAACTTGGAGATTTGGGACCCATGGGATGGGTACCATGCAGTATTACTTTAAAGGGTCTGTGTTGGCTCACCCAACGTCACCAAACCTCTCAGCCCCAAGAGTGTCCACCCTTATGTCTCAATCAGCTGTGGGTCTAGATATGGTCAATCCAGGTTGCATCACAGCCCCTGAACGAATTTTGTAAGAATTTCTCTCTCTTTCACTGTGTTTGTTTCACGGGTTTTGAAAATTAATTTATTTTTATAATGGGGTTTAGCTGCTTTTCATGGCTGTGTTTATGCCGCCTTACACCCCCTTTACTCACTTACAGAGAGATAACAATACATAGGTTTGAAGATTCTTACTAGTCAGATATATGCTTGTGCAGTGAATAGGGGGTGTTGAGTCCAGTTCACTGAGCAAGGAGTAGGTCTTGTCTATTACATATTGGGTTTATGGAACGGTATCTGAGCTAATTTGAAACCCTTGTTTTATGCATCACCCCACCTCACCTTTCCCGTTTAGCAGCCATAGTGTGTTTTCTAAATGTGTGACTCTGTTCTGTTTTGTAATTCAGTTCAAGTGTAATGGATTTTAGCTTCCCTCTATAAGTGATATCTTATGATAAGTGTCGTTTTCTGTGTGACTTATTTCACTTAGGATCGTCGTACCTAAATCCACTCATCGTGCTGCTACTAGCCTTATGACATTGATTTCATGCCTGAGTGATATTCCATTGTACATGAGGACCACAACTTCTTTATCCATTTTTCTCTTTCCTAGGATATTTAAGGTGTAATGAAGTGGAGTTTCTTGTAACCAGAGCAGCACTAAGCTTTGGGTTGCCTGTGTCTTTTTGATTTTTAGTTTTCCCAATTTATACGCCCATGAGTGGAAGTGCCCTATTCTTTCTAGCTCTGTTTTTTAGATGTTTTAGGAAACACCATACCCTTCTCCAGACTCGCCATTGGCAATTTACATCCCGCCCATCAGTGTAACAAGGCTCCCTTTCCTCCTTGGCCTCTCCTGGATTTCTTGGTTTTACACTTTTTTAAGAAGTTCCTTTTGACCGAGGGGAAGTGAGACCTCTTTGTAGTGCTGATTTGCATTTCCGGCTTGCTTGGTTTGCCAATCAGGGCCTATGCGTTTTTTTTTGAATTTATTCAGGAAAAAAAGCATACGCCCTTTTTGGCCAAGTGCATCCTTGTCGACGTTTGGCCGCTTTTCATGTGCTTTAGTGGCTATTCGAATCTAACTCCTGAAATTTGTTTCCTGCAATTCTGCCTTGCTTTCCAATCCTTTTCGTTGCCTTCCCTCAATATAGTTTTGGGCGATAATTATAATTTAAAACTCTGCAGGTTTGTGAATTGCAGTGCCCCTGAGCTCCATTTTTCAACTCGCTTTTTGGGAGCTTCCCGCAGAGCCGCTGGTTTGCTTCTGGCCCTGCTCTGGTTCTCAGTGGCAGGCTAAGCCTTTGCTTAATTCTTCTTCCTGATTGGAAATTAGAGTGACATGTGCCTGTCCGAGCATCTAGGGCTTGGCTCTCCTTGTTTCTCCTCCTTCCCCTTTTTCCTTAGGACAAATTCCAAATTCTGTGCAACTGGATGTTGAAGGTGCTGACATCCTCAAGTGGGGAGATTTTAAGGAAAAAGTCTGGAGGAGTGAATCCAACAACCAGGAAATTAGGAGTTTTGGTTCCTTTTCCAAAATCTTCCTGATCCAACCGTGTTCCATCTTCTGGGTGTCACAGGCATGTTTTAGCTGTAGGAAAGGTCCCGTGTATGTAAGGCGAACACCAGGGATTTTTCCAAATCAGTGTCTCCCCAAGCTCCAATCTGGGGAATTTTTAAGCTACTGGTACATGTGTGTTCATTAAGGGACTTGGGCTGTAGGCAGAGTCCGAACTTTAGATGATTGAAGTCTTCAGGTTCAGAAACGCTCACCATCGGCCTCCTTTAGTTTCCATTTTATCTGTAGTTGATAGATGATGTCGATATAGATATCTATTGTTTTTCAGATTATTTCCCCTTAGGGGTCATTAAAAAATATTGAGTATAGTTCCCTGTGCTATACAGTAGATCCTTGTTGATGATATATTTTATACATAGCAGTGTGTATATGTTAATCCGAAACTGTTAATTTATCCCTCCTCCCACCTTTCCCCTTTGGTAATAAAAAAATATAAGATTTTATACTTCTCAGAAATCTAGGAGCTGAAAGAGAGGTATCATTTTCAATGGAAAATCATTCAAAACAAGGTTGAAACTTCAACCAAGATTATTAGATGTACATCCTTGGAAAGAAATCACTGCATTTCACTACTGTTGACCTGACAAATAAGACAAACCCCTCCACTGAACTTGCTTATAATAAAGTGATGGAAATATCAAATGGAAGTGTTAGAAACATCTTATTTTACACGAGCCTTATACACTGCTCTATGTTAATTACAGTTTGGCTCACACATCTGTTCATTGAAGTTACAATGTTCTCAAATTCTGTTACTGATCCTGCAGAGTGGGCCCCAACAAGGGTCTCCCTGCCCAGTGTCATTGGAGCCAACAGATCGAGACTGACTTTGGTTCAGAAGCAAAGGAAAACTTTATATTTTAATCAGAGAATGGAGAGGTGAGAGTGTGTGCTCCCCTGCGGGTTGTGGGCCGGGCTGCTGTGTAGGGATCCTGTCAGCATCAGCCGGAGGGAGGGGGCAGAGCTCTCGAGGGCCGGGTTGGCTGGAGCTCAGGCTCTATGTCGCAGAGTCTGCACAGGGCCCCACGAGCTGAGGTGTCGGCCCAGCCATTTTGCACTAGGAAATCGGGTCTGAAGTGCCGGGTGTGGGACCTCTGCATGTGGAAACCTAGGAGCAAGTGAAATTAGACAAAGTACAAAGGACAAAATGGTTAGACTTTATTTTATTGCCCAGATTCTATTTTTATCTCCCAGGAATTTTTAATGGGCTTTGCCAGTGACAAAGCCCTCCTCTGCCTTTTGTCCCATTCCTCATTCGTGGGGCACTGAGGGTGCAGACACCTCTTCTGTAAATGCTTCGTGCTGAGTTGGGTGTCCTCATACCTGGGGGGAGGGGCAGGACTTCTCTCCAGCAGCCTCCAGGTGAGGTGGATTGTCCCCAGGCCTCCTCCCTCACTGCTCGTCTGCCTGAGCACCAGCATTGGAAGTTTCATAGATTCTAATGACCTTTAAGGGTCCAGGAAAGAGATGTTCAGAGACGTTGCGGGGGGGTGGGCGGTTTTACCCTGCTCCACATTGGTTCGACCCCCTTAGGCTGACGGTTTCTGCCAGCCTAGATGCTCTGACCAGTAGTCTGCGCTTTCTTCAGTTAGGCCACTGAATTAACGTACAAACAGCACCAGGTATCAGAGCCCTGCTTGCTCAAATCCCAGACAGTCCAGGGCTGGTGGTGATCCAGGACCATGACGGCCACTCAGTCAACGGCCTTTTGAAGTAGCCAGGAGTACAGCCGGTCTCATTGGCCTCCGTCACCGCGGTGTCTGTAGGCTTTTCTATGGTGGCAGCGTTATTTACGGTTCCCCTGCCAAGTTTATTAGCTCCGCTCTGGGTGCAGTAAGTCCTGTAAGCAGTAGTCTGCTCTTTTGGGGCACACTCTTGTTGTTTTCTGAGAGAAACTCCAGGTCAAGTGACGGTCACACGAGTCGTCATGGGGGCCCATTGCCCCCGGTTGTCTCTCTGGAGGTTGGTGTTGGACGGCCTCCTCACTCGAGGTCATTGTGCCCACGGAGCAATCCCTGCAACTTCAGGGCATGGTGGGTGGTTAGGATCACCAAGTGGCATCCTTTACCCTTACGAGGGAGCTGGACTTGCGGGCTGCTGATTTCCAGGTTTTTAGATACCCCCAGTATCCTGGTCAGATGGGGTGGCTGGCCAATGCCTGGAGGGCATTCTTGCATTGTTCCATTTCAAGTGGTCCCAGTTTTTGCACTAATACTCCAAGGGCGATTCGCCTTGGACCAGGAATGTAAAGGTCAAAGGGTTTAGCTAACTTAAGGAGGTCCAGGGCAAGGGTCTGAATTGACTGCACTTTCCCTTCTTGAAAGGCCGCTTCTGGATTCTATTCAAAAGGATCATCATCTTTTCCTTTCAGTGTTTCATATAGAGGCCCAGTTATTGGACTGTAGTTAGGGATCCAGATGCAGCAAACCCCGGTCTCCCCAGGAACCCCTAAGCTGTCTTCTAGTTTTAGGAAGGGTGAGGCTGCAAATGGCTTCTTCCCTTTCCTGGGGTGGGCTTCTCCGACCTTCTGTGTGAATGAAACCCAGGAAGGTCACCTTAGTTTGTGATATTTGAGCCTTTTTCTTGGACACCTTCTATCTTTTATTGGCTAGGTAGTTCAGAGGCCTCCTTAGTCGGGCTGGTGATCAGAATGTCATCTGCATATTGAAGGAGGGTTCCCTTCTCCAGAGGTAGATCTTTTAGGTCTTTAGCTAACGTTTCCCAAAAGATGGTGTGGGGATTTTTGAACCCCTGGGGCAGGACGGCCCAGCAGCATTGTTTTTGTTGTATGTTGAGTCCTGCCACTCACAGCCAAAATTTCTTGTGACTCTGGGACTAATGGAATACAGAAGAAGGCATCATTGAAGTCTAATACAGAATACCATGTCCTGCTGGATGGTAGAATGACCAGCAGGGTGTAGGAATTTGGAACTACTAGATGTATATCCTCTGTGGCTTCACTGACTGTCCTGTCGTCCTCTACCAGGTACCCAGCAGCCCACGGGGCTCTTGTGGTCAGGCCCCTCCCAGGATATGGAGCTCACCTGGGCAGGTACCCAGCAGCCCATGGGACTCTCGGTGTTAGGCCACTCCCAGGATATGGAGTTCACCTGGGCATGTACCCAGCAACCCATGGGGCCCTCATGGTCAGGCCCCTCCCAGGATATGGAGCTCACCTGGGCAGGTATGCAGCAGCCCACAGGGCTCTCGTGGGCAGGCCCCTCCCTGGATATGGAGCTCCCCTGGACAGGTACCCTGGCAGGGCTGGGCACACAGGAACCGTGCACATAGCCCTCATTGCAGAGCACCCCCAGGACAACTGTAGCTCAGAGCTGACACAGAGCACCTCAGAGCAGAGCTTGAACTAACAAACAGCAGCTCCAACAGGTCTGTGACCCTAGGCTTCACTCTGTGTGGCCTCCCTCTGCCTGGTCTTCCAGGGGCTTCCACTGCAGCTGGGGCACCAGGCCTCTGTCTCCACCCACCACCCCTCCTCTCCCTGACTCCTGGGTTCCTCTCATTAGCAGAGGGTCTTCTTGAAGTTGTCTCCCACTCATGAACCAGATAAAATGATTAGAAAACAAGCCAGGGCTGCCGCCCCTTATCTATCCTGACTCTCGGGACCCTACACCTGTTCTTTGGATCTGGCCGGTGCAGCAAGGCACATTTTCTGCAACTCTGAGCCCCTGAGGGGCGAGGATTGGCTGACCTGGGCAGCCTGACCCGGCCAGCCAGCCCTTCCCAGGTGTGCCTGGGTTGAGGTCAATATAAACACCCCTCCAGGCAGCAAAAGCCTCTGCAGCTGTGCCTGACGCCATATTCTCTGCCCCGTCCGCAGTCTCGGGGTTGGGATGGTGGGAGGGAGTAGGGCCCACGGCTCTATGAGTGGCCCGGTGTGACTGGGGCTCTGCTGGACTTCCTGCAGGAGTTGCCGGGCTGCCACCTGCTAAAGAGGAGGATGTGTCACCCATACTTGCTGCTGGAATTTCTCCCCGGGCAGAGGTGAGGAAGGAAAAAAGCAGTGGGGACCGGGACAGGAGGGGTACCTCAGGCAGGGAAATGGAAAGCTTCCAGACGAGTGCCCAGGGCCAGGACCATCCTGGCTGGCCTGCAGGCACCAAGTCGGCCTGCGTGTCCAAGCCCCTTCCTCTAGCTTTTAAAGTCTTTGCACACATTCAGGTGTTTTACCTGGGAAGGGTGGGAAAAGTTCAGCAGCAACTGGCCTGGGGCTCAGCTCACATTTACTCAGAGACGCCTCCTCACGGTCCCCCAGCTTTGCAATGAGGACGCTCCTTGTGTTGGGGCTGCTGGCTGCATGGGAAATGATTCCCCACCTGTGACCAACTTCAGAATTGTTTACCAATGGAGCAAGTGCCCTGATAGGGTTTTCCTCTGTATGACCAGTGGGTTCTGTTTTTGTTTTTTTCTTTTTTGGTTCAAGGTAAGTTTTATTCCTCTTTTTGTATTTATGGATATAAGCATGGAAATAATTCATTCATACAAATACGTCTATGGGAAGGACAGAACTTTTTTTCTGTTTTATTTTTTTAAGTATTAATTATATTTTAATTTTTGAATTTATTTTATTCATTTTTTTATACAGCAGGTTCTTATTGGTTATCTATTTTATACATATAAGTGTATATATGTCAATCCCAGGCTCGCAATTCATCCCACCACCACCACCCTGCCACTTTCCCCCCTTGGTGTCCATACATTTGTTCTATACATCTGTGTCTCTATTTATGCCTTGCAAACCGGTTCATCTGTACCATTTTTTCTAGGTTCCACATGTATGCGTTAATATACGATATTTGTTTTTCTCTTTCTGACTAACTTCACTCTGTATGACAGTCTCTAGATCTATCCACGTCTCTACAAATGACCCAATTTCATTCCTTTTTATGGCTGAGAAATATTGCATTTTATATATGTAGCACATCTTTTCCGTTCGTCTGTCTATGGGCACTTAGGTTGCTTCCATGACCTGGCTATTGTAAATAGTGCTGCAGTGAACATTGTGGTGAATATGTCTTTTTTATTTTTTTTTTTGAATATGTCTTTTTGAATTATGGTTTTCTCTGGGTATATGGCCAGTAGTGGGATTGCTGGGTCATATGGTAATTCTATATTTAGTTTTTTAAGGAACCTCCATACTGTTCTCCATAGTGACTGTATCAACTTACATTCCCACAAATAGTGTAAGAGGGTTCCCTTTTCTCCACACCCTCTCCAGCATTTGTTGTTTGTAGATTTTCTGATGATGCCCATTCTAACTCGTGTGAGGTGATAACTCATTGTAGTTTTGGTTTATATTTCTCTAATAATTAGTGATGTTGAGCAGCTTTTCATGTGCTTCTTGGTCATCTGTATGTCTTCTTGGGACAAATGTCTATTTACGTCATCTGCCCATTTTTGGATTGGGTTGTTTGTTTTTTTACTGTTGAGCTGTATGAGCTGTTTATATACATTGGAGATTAATCCTTTGTCCATTGATTCGTTTGCAAATATTTTCTCCCATTCTGAGGGTTGTCTTTTCGTCTTGTTTGTAGTTTCCTTTGCTTTGCAAAAGCTTTTAGGTTTCATTTGCTCCCATTTGTTTATTATTGTTTTTTATTCCATTACTCTAGGAGGTGGATCAAAAAAGACCTTGCTGTGATTTATGTCAAAGAGTATTCTTCCTATGTTTTCCTCTAAGAGTTTTCTAGTGTCCGGTCTTACATTTTGGTCTCTAATGCATTTTGAGTTTATTTTTTGTGTATGGTGTTAGGGAGTGTTCTAATTTCATTCTTTTACATGTAGCTGTCCATTTTTCCCAGCACCACTTATTGAAGAGACTGTCTTTTCTCCATTGTATATCCTTGCCTCCTTTGTCATAGATTAGTGGGTCATAGGTGTGTAGGTTTATCTCTGGGCTTTCTTTTTTTTTTTTTTTCTTTTACATCTTTATTGGAGTATAATTGCTTTACAATTGTGTGTTAGTTTCTGCTGTATAAAAAAGTGAATCAGCTATGCGTATACATATAACACCATATCCCCTCCCTCTTGCACCTCCCTCTCACTCCCTTATCCCACCCTTTTAGGTGGTCACAAAGCACAGACCTGATCTCCCTGTGCTATGTGGCTGCTTCCCAGTAGCTATCAATTTTACATTTGGTAGTGTATATATGTCCATACCACTCTCTCACTTTGTCCCAGCTTACCCTTCCCCCTCCCCATGTCCTCAAGTCCTTTCTCTACGTCTGTGTCCTTAATCCTTTCCTGCCCCTAGGTTCTACATAAACTTTTTTTTTTAGATTCCATATATATGTGTTAGCATACAGTGTTTGTTTTTCCCTTTCTGACTTACTTCACTCTGTAGGACAGACTCTAGATCCATCCACCTCACTAAAAATAACTCAATTTCGTTTCTTTTTATGGCTGAATCATGTTCCATTGTATATATGTGCCACATCTTCTTTATCCATTTATCTGTTGATGGACACTTAGGTTGCTTCCATGTCCTGGCTATTGTAAATAGAGCTACAGTGAACATTGTGGTACATGACTCTTTTTGAATTATGGTTTTCTCAGGGTAAAGGTCCAGGAGTGGGTTTGCTGGGTTGTATGGTAGTTCTATTTTTAGTATTTAAGGAACCTTCATACCGTTCTCCCTAGTGGCTATATCAATTTACATTCCCACCAACAGTGCAAGAGGGTTCCCTTTTCTCCAATTAATGCCTCTCCAGCATTTATTGTTGGTAGATTTTTTGATGATGGCCATTCTGACTGGTGTGAGGTGATACCTCGCTGTAGTTTTGATTTGCATTTCTCTAATGATTAGTGATGTTCAGCATCCTTTCATGTGTTTGTTGGCAACCTGTATATCTTCTTTGGAGAAATGTCTATTTAGGTCTTCTGCCCATTTTTGGATTGGGTTGTTTGGTTTTGTGATATTGAGCTACATGAGCTGCTTTTTGGAGATTAATCCTTTGCCATTTGCTTCATTTGAAAATATTTTCTCCCATTCTGATGGTTGTCTTTTCATCTTGCTTATGTTTTCCTTTGCTGTGCAAAAGAATTTATGTTTCATTAGGTCCCATTTTTTAATTTTTGTTTTTATTTCCATTTCTCTAGGAGGTGGGTCAAAAAGGATCTTGCTGTGATTTATGTCATAGACTGTTCTGCTTATGTTTTCCTCTAAGAGTTTTATAGTGGCTGGTCTTATATTTAGGTCTCTAATCCATTTTGAGTTTATTTTTGTGTATGGTGTTAGGGAGTGTTCTAATTTCATTCTTTTACATGTAGCTGTCCAGTTTTCCCAGCACCACTTACTGAAGACACTGTCTTTTCTCCGTTGTACACCCTTGCCTCCTTTGTCATAGATTAGTTAACCATAGGTATGTGGGTTTATCTCTGTGCTTTCTATCCTGTTCTATTGACCTATATTTCTGTTTTTGTGTCAGTACCATATTATCTGATTACTGTAGCTTTGTAATATAGTCTGAAGTCTGGAAGTCTGATTCCTCCAGCTCTTTTTTTTCCCCCTCAAGACTGCTTTGGCTATCCAGGGTCTTTTGTGTCTCCCTACAAATTTTAAGATTTTTTTTTCTTGTTCTGTAGAAAATGCCAAAAGTATTTTGATCAGGATTGCATTAAATCTGTAGATTGCTTTGGGTAGTATAGTCATTTTCACAATATTGATTCTTCTAATCCAAGAACATGGTATATGTCTCCATCTGTTTATATCATCTTTGATTTCTTTCATCAGCGTCTTATAGTTTTCTGAGTACAGGTCTTTTACTTCCTTAGGTAGGTTAATTCCTAGGTATTTTATTCTTTTTGTTGCAGTGGTAATGGGATTGTTTCCTTAATTTCTCTTTCTGATCTTTCATTGTTAGTGTATAGGAATGCAAGCAATTTCTGTGCATTAATTTTGTATCCTGCAACTTTACCAGATTCATTGATTAGCTCCAGTGGTTTTCTGGTGGCATCTTTAGGATTCTCTATCTATGATATCATGTCATCTGCAAACAGTGACAATTTTACTCCTTCTTTTCCTTTTTGTATTCCTTTTATTTCTTTTTCTTCTCTGATTGCCATGGCTAGGACTTCCAAAACTATGTTGAATAGCAGTGGTGAGAGTGGACATCCTCGTCTTGTTCCTGATCTTAGAGGAAACGCTTGCAGTTTTTCACCATTGAGAATGGTGTTTGCTGCGGGTTTGTCATATATGGCCTTTATTATGTTGAGGTAGTTTCCCTCTATGCCCACACTCTGCAGAGTTTTTATCGTAAATGGGTGTTGAATTTTCACAAAATCTTTTCCTTCATCTATTGAGATGATCATATGGTTTTATTCTACAATTTGTTAATATGGTGTATCACATTGATTTGTGTATATTGAAGAATCCTTGCATCCCTGGGATACACCCCACTTGATCATGGTGTATGATCCTTTTAATGTGTTGTTTGATTCTGTTTGCTAGTATTTGGTTGAGGATTTTTACATCTATATTCATCAGTGATATTGGTCTATAATTTTCTTTCCTTGTAGTATCTCTGTCTGATTTTGGTATCAGGGTGATGGTGGTCTGATAGAATGAGTTTGGGAGTGTTCCTTCCCCTGCAATTGTTTTGAAGAATTTGAGAAGGTTGGGTGTTAGCTCTTCCCTAATGTTTGATAGAATTCACCTGTGATGCCATCTGGTTCTGGACTTTTGTTTGTTGGAAGATTTTTAATCACAGTTTCAAATTCATTGCTTGTGATAGGTTTGTTCATATTTTCTATTTCTTCCTGGTTCAGTCTTGGAAGGTTATCCCTTTCTAAGAATTTGTCCATTTCTTCCAGGTTGTCCATTTTATTGGCATAGAGTTGCGTGTAGTAGTCTCTTAGGATGCTTTGTATTCCTGTGGTGTCTGTTGTAACTTCTCCTTTTTCACTTCTAATTTTGTTGATTTGAGTCCTCTCCCTCTTTTTCTTGAGTCTGGCTAAAGGTTGATCATTATTGCTTATCTTCTCAAAGAACCAGCTTTTAGGTTTATTGATCTTTGCTTTTGTTTTCTTTGTTTCTATTTCATTTATTTCTGCTCTGATCTTTAAGATTTCTTTCCTTCTACTAACTTTGGGTTTTGTTCTTCTTTCTCTAATTCCTCTAGGTGTAAGGTTAGATTGTTTATTTGAGATTTTTCTTGTTTCTTGAGGTAGGCTTGTATTGCTATAAACTTCCCTCTTAGAACTGCTTTTGCCGCATCCCATAGGTTTTGGATCATCGTGTTTTTGTTGTCATTTGTCTCTAGGTAGTTTTTGATTTCCTCTTTGATTTCTTCAGTGATCTCTTGGTTATTTAGTAACGCATTGTTTAGCCTCCATGTGTTTGTGTTTTTTACGGTTTTTTTCCGTGTAATTGATTTCTAATCTCATAGCATTGTGGTCGGAACAGCTGCTTGACATGATTTCAGTTTTCTTAAATTTACTGAGGCTTTGTGATCCAAGATGTGATCTATCCTGGAGAATGTTCCGTGTGCAGTTAAGAAGAACGTGTAATCTGCTGTTTTTGGATGGAATGACCTATAAATATCAATTAACTCTATCTGGTCTATTGTGTCATTTAAAGCTTGTGTTTCCTTATTAATTTTCTGTCTGGCTGATCTCCACTGGTATAAGTGAGCTATTAAAGTCCCCCACTATTATTGTGTTACTGTTGATTTCCTCTTTTATAGCTGTTAGCAGTTGCCTTATACATTGAGGTGCTCCTATGTTGGGTACATATATATTTATAATTGTTATATCTTCTTCTTGGATTGATCCCTTGACCATTATGTAGTGTCTTTCCTTGTCTCTTGTAACATTCTTTATTTTAAAGTCTATTTTATCTGATATGAGTATTGCTACTCCAGCTTTCTTTTGATTTTCATTTGCATAGAGTATATTTTTCCATCGCCTCACTTTCAGTCTGTATGTGTCCCTAGGTCTGAAATGGGTCTCTTGTAGACAGCATATATATGGGTCTTGTTTTTGTATCCATTCAGCGAGCCTGTGTCTTTTGGTTGGAACATTTAGTGCATTCACGTTTAAGGTAATTATCGATATGTATGTTCCTATTACTATTTTCTTAATTGTTATGGGGTTGTCTTGGTGGGTCCTTTTCTTCTCTTGTGTTTCCCACTTAGAGAAGTTCCTTTAGCATTTGGTGTAAAGCTGGTTTCATGGTGCTGAATTCTCTTAGCTTTTGCTTGTCTGTAGGGCTTTTGATTTCTCCATCAAATATGAATGAGATCTTTGCAGGGTGGAGTAATCTTGGTTGTAGGTTCTTCCCTTTCATCACTTTAAATTGATCATGCTACTCCCTTCTGGCTTGTAGATATTCTGCTGAGAAATCAGCTGTTATCCTTATGGGAGTTCCCTTGTATGTTATTTGTCATTTTTCCCTTGCTGCTTTCAATAATTTTTCTTTGTCGTTAATTTTTGTCAATTTGATTACTATGTGTCTTGTCATTTTTCTCCTTTGGTTTATCCTGCCTGGGACTCTCTGTGCTTCTGGACTTGGGTGGCTATTTCTTTTCCCATGCTAGGGAAGTTTTTGACCATAATCTCTTCAAATATATTCTCGGGTCCTTTCTCTCTCTTCTCCTTCTGGGATCCCTATCATGCGAATGTTGTTGTGTTTAATGTTGTCCCAGAGGACTCTTGGGGTGTCTTCATTTATTTTCATTCTTTTTCTTTATTCTGTTCCATGGCAGTGATTTCCACCTTTCTGTCTTCCAGGTCACTTATCCGTTCTTCTGCCACAGTTATTCTGCTACTGATTCCTTCTAGTATATTTTTCATTTCAGTTATTACATTGTTCACCTCTGTTTGTTTGTTCTTTAATTCTTCTAGGTGTTTGTTCCTTAATTCTTCTAGGTCTTTGTTAAGCATTTCTTGTGTCTTCTCGATCTTTGCCTCCTTTCTTTTTCCAAGGTCTTGGCTCAACTTCACTATCATTATTCTGAATTCTTTTTCTGGAAGGTTCCCTATCTCCACGTCATTTCGTTTTTTTTTTCCTGGGGTTTTATCTTGTTCCTTGATCTGGTATAAAGTCCTCTGCCTTTTCATTTTGTCTATCTTTCTGTGAATGTGGTTTTCCTTCCACAGGCTGCAGAATTGTAGTTCTTCTTGCTTCTGCTGTCTGCTCTCTGGTGGATGAGTCTATCTTAGAGGCTTGTGCAAGCTTCCTGATGGGAGGGACTGGTGGTGGGTAGAGCTGGGTGTTGCTTTGGTGGGCAGAGCTTTAATCCGCTTGTCTGTGGATTAAATAAAACTTTAATAAAAAGTTTAATCCGCTTGTCTGCTGATGCATGGGGCTGGGTTCCCTCCCTGTTGGTTGTTTGGCCTGAGGCAACCCAGCACTGGAGCCTACCTTGCTCTTGGTGGGGCTAATGGCGGACTCTGGGAGGGCTCACACCAAGGAGTATTTCCCAGAACTTCTGCTGCCAGTGTCGTTGTCCTCACGGTGAGCCACAGCCACAGCCACCACCTGCCTCTGCAGGAGACCCTCTAAAAGTAGCAGGTAGTTCTGGTCATTCTCCTACAGGGTCACTGCTTCTTCCCCTGGGTCCTGATGTGCACACTACTTTGTGTGTGCCCTCCAAGAGTGGAGTATCTGAGTGGAGTTGAGACTCTGAGACTCTGCGTGGAGTCACACAGACTCTGGGTCCTGTGAAGCTTCGATGTTTTGTGGTTCTAGAAATCCTATAGGAGACGGTCCACAGCAGGTGAAGCTAATGTTGTCAGTAGAGGTGTTGAAGCCAAAGATCTGCAGTTCCGACTAGAGGTGCCGATGTACATACAGGACAAAATCATCTCGTGTGAATGTAGTTCAGGCATGTTTAAGATGAATGCAGTCATGTTAATGCCTACCATATTCTATCTTGAGCCTCTCCTCAGGGACCCCCTCCTCAGTTCCTGAGGCTCCTGTAAGTCATGTACAAGGGACTGGAAAGTGGGCTCTGTCCAGTCTGAGCCCTGAGTTACCCTGTGTGTATCTTAGGATGCTTTGTATTTCTGTGGTGTCTGTCTGTTGTAACATCATCTCTTTCATTTCAGATTTATTTGGGCCCTCTCTTTTTAAAAAAACATACTACTGTTGTCTTTTATTCTTTACAGAAGTTTAATAAGTGTTTGATCTACTATCCTTACCCTATGTATACTTTTTGCAGTGAGATTTTTACTTTTCTTTGTTTCCTTGTTACTATCAATAATTAGTGAGACTTCTTTTAAGCTACCTTCAACATTGCTTATAAAGCTGCTTTATTAGTGATGACAGAGCCTTAATGGAAGTCATGTTCTGGTTGTAAATTAGAATGCAATGTGCCAGCAAAAAGCCCCTTAAGTTTATGTCTCATTACTTCTTGTTCTTTTTTTAATTTAATTTTTATTTTTTGTCAGAGCAAATTTGATTAAAATGTTTTGTTTCTTCTAGGTGTGCAAGATGTGGTTCTTTTAAACATATACATATATCTATTCTTCTTTGCATCATTTTCCCATGTAGGTTATGACACAATGTTGAGCAGTCTTGTCTTGGTATTACATAGGTCTTTGGTGATTACATATTTCACATGTGTTTCTATATCTATCTTAACCCCAATATCCTAATGTATCCAATCCTCACACCTATCCATTTGCTGAACCAGAAGTTTGTTTAATGAATCTGTGATTGCATTTCTCTGTGGAAATATCTTCATTGGTATGAATTTTTAGCTAAGACCTATAAGTGATATTATAGGATATGTGTCTTTGGCTTTCTGACTTAGTACAATTTGCCTGATTACCTCAAGAATCATACATGGTGCTGCAAATGGCATTGTTTCATTTTTTTCCCTGGCTAATATTCCATTTGTACGTGTACCAGTTCTTCTTTGGCCACGCACCTCTTGATGGACTTTCTGGTTGCCTCCATGTCTTGGCTATTGTAATACTGCTGCAATGCATATTTTCTTGCCTGTGTCTTTCCAGTTCTATCTTCTTATGTTATAGGCCAAGGAGTGGGCTTGCTGTATCATATGGTAGCTCAGTGTGTACGTTTTAAAGGCACCACCATTCAGTTCTCATTAGTGGCTCTTTCCAGGTTACGTCCCACTTAAAATTGAGGGTATGCATTTCTCCAAAACACCTTCAATATTTATTGTTTGTAGTTTTCTTGCTGATGGTTATTCTAACAGGTGCGAGCTGATACCTCTCTGTGGTTGAATTTGCATGTGTCCCAAAATCTGTTGAAATTGAGCTTTAAAGCATGCCCTTTCTATTTATCAAACTGTGATTACAGCTTAGTTCTTCAAAGTGTTTTCTTAAAGTAAGTGTCACATTTTGAAAATTTTTGGCCACTACCTCCCTCAAGACATTTTGAAGGCAGGTTTCATTTACAGCCCTGAAGTACTTGTTCATATGAAGTGACCATTAGCACAGGTTTGAAAGCTGCTTTGGTAGGTAACGGCCGGAGGGCGGGAGCCTTTCCACGTTCCCCAATCTGGTAACTAGGGAAGGAGCCTTCAGCCCCAAAAGTGTCCACCCTTATGTCTCATCCAGCTGTGGAACTAGATATGGTCAATCTAGGTTGCATCACAGCCCCTGAATGAATTGTGTGAAAATTTCTCTCTCTTTGAAAGTCTTTGTTTCATGGGTAATTAAAAGTAGTTTATTTTTATAATGGGGTTTAGCTGCTTTTCACTGCTGTGTTTATGCCGCTTTACACCCCCTTGACTCACTTACAGAGAGATATCAATACATAGGTTTTAAGATTCTTACTAGTCAGATATAGTCTTGTGCGGTGAATAGGGGGTGTTGAGTCCAGTTCACTGAGCAAGGAGTAGGTCTTGTCTATTACATATTGGGTTTATGGAACGGTATCTGAGCTAATTTGAAACCCTTGTTTTATGCATCACAGCACCACACCTTTCCCCTTCAGCAGCCATAGTGTGTTTTCTAAATGTGTGACTCTGTTCTGTTTTGTAATTCAGTTCAAGTGTAGCGGTTTTTACATTCCCTCTGTAAGTGATATCTTATGATAAGTGTCTTTTTCTGTGTGACTTATTTCACTTAGAATCTTCGTACCTAAATCCACTCATCATGCTGCTACGACTCTTATGACATTGATTTCATGGCTGAGTGATATTCCATTGTATATGAGGACCCAACTTCTTTATCCATTTTTCCCTTTCCTAGGATATTTAAGGTGTAATGAAGTGGGGGTTCTTGTCAACAGAGCAGCCCTAAACTTTGGGGTGCCTGTGTCTTGCTGATTTTTAGTTTTCCCAATTTATACGCCCATGAGTGGAAGTGCCCTATGCTCTCCAAGCTGTGTTTTTTAGATGTTTCAGGACACACCGTACACTTCCCCAGAGTGGCTGTTGGCAATTTATATCCCGCCCATCAGCGTAGCAAGGCTCCCATTTCTCCATGGCCGGTCCTGAATTTTTGGATTTGACACTTTTTTCCGCATGGCCCTTTTGCCCGCTGGGAAGCGAGACAACTTTGTAGCACTGTTTTCCCTTTCCAGGTTGCTTGGTTGGCCAAAAAGGGCGTATGCGTTTTTTCCTGAATATATTCAGGAAAAAACGCATACGCCCTTTTTGGCCAAGGGCATCATTGTCCACGTTTTGCCGCTCTTCATGTGCTTTCAAAGCGATTCGAATCTACCTCCTGAAAACTGTTTCCTGCAATTCTGCCTTGCTTTCAAATCCTCTTCGTTGCCTTCCCTCAATATATTTGTGGACGAGAGTTATCATTTAAAACTCTGCAGGTTTGTGAATTGCAGTGCCCCTGAGTTCCATTTTTCAAGTCGCTTTTTGGGAGCTGGCCGCAAAAGCGCATGATTGCTTCAGGCCCTCTTCTGGTTCTGGGGGGCAGGCTGAGGCTGTGGTTAATTCTTCTTCCTGATGGGAAAATAGAGTGACCTGTGCCAGTCCCAACCACTAGAGCTAGTCTCTCATTGGTTCCCCCTCTTCCCGTTCATCCTCAGGACAAATTGCAACCTATACGGAACAGGAGGTTAAAGGTGCTGATTCTCCAAGGAGGGAGATGGCTAGTAAAGGGGCTGGAATAGCGAACCCGAGCACAAGGAGATGAGAAATGAGGTGCGTTTTAGAAACCTTTCCCGATCACACGGTGTACCATCTTCTGGGTTTCTCATGCACGTTTTCGACGTAGGAAGATGCCCTTGATCCTGGGGATTTGGGACCCATGGGATGGGTACCATGCAGTATTACTTTAAAGGGTCTGCGTTGGCTCACCCAACCTCACCGAACCTCTCAGCCCCAAGAGTGTCCACCCTTATGTCTCAATCAGCTGTGGGTCTAGATATGGTCATTCCAGGTTGCATCACAGCCCCTGAACGAATTTTGGAAGAATTTCTCTCTCTTTCACTGTCTTTGTTTCACGGGTTTGAAAAGACATTTATTTTTATAATGGGGTTTAGCTGCTTTTCACGGCTGTGTTTATGCCGTGTTACAGCCCCTTGACTCACTTACAGAGAGATATCAATACATAGGTTTGAAGATTCTTACTAGTCAGATATATTCTTGTGCGGTGAATAGGGGGTGTTGAGTCCAGTTCACTGAGCAAGGAGTAGGTCTTTTCTATTACATATTGGGTTTATGGAACGGTATCGGAGCTAATTTGAAACCCATGTTTTATGCATCACCCCACCTCACCTTTCCCGTTAAGCAGCCATAGTGTGTTTTCTAAACGTGTGACTCTGTTCTGTTTTGTAATTCACTTCAACTGTAGCGGTTTCTACATTCCCTCTATAAGTGCTATCTTATGATAAGTGTCTTTTTCTGTGTGACTTATTTCACTTAGAATCGTCGTACCTAAGTCCACTCATCGTGCTGCTACTAGCCTTATGACGTTGATTTCATGGCTGAGTGATATTCCATTGTACATGAGGACCTCAACTTCTTTATCCATTTTTCTCTTTCCTAGGATATTGAAGGTGTAATGAAGTGGGGGTTCTTGTCAACAGAGCAGCCCTAAACTTTGGGGTGCCTGTGTCTTGCTGATTTTTAGTTTTCCCAATTTATAGGCCCATAAGTGTAAGTGCCCTATGCTCTCCAAGCTGTGTTTTTTAGATGTTTCAGGACACACTGTACACTTCTCCAGAGTGGCTGTTGTCAATTTACATCCCGCCCATCAGCGTAGCAAGGCTCCCATTTCTCCATGGCCGGTCCTGCATTTCTGGTTTGGACACTTTATTCCGCATGGCCCTTTTTCCCGCTGGGAAGCGAGACTTCTTTGTAGCGTTGATTTTCCTTTCCAGGTGGCTTGGTTGGCCAAAAAGGGCGTATGCGTTTTTTCCTGAATATATTCAGGAAAAAACGCATACGCCCTTTTTGGCCAAGGGCATCATTGTCCACGTTTTGCCGCTTTTCATGTGCTTTCAAGGCGATTCGAATCTACCTCCTGAAATCTGTTTCCTGCAATTCTGCCTTGCTTTCAAAGCCTCTTCGTTGCCTTCCCTTAATATATTTGTAGACGAGAGTTATCATTTAAAACTCTGCAGGTTTGTGAATTGCAGTGCCCCTGAGCTCCATTTTTCAACTCGCTTTTTTGGGAGCTGGCCGCAAAAGCGCAGGATTGCTTCAGGCCCTCTTCTGGTTCTGGGGGGCAGGCTGAGCTTGTGCTTAATTCTTCTTCCTGATGGGAAAATAGAGTGACCTGTGCCTGTCCCAACAACTAGAGCTAGTCTCTCTTTGGTTCCCCCTCTTCCCGTTCATCCTCAGGATAAATTGCAACCTGTACGGAACAGGAGGTTAAAGGTGCTGATTCTCCAAGGAGGGAGATGGCTAGTAAAGTGGCTGGAATGGCGAACCTGAGCACAAGGAGATGAGAAATGAGGTGCGGTTTAGAAACCTTTCCCGATCACACGGTGTACCATCTTCTGGGATTCTCATGCCTGTTTTCGACGTAGGACGATGCCCTTGAACCTGGAGATTTGGGACCCATGGGATGGGTACCATGCAGTATTACTTTAAAGGGTCTGCGTTGCCTCACCCAACCTCACCAAAACTCTCAGCCCCAAGAGTGTCCACCCTTATGTCTCAATCTGCTGTGGGTCTAGGTATGGTCAATCCAGGTTGCATCACAGCCCCTGAACGAATTTTGTAAGAATTTCTCTCTCTTTCACTGTCTTTGTTTCACTGGTTTTGAAAAGTAATTTATTTTTATAATGGGGTTTAGCTGCTTTTCACGGCTGTGTTTATGCCGCTTTACACCCCCTTGACTCACTTACAGAGAGATATCAATACATAGGTTTGAAGATTCTTACTAGTCAGATATATTCTTGTGCGGTGAATAGGGGGTGTTGAGTCCAGTTCACTGAGCAAGGAGTAGGTCTTGTCTATTACATATTGGGTTTATGGAACGGTATCGGAGCTAATTCGAAACCCTTGTTTTATGCATCACCCCACCTCACCTTTCCCGTTCAGCAGCCATAGTGTGTTTTCTAAACCTGTGACTATGTTCTGTTTTGTAATTCACTTCAACTGTAGCGGTTTTTACATTCCCTCTATAAGTGCTATCTTATGATAAGTGTCTTTTTCTGTGTGACTTATTTCACTTAGAATCGTCGTACCTAAATCCACTCATCGTGCTGCTACTAGCCTTATGACGTTAATTTCATGGCTGAGTGATATTCCATTGTACATGAGGACCCCAACTTCTTTATCCATTTTTCTCTTTCCTGGGATATTTAAGGTGTAAAGAAGTGGGGGTTCTTGTCAACAGAGCAGCCCTAAACTTTGGGGTGCCTGTGTCTTGCTGATTTTTAGTTTTCCCAATTTATACGCCCATGAGTGTAAGTGCCCTATGTGCTCCAAGCTGTGTTTTTTAGATGTTTCAGCACACACCGTACACTTCTCCAGAGTGGCTGTTGGCAATTTACATCCCGCCCATCAGCGTAGCAAGTCTCCCATTTCTCCATGGCCGCTCCTGCATTTCTGGTTTTGACACTTTTTTCTGCATGGCCCTTTTGCCCGCTGGGAAGCCAGACTTCTTTGGAGCGCTGATTTACCTTTACAGGTTGCTTGGTTGGCCAGAAAGGACGTATGCGTTTTTTCCTGAATATATTCAGGAAAAAACGCATACGCCCTTTTTGGCCAAGGGCATCATTGTCCACGTTTTGCCGCTTTTCATGTGCTTTCAAGGCGATTCGAATCTACCTCCTGAAATCTGTTTCCTGCAATTCTGCCTTGCTTTCACATCCTCTTCGTTGCCTTCCCTCAATATATTTGTGGACGAGAGTTGTCATTTATAACTCTGCAGGTTTGTGAATTGTAGTGCCCCTGAGCTCCATTTTTCAAGTCGCTTTTTGGGAGCTGGCCGGAAAAGCGCAGGATTGCTTCAGGGCCTCTTCTGGTTCTGGGGGGCAGGCTGAGGCTGTGGTTAATTCTTCTTCCTGATGGGAAAATATAGTGACCTGTGCCTGTCCCAACCACTAGAGCTAGTCTCTCATTGGTTCCCCATCTTCCCGTTCATCCTCAGGACAAATTGCAACCTGTACGGAACAGAAGGTTAAAGGTGCTGATTCTCCAAGGATGGAGATGGCTAGTAAACGGGCTGGAATGGAGAACCCGAGCAAAAGGAGATGAGAAATGAGGTGCGTTTTAGAAACCTTTCCCGATCACACGGTGTACCATCTTCTGGGTTTCCCATGCACGTTTTTGACTTAGGAAGATGCCCTTGAACCTGGAGATTAGGGACCCATCAAGAAATCACATTAAGGTTCTCTTTTTAACGTGTTCCTTAAAACACTAGTGCTTAGGAAATCTATTGGAGGCAGAAGCAGTCAAGGATAGCTTAGGTTTGGGGTTAGGGTGAGGGTTAGGGTACGGCTTAGGGTACGGGTTCGGGGAGGGGTTCGGGTAGGGCGTAGGGTATGGGTTAGGGTTAGGGTTAGTCTTAGAGTTAGGGCTCGGTTTAGGGTACGGGCTAGGATTAGGGTACGCGTTAGGGTTAGGGTAGGGGTTAGGGTTAGTGTACGCGTTAGGGTTAGGGTCGTTATCAAACCTATCCCACTCTCTAGATACCCCTTAGCACGTAAAGGAATATTATTTGGGGGTCCCGCCATGGAGAAGAGTTTAGACACTAGGAGAAGATAAGGAACACACCCATTCTAAAGAAATCACATTAGGATTCCCTTTTTAACCTGTTCCTTAAAACACTAGTGCTTAGGAAATCTATTGGAGGCAGAAGCAGTCAAGGGTAGCTTAGGGTAAGGGTTAGGGTTAGGGTGAGGGTGAGGGTACGGCTTAGGTTACGGGTTCGGGTACGGAATCGGTTATGGCATAGGGTATGGATTAGGGTTATGGTTACTTTTAGGGTAAGGGCTCGGTTTAGAGTATCGGTTAGGATTAAGGTAGGTGTTAGGGTTAGGGTACGGGTTAGGGTTAGGGTATGGGAGAGGGTTAGGGTAAGCATTAGGGTTAGGGTAGTTATTAAACCTATCCCACTCTCTAGATACAGCTTAGAACGTAACGGAATATTATTTGGGGGTCCAGCCTTGGAGAAGACTTTAGACACTAGGAGAAGATAAGGAACACACCCATCATCAAAAAATCACATTAGGATTCTCTTTTTAACCTGTTCCTTAAAACACTAGTGCTTAGGACATCTATTGGAGGCAGAAGCAGTGAAGGGTAGCTTAGGATTAGGGTTAGGGTTAGGGTACGGCTTAGGGTACGAGTTCGTGGAGGGGTTCGGGTACGGCGTATGGTATGGGTTAGGGTTAGGGTTAGGGCTCGGTTCAGCGTACGGGTTAGGATTAGGGTACGCGTTAGGGTTAGGGTAGGGGTTAGGGTGAGGGTAGTTATTAAACCTATCCCACTCTCTAGATATCCCTTAGCACGTAAAGGAATATTATTTGGGGGTCCAGCCATAGAGAAGAGTTTAGACACTAGGAGAAGATAAGGAACACACCCATTATCAAGAAATCACATTAGGATTCTCTTTTTAACATGTTCCTTAAAACACTAGTGCTTAGGAAATCTATTGGAGGCAGAAGGCGTCAAGGGTAGCTTAGGGTTAGGGTTAGGGTAAGGGTGAGGGTTAGGGTACGGCTTAGGGTACGGGTTGAGGGAGGGGTTCGGGTAGGGCGTAGGGTATGGGTTAGGGTTAGGGTTAGTGTTAGGGTTAGGGCTCGGTTTAGGGTACGGGTTAGGTTTAGGGTATGCATTAGGCTTAGGGTAGGGGTTAGGGTTAGGGTACGCGTTAGGGTGAGGGTAGTTATTAAACCTATCCCACTCTCTAGATACCCCTTAGCACGTAAAGGAATATTATTTGGGGGTCCAGCCATGGAGAAGAGTTTAGACACTAGGAGAAGATAAGGAACACACCCATGACCACGAAATCACATTAGGATTCTCTTTTTAACCTGTTCCTTAAAACACTAGTGCTTAGGAAATCTATTGCAGGCAGAAGCAGTCAAGGGTAGCTTAGGGTTAGGGTTAGGGTTAGGGTGAGGGTTAGGGTACGGCTTAGGGTATGGGTACGGGGAGGGGTTCGGGTAGGGCGTAGGGTATGGGTTAGGGTTAGGGTTAGGGTTAGTGTTAGGGTTAGGGCTCGGTTTAGGGTACGGGTTAGGATTAGGGTACACGTTAGTGTTAGGGTAGGGGTTAGGGTTAGGGTACGCGATAGGGTGAGGTTAGTTATTAAACCTATCCCACTCTGTAGATACCCCTTAGCACGTAAAGGAATATTATTTGGGGATCCAGCCATGGAGAAGAGTTTAGACACTAGGAGAAGTTAAGGAACACACCCATTATCAAGAAATCACATTAGGATTCTCTTTTTAAACTGTTCCTTAAAACACTAGTGCTTAGGAAATCTATTGGAGGCAGAAGCAGTCAAGGGTAGCTTAGGGTTAGGGTTAGGGTTAGATTGAGGTTAGGGTACGGCTTAGGGTAAGGGTTCAGGGAGGGGTTCCTGTAGGGCGTAGGGTATGGGTTAGGGTTAGGGTTAGGGTTAGTGTTAGGGTTAGGGCTCGGTTTAGGGTACGGGTTAGGATTAGGGTACGCGTTAGGGTTAGGGTAGGGGTTAGGGTTAGGGAACGCGTTAGGGTGAGGGTAGTTATTAAACCTCTCCCTCTCTCTAGATACCCCTTAGCACGTAAAGGCATATTATTTGGGGGTCCAGCCATGAAGAAGAATTTAGACACGAGGAGAAGATAAGGAACACACCCATTATCAAGAAATCACATTAGGATTCTCTTTTTAACCTGTTCCTTAAAACACTAGTGCTTAGGAAATCTATTGGAGGCAGAAGGCGTCAAGGGTAGCTTAGGGTTAGGGTTAGGGTTAGGGTGAGGGTTAGGGTACGGCTTAGGGTACGGGTTGAGGGAGGGGTTTGGGTAGGGCGTAGGGTATGGGTTAGGGATAGGGTTAGTGTTAGGGTTAGGGCTCGGTTTAGGGTACGGGTTAGGATTAGGGTACGCGTTAGGCTTATGGTAGGGGTTAGGGTTAGGGTACACGTTAGGGTGAGGGTAGTTATTAAACCTATCCCACTTTCTAGATACCCCTTAGCACGTAAAGGAATATTATTTGGGGGTCCAGCCATGGAGAAGAGTTTAGACACTAGGAGAAGATAAGGAACACACCCATTATCACGAAATCACATTAGGATTCTCTTTTTAACCTGTTCCTTAAAACACTAGTGCTTAGGAAATCTACTGGAGGCAGAAGCAGTCAAGGGTAGCTTAGTGTTAGGGTTAGGGTTAGGGTGAGGGTTAGGGTACGGCTTAGGGTACGGGTTCGGGGAGGGGTTCGGGTAGGGCGTAGGGTATGGGTTAGGGTTAGGGTTAGGGTTAGTGTTAGGGTTAGGGCTCGGTTTAGGGTACGGGTTAGGATTAGGGTACGCGTTAGTGTTAGGGTAGGGGTTAGGGTTAGGGTACGCGATAGGGTGAGGTTAGTTATTAAACCTACCCCACTCTCTAGATACCCCTTAGCACGTAAAGGAATATTATTTAGGGGTCCAGCCATGGAGAAGAGTTTAGACACGAGGAGAAGATAAGGAACACATCCATTATCAAGAAATCACATTAGGATTCTCTTTTTAACCTGTTCCTTAAAACACTAGTGCTTACGAAATCTATTGGAGGCAGAAGCAGTCAAGGGTAGCTTAGGGTTAGGGTTAGGGTTAGGGTGAGGGTTAGGGTACGGCTTAGGGTACGGGTTCGGCGAGGGTTTCGGGTAGGGCATAGGGTATGGGTTAGGGTTAGGGTTAGGGCTAGTGTTAGGGTTAGGGCTCGGTTTAGGGTACGGGTTAGGATTAGGGTATGCGTTAGGGTTAGGGTAGGGGTTAGGGTTAGGGTACGCGTTAGGGTGAGGGTAGTTATTAAACCTATCACACTCTCTAGATACCCCTTAGCACGTAAAGGAATATTATTTGGGGGTCCAGCCATGGAGAAGAGTTTAGACCCTAGGAGAAGATAAGGAACACACCCATTATCAAGAAATAACAATATGATTCTCTTTTTAAACTGTTCCTTAAAACACTAGTGCTTAGGAAATCTATTGGAGGCAGAGGCAGTCAAGGGTAGCTTAGGGTTAGGGTTAGGGTTAGGGTGAGGGATAGGGTACGGCTTAGGGTACGGGTTCGGGGAGGGGTTCGGGTAGGGCGTAGGGTATGGGTTAGGGTTAGGGTTAGGGCTAGTGTTAGCGTTAGGGCTCGGTTTATGGTACGTTTTAGGATTAGTGTACGCGTTAGGGTTAGGGTAGGTGTTAGGGTTAGGGTACGCATTAGGATGAGGGTAGTTATTAAACCTATCCCACTCTCTAGATACCCCTTCGCACGTAAAGGAATATTATTTGGGGGTCTAGCCATGGAGAAGAGTTTAGACACTAGGAGAAGATAAGGAACACACCCATTATAAAGAAATCACATTAGGATTCTCTTTTTAACCTGGTCCTTAAAACACTAGTGCTTAGGAAATCTATTGGAGGCAGAAGCAGTCAAGGGTAGCTTAGGGTTAGGGTTAGGGTTAGGGTGAGGGTTAGGGTACGGCTTAGGGTACGGATTCGGGTAGGGGTTCGTGTAGGGAGTAGGGTATGGGTTAGGGTTAGGGTTAGGGTTAGTGTTAGGGTTAGGGCTCGGTTTAGGGTACGGGTTAGGATTAGGGAACGCGTTAGTGTTAGGGTAGGGGTTAGGGTTAGGGTACGCGTTAGGGTGAGGTTAGTTATTAAACCTATCCCACTCTCTAGATACCCCTTAGCACGTAAAGGAATATTATTTGGGGGTCCAGCCATGGAGAAGAGTTTAGACACTAGGAGAAGATAAGGAACACACCCATTATCAAGAAATCACATTAGGATTCTCTTTTTAACCTGTTCCTTAAAACACTAGTGCTTACGATATCTATTGGAGGCAGAAGCCATCAAGGGTAGCTTAGGTTTAGGGTTAGGGTTAGGGTGAGGGTTAGGGTACGGCTTAGGGTACGGGTTCGGGGATGGGTTCGGGTAGGGCGTAGGGTATGGGTTAGGGTTAGGGTTAGGGTTAGTGTTAGGGTTAGGGCTCAGTTTAGGGTACGGGTTAGGATTAGGGTACGCGTTCGGGTTAGGGTAGGGGTTAGGGTTAGGGTAGGGGTTAGGGTTAGGCTACGCGTTAGGGTGAGGGTAGTTATTAAACCTATCACACTCTCTAGATACCCCTTAGCACGTAAAGGAATATTATTTGGGGGTCCAGCCATTGAGAAGAGTATTACTTGAAAGTATTACTTGCAGTATTACTTGAAAGGGTCTGCGTTGGCTCACCCAACCTCACCGAACCTCTCAGCCCCAAGAGTGTCCACCCTTATGTCTCAATCAGCTGTGGGTCTAGATATGGTCAATCCAGTTTGCATCACAGCCCCTGAACGAATTTTGTTAGAATTTCTCTCTCTTTCAAAGTCTTTGTTTCATGGGTATTTAAAAGTAGTTTATTTTTATAATGGGGTTTAGGTGCTTTTCACTGCTGTGTTTATGCCGCTTTACACCCGCTTGACTCACTTACAGAGACATATCAATACATAGGTTTTAAGATTGTTACTAGTCAGATATAGTCTTGTGCGGTGAATAGGGGGTGTTGAGTCCAGTTCACTGAGCAAGGAGTAGGTCTTGTCTATTATATATTGGGTTTATGGAACGGTATCTGAGCTAATTAGAAACCCTTGTTTTATGCATCACCCCACCTCACCTTTCCCGTTCAGCAGCCATAGTGTGTTTTCTAAACGTGTGACTCTGTTCTGTTTTGTAATTCAGTTCAAGCGTAGCGGTTTTTACATTCCCTCTATAAGTGATATCTTATGATAAGTGTCGTTTTCTGTATGACTTATTTCACTTAGAATCATCGTACCTACATTCACTCATCGTGCTGCTACTAGTCTTATGATGTTAATTTCATCCTGAGTGATATTCCATTGTACATGAGGACCACAAGTTCTTTATCCATTTTTCTCTTTCCTAGGATATTTAAGGTGTAATGAAGTGGGGGTTCTTGTCAACAGAGCAGCCCTAAACTTTGGGGTGCCTGTGTCTTGCTGATTTTTATTTTTCCCAATTTATACGCCCATGAGTGGAAGTACCCTATGCTCTCCAAGCTGTGTTTTTTAGATGTTTCAGGACACACCGTACACTTCTCCAGAGTGGCTGTTGACAATTTACATCCCGCCCATCAGCGTAGCAAGGCTCCGATTTCTCCATGGCCGGTCCTGCATTTCTGGTTTGGACACTTTTTTCCGCATGGCCCTTTTGCCCGCTGGGAAGCCAGACATCTTTGTAGCGCTGATTTGCCTTTCTAGGTTGCTTGGTTGGCCAAAAAGGGCGTATGTGTTTTTCCCTGAATATATTCAAGAAAAAACGCATACGCCCTTTTTGGCCAAGGGCATCATTTTCACGATTTGCCGCTTTTCATGTGCTTTCAAGGCAATTCGAATCTACCTCCTGAAATCTGTATCCTGCAATTCTGAATTGCTTTCAAGTCCTCTTCGTTGCCTTCCCTCAATATATTTGTGGACGAGAGTTATCACTTATAACTCTGCAGGTTTGTGAATTGCAGTGCCCCTGAGCTCCATTTTTCAAGTTGCTTTTTTGGGAGCTGGCCGCAAAAGCGCAGGATTGCTTCAGGACCTATTCTGGTTCCGGTGGGCAGGCTAAGCATGTGGTTAATTCTTCTTCCTGATGGCAAAATACAGAGACCTGGGGCTGTCCCAACACCTAGAGCTAGTCTCTCATTGGTTCCCCCTCTTCCCGTTCATCCTCAGGACAAATTGCAACCTGTACGGAACAGGAGGTTAAAGGTGCCGATTCTCCAAGGAGCGAGATGGCTAGTAAAGCGGCTGAAATGGTGAACCTGAACACAAGTAGATGAGAAATGAGGTGCGTTTTAGAAACCTTTCCCCATTACACGGTGTACAATCTTCTGGGTTTCTCATGCAAGTTTTCGACGTAGGAAGATGCCCTAGAACCTGGAGATTTGGGGCCCATGGGATGGGTACCTGCAGTATTACTGTAAAGGGTCTGCGTTGGCTCACCCAACCTCACCAAACCTCTCAGCCCCAAGAGTGTCCACCCTTATGTCTCAATCAGCTGTGGGTCTAGATATGGTCAATCCAGGTTGCATCAAAGCCCCTGAACGAATTTTGTAAGAATTTCTATCTCTTTCACTGTCTTGGTTTCATGGGTTTTGAAAAGGAATTTATTTTTATAATGGGGTATAGCTGCTTTTCACGGCTGTGTTTATGCCGCTTTACACCCCACCCCTTGACTCACTTACAGAGAGTTATCAATACATAGGTTTGAAGATTCTTACTAGTCAGATATATTCTTGTGCGGTAAATAGGGGTTGTTGAGTCCAGTTCACTGAGCAAGGAGTAGGTCTTGTCTATTACATATTGGGTTTATGGAACGGTATCTGAGCTAATTTGAAACCCTTGTTTTATGCATCACCCCACCTCAACTTTCCCGTTCAGCAGCCGTAGTGTGTTTTCTAAACGTGTGACTCTGTTCTGTTTTGTAATTCAGTTCAAGCGTAGCGGTTTTTACATTCCTTCTATAAGTGATATCTTATGATAAGTGTCGTTTTCTGTGTGACTTATTTCACTTAGAATCATCGTACCTAAATCCACTCATCGTGCTGCTACTAGCATTATGACGTTGATTTCATGGCTGAGTGATATTCCATTGTACATGAGGACCACAAATCTTTATCCATTTTTCTCTTTCTTAGGATATTTAATGTGTAATGAAGTGGGGGTTCTTGTCAACAGAGCAGCCCTAAACTTTGGAGTGCCTGTGTGTTGCTGATTTTTAATTTTCCCAATTTATACGCCCATGAGTGGAAGCGCCCTATGCTCTCCAAGCTGTGTTTTTTAGATGTTTCAGGACACACCGTACACTTCTCCAGAGTGGCTGTTTGCAATTTACATCCCGCCCATCAGCGTAGCAAGGCTCCCATTTCTCCATGGCCGGTCCTGCATTTCTGGTTTGGACACTTTTTTCTGCATGGCCCTTTTGCCGGCTGGGAAGCCACACTTCTTTGGAGCACTGATTTGCCTTTCCAGGTTGCTTGGTTGGCCAAAAATGGCGTATGTGTTTTTTCCTGAATATATTCAGGAAAAAACGCATACGCCCTTTTTGGCTAAGGGCATCATTGTCCACGTTTTGCCGCTTTTCATGTGCTTTCAAGGCGATTCGAATCTACCTCCTGAAATCTGTTTCATGCAATTCAACCTTGCTTTCAAATCCTCTTCGTTGCCCTTCCTCAATATATTTGTGGAAGAGAGTTATCATTTATAACTCTGCAGGTTTGTGAATTGCAGTGCCCCTGAACTCCATTTTTCAAGTCGCTTTTTTGGGAGCTGGCTGCAAAAGTGCAGGATTGCTTCAGGACCTATTCTGGTTCCGGTGGGCAGGCTAAGCCTGTGGTTATTTCTTCTTCATGATGGCAAAATAGAGTGACCTGTGCCTGTCCCAACCCCTAGAGCTAGTCTGTCATTGGTTCCCCCTCTTCCCGTTCATCCTCAGGACAAATTGCAACCTGTACGGAACAGGAGGTTAAAGGTGCTGATTCTCCAAGGAGGGAGATGGCTAGTAAAGCGGCTGGAATGGCGAACCCGAGCACAAGGAGATGAGAAATGAGGTGCGTTTTAGAAACCTTTCCCGATCACACGGTGTACCATCTTCTGGGTTTCTCATGCATGTTTTCGACGTAGGAAGATGCCCTTGAACCTGGAGATTTGGGACCCATGGGATGGGTACCATGCAGTATTACTTGAAAGGGTCTGCGTTGGCTCACGCAACCTCACCAAACCTCTCAGCCCCAAGAGTGTCCACCCTTAGGTCTCAAAGACCTGTGGGTCTAGATATGGTCAATCCAGGTTGCATCACAGCCCCTGAACGAATTTTGTAAGAATTTCTCTCTCTTTCACTGTCTTTGTTTCACGGGTTTTGAAAAGTAATTTATTTTTATAATGGGGTTTAGCTGCTTTTCACAGCTGTCTTTATGCCGCCTTACACCCCATTGACTCACTTACAGAGAGATATCAATACATAGGTTTGAAGATTCTTACTAGTCAGATATATTCTTGTGCAGTGAATAGGGGGTGTTGAGTCCAGTTCAGTGAGCAAGGAGTAGGTCTTGTCTATTACATATTGGGTTTATGGAACGGTATCTGAGCTAATTTGAAACCCTTGTTTTATGCATCACCCCACCTCACCTTTCCCGTTCAGCAGCCATAGTGTGTTTTCTAAACGTGTGACTCTGTTCTGTTTTGTAATTCAGTTCAAACGTAGCGGTTTTTACATTCCCTCTATAAGTGATATCTTATGATAAGTGTCGTTTTCTGTATGATTTATTTCACTTAGAATCGTCGTACCTAAATCCACTCATCGTGCTGCTACTAGCCTTATGACGTTGATTTCATGGCTAAGTGATATTCCATTGCACATGAGGACCACAACTTCTTTATCCATTTTTCTCTTTCCTAGGATATTTAAGGTGTAATGAAGTGGGGGTTCTTGTCAACAGAGCAGCCCTAAACTTTGGAGTGCCTGTGTCTTGCTGATTTTTATTTTCCCAATTTATACGCCCATGAGTGGAAGTGCCCTATGCTCTCCAAGCTGTGTTTTTTAGATGTTTCAGGACACACCGTACACTTCTCCAGAGTGGCTGTTGGCAATTTACATCCCGCCCATCAGCGTAGCAAGGCTCCCATTTCTCCATGGCCGGTCCTGCATTTCTGGTTTGGACACTTTTTTCCGCATGGCCCTTTTGCCCTCTGGGAAGCCAGACTTCTTTGTAGTGCTGATTGGCCTTTCTAGGTTGCTTGGTTGGCCAAAAAGGGCGTATGCGTTTTATCCTGAATATATTCAGGAAAAAACACATACGCCCTTTTTGGCCAAGGGCATCTTTGTTCACGATTTGCCGCTTTTCATGTGCTTTCAAGGCGATTCGAATCTACCTCCTGAAATCTGTTTCCTGCAATTCTGCCTTGCTTTCAAATCCTCTTCGTTGCCTTCCCTCAATATATTTGTGGACGAGAGTTATCATTTATAACTCTGCAGGTTTGTGAATTGCAGTGCCCCTGAGCTCCATTTTTCAACTCGCTTTTTTGGGAGCTGTCCGCAAAAGTGCAGGATTGCTTCAGGCCCTCTTCTGGTTCTGGGGGGCAGGCTGAGCTTGTGGTTAATTCTTCTTCCTGATGGCAAAATAGAGTGACCTGTGCCTGTCCCAACACCTAGACCTAGTCTCTCATTGGTTCCCCCTCTTCCCGTTCATCCTCAGGACAAATTGCAACCTGTACGGAACAGGAGGTTAAAGGTGCTGATTCTCCAAGGAGAGAGATGGCTAGTAATGCGGCTGGAATGGCGAACCTGAGCAAAAGGAGATGAGAAATGAGGTGTGTTTTAGAAACCTTTCCCGATCACACGGTTCACCATCTTCTGGGTTTCTCATGCATGTTTTCGATGTAGGAAAATGCCCTTGAACTTGGAGATTTGGGACCCATGGGATGGGTACCATGCAGTATTACTTTAAAGGGTCTGTGTTGGCTCACCCAACGTCACCAAACCTCTCAGCCCCAAGAGTGTCCACCCTTATGTCTCAATCAGCTGTGGGTCTAGATATGGTCAATCCAGGTTGCATCACAGCCCCTGAACGAATTTTGTAAGAATTTCTCTCTCTTTCACTGTGTTTGTTTCACGGGTTTTGAAAATTAATTTATTTTTATAATGGGGTTTAGCTGCTTTTCATGGCTGTGTTTATGCCGCCTTACACCCCCTTTACTCACTTACAGAGAGATAACAATACATAGGTTTGAAGATTCTTACTAGTCAGATATATGCTTGTGCAGTGAATAGGGGGTGTTGAGTCCAGTTCACTGAGCAAGGAGTAGGTCTTGTCTATTACATATTGGGTTTATGGAACGGTATCTGAGCTAATTTGAAACCCTTGTTTTATGCATCACCCCACCTCACCTTTCCCGTTTAGCAGCCATAGTGTGTTTTCTAAATGTGTGACTCTGTTCTGTTTTGTAATTCAGTTCAAGTGTAATGGATTTTAGCTTCCCTCTATAAGTGATATCTTATGATAAGTGTCGTTTTCTGTGTGACTTATTTCACTTAGGATCGTCGTACCTAAATCCACTCATCGTGCTGCTACTAGCCTTATGACATTGATTTCATGCCTGAGTGATATTCCATTGTACATGAGGACCACAACTTCTTTATCCATTTTTCTCTTTCCTAGGATATTTAAGGTGTAATGAAGTGGAGTTTCTTGTAACCAGAGCAGCACTAAGCTTTGGGTTGCCTGTGTCTTTTTGATTTTTAGTTTTCCCAATTTATACGCCCATGAGTGGAAGTGCCCTATTCTTTCTAGCTCTGTTTTTTAGATGTTTTAGGAAACACCATACCCTTCTCCAGACTCGCCATTGGCAATTTACATCCCGCCCATCAGTGTAACAAGGCTCCCTTTCCTCCTTGGCCTCTCCTGGATTTCTTGGTTTTACACTTTTTTAAGAAGTTCCTTTTGACCGAGGGGAAGTGAGACCTCTTTGTAGTGCTGATTTGCATTTCCGGCTTGCTTGGTTTGCCAATCAGGGCCTATGCGTTTTTTTTTGAATTTATTCAGGAAAAAAAGCATACGCCCTTTTTGGCCAAGTGCATCCTTGTCGACGTTTGGCCGCTTTTCATGTGCTTTAGTGGCTATTCGAATCTAACTCCTGAAATTTGTTTCCTGCAATTCTGCCTTGCTTTCCAATCCTTTTCGTTGCCTTCCCTCAATATAGTTTTGGGCGATAATTATAATTTAAAACTCTGCAGGTTTGTGAATTGCAGTGCCCCTGAGCTCCATTTTTCAACTCGCTTTTTGGGAGCTTCCCGCAGAGCCGCTGGTTTGCTTCTGGCCCTGCTCTGGTTCTCAGTGGCAGGCTAAGCCTTTGCTTAATTCTTCTTCCTGATTGGAAATTAGAGTGACATGTGCCTGTCCGAGCATCTAGGGCTTGGCTCTCCTTGTTTCTCCTCCTTCCCCTTTTTCCTTAGGACAAATTCCAAATTCTGTGCAACTGGATGTTGAAGGTGCTGACATCCTCAAGTGGGGAGATTTTAAGGAAAAAGTCTGGAGGAGTGAATCCAACAACCAGGAAATTAGGAGTTTTGGTTCCTTTTCCAAAATCTTCCTGATCCAACCGTGTTCCATCTTCTGGGTGTCACAGGCATGTTTTAGCTGTAGGAAAGGTCCCGTGTATGTAAGGCGAACACCAGGGATTTTTCCAAATCAGTGTCTCCCCAAGCTCCAATCTGGGGAATTTTTAAGCTACTGGTACATGTGTGTTCATTAAGGGACTTGGGCTGTAGGCAGAGTCCGAACTTTAGATGATTGAAGTCTTCAGGTTCAGAAACGCTCACCATCGGCCTCCTTTAGTTTCCATTTTATCTGTAGTTGATAGATGATGTCGATATAGATATCTATTGTTTTTCAGATTATTTCCCCTTAGGGGTCATTAAAAAATATTGAGTATAGTTCCCTGTGCTATACAGTAGATCCTTGTTGATGATATATTTTATACATAGCAGTGTGTATATGTTAATCCGAAACTGTTAATTTATCCCTCCTCCCACCTTTCCCCTTTGGTAATAAAAAAATATAAGATTTTATACTTCTCAGAAATCTAGGAGCTGAAAGAGAGGTATCATTTTCAATGGAAAATCATTCAAAACAAGGTTGAAACTTCAACCAAGATTATTAGATGTACATCCTTGGAAAGAAATCACTGCATTTCACTACTGTTGACCTGACAAATAAGACAAACCCCTCCACTGAACTTGCTTATAATAAAGTGATGGAAATATCAAATGGAAGTGTTAGAAACATCTTATTTTACACGAGCCTTATACACTGCTCTATGTTAATTACAGTTTGGCTCACACATCTGTTCATTGAAGTTACAATGTTCTCAAATTCTGTTACTGATCCTGCAGAGTGGGCCCCAACAAGGGTCTCCCTGCCCAGTGTCATTGGAGCCAACAGATCGAGACTGACTTTGGTTCAGAAGCAAAGGAAAACTTTATATTTTAATCAGAGAATGGAGAGGTGAGAGTGTGTGCTCCCCTGCGGGTTGTGGGCCGGGCTGCTGTGTAGGGATCCTGTCAGCATCAGCCGGAGGGAGGGGGCAGAGCTCTCGAGGGCCGGGTTGGCTGGAGCTCAGGCTCTATGTCGCAGAGTCTGCACAGGGCCCCACGAGCTGAGGTGTCGGCCCAGCCATTTTGCACTAGGAAATCGGGTCTGAAGTGCCGGGTGTGGGACCTCTGCATGTGGAAACCTAGGAGCAAGTGAAATTAGACAAAGTACAAAGGACAAAATGGTTAGACTTTATTTTATTGCCCAGATTCTATTTTTATCTCCCAGGAATTTTTAATGGGCTTTGCCAGTGACAAAGCCCTCCTCTGCCTTTTGTCCCATTCCTCATTCGTGGGGCACTGAGGGTGCAGACACCTCTTCTGTAAATGCTTCGTGCTGAGTTGGGTGTCCTCATACCTGGGGGGAGGGGCAGGACTTCTCTCCAGCAGCCTCCAGGTGAGGTGGATTGTCCCCAGGCCTCCTCCCTCACTGCTCGTCTGCCTGAGCACCAGCATTGGAAGTTTCATAGATTCTAATGACCTTTAAGGGTCCAGGAAAGAGATGTTCAGAGACGTTGCGGGGGGGTGGGCGGTTTTACCCTGCTCCACATTGGTTCGACCCCCTTAGGCTGACGGTTTCTGCCAGCCTAGATGCTCTGACCAGTAGTCTGCGCTTTCTTCAGTTAGGCCACTGAATTAACGTACAAACAGCACCAGGTATCAGAGCCCTGCTTGCTCAAATCCCAGACAGTCCAGGGCTGGTGGTGATCCAGGACCATGACGGCCACTCAGTCAACGGCCTTTTGAAGTAGCCAGGAGTACAGCCGGTCTCATTGGCCTCCGTCACCGCGGTGTCTGTAGGCTTTTCTATGGTGGCAGCGTTATTTACGGTTCCCCTGCCAAGTTTATTAGCTCCGCTCTGGGTGCAGTAAGTCCTGTAAGCAGTAGTCTGCTCTTTTGGGGCACACTCTTGTTGTTTTCTGAGAGAAACTCCAGGTCAAGTGACGGTCACACGAGTCGTCATGGGGGCCCATTGCCCCCGGTTGTCTCTCTGGAGGTTGGTGTTGGACGGCCTCCTCACTCGAGGTCATTGTGCCCACGGAGCAATCCCTGCAACTTCAGGGCATGGTGGGTGGTTAGGATCACCAAGTGGCATCCTTTACCCTTACGAGGGAGCTGGACTTGCGGGCTGCTGATTTCCAGGTTTTTAGATACCCCCAGTATCCTGGTCAGATGGGGTGGCTGGCCAATGCCTGGAGGGCATTCTTGCATTGTTCCATTTCAAGTGGTCCCAGTTTTTGCACTAATACTCCAAGGGCGATTCGCCTTGGACCAGGAATGTAAAGGTCAAAGGGTTTAGCTAACTTAAGGAGGTCCAGGGCAAGGGTCTGAATTGACTGCACTTTCCCTTCTTGAAAGGCCGCTTCTGGATTCTATTCAAAAGGATCATCATCTTTTCCTTTCAGTGTTTCATATAGAGGCCCAGTTATTGGACTGTAGTTAGGGATCCAGATGCAGCAAACCCCGGTCTCCCCAGGAACCCCTAAGCTGTCTTCTAGTTTTAGGAAGGGTGAGGCTGCAAATGGCTTCTTCCCTTTCCTGGGGTGGGCTTCTCCGACCTTCTGTGTGAATGAAACCCAGGAAGGTCACCTTAGTTTGTGATATTTGAGCCTTTTTCTTGGACACCTTCTATCTTTTATTGGCTAGGTAGTTCAGAGGCCTCCTTAGTCGGGCTGGTGATCAGAATGTCATCTGCATATTGAAGGAGGGTTCCCTTCTCCAGAGGTAGATCTTTTAGGTCTTTAGCTAACGTTTCCCAAAAGATGGTGTGGGGATTTTTGAACCCCTGGGGCAGGACGGCCCAGCAGCATTGTTTTTGTTGTATGTTGAGTCCTGCCACTCACAGCCAAAATTTCTTGTGACTCTGGGACTAATGGAATACAGAAGAAGGCATCATTGAAGTCTAATACAGAATACCATGTCCTGGTGGATGGTAGAATGACCAGCAGGGTGTAGGAATTTGGAACTACTAGATGTATATCCTCTGTGGCTTCACTGACTGTCCTGTCGTCCTCTACCAGGTACCCAGCAGCCCACGGGGCTCTTGTGGTCAGGCCCCTCCCAGGATATGGAGCTCACCTGGGCAGGTACCCAGCAGCCCATGGGACTCTCGGTGTTAGGCCACTCCCAGGATATGGAGTTCACCTGGGCATGTACCCAGCAACCCATGGGGCCCTCATGGTCAGGCCCCTCCCAGGATATGGAGCTCACCTGGGCAGGTATGCAGCGGCCCACAGGGCTCTCGTGGGCAGGCCCCTCCCTGGATATGGAGCTCCCCTGGACAGGTACCCTGGCAGGGCTGGGCACACAGGAACCGTGCACATAGCCCTCATTGCAGAGCACCCCCAGGACAACTGTAGCTCAGAGCTGACACAGAGCACCTCAGAGCAGAGCTTGAACTAACAAACAGCAGCTCCAACAGGTCTGTGACCCTAGGCTTCACTCTGTGTGGCCTCCCTCTGCCTGGTCTTCCAGGGGCTTCCACTGCAGCTGGGGCACCAGGCCTCTGTCTCCACCCACCACCCCTCCTCTCCCTGACTCCTGGGTTCCTCTCATTAGCAGAGGGTCTTCTTGAAGTTGTCTCCCACTCATGAACCAGATAAAATGATTAGAAAACAAGCCAGGGCTGCCGCCCCTTATCTATCCTGACTCTCGGGACCCTACACCTGTTCTTTGGATCTGGCCGGTGCAGCAAGGCACATTTTCTGCAACTCTGAGCCCCTGAGGGGCGAGGATTGGCTGACCTGGGCAGCCTGACCCGGCCAGCCAGCCCTTCCCAGGTGTGCCTGGGTTGAGGTCAATATAAACACCCCTCCAGGCAGCAAAAGCCTCTGCAGCTGTGCCTGACGCCATATTCTCTGCCCCGTCCGCAGTCTCGGGGTTGGGATGGTGGGAGGGAGTAGGGCCCACGGCTCTATGAGTGGCCCGGTGTGACTGGGGCTCTGCTGGACTTCCTGCAGGAGTTGCCGGGCTGCCACCTGCTAAAGAGGAGGATGTGTCACCCATACTTGCTGCTGGAATTTCTCCCCGGGCAGAGGTGAGGAAGGAAAAAAGCAGTGGGGACCGGGACAGGAGGGGTACCTCAGGCAGGGAAATGGAAAGCTTCCAGACGAGTGCCCAGGGCCAGGACCATCCTGGCTGGCCTGCAGGCACCAAGTCGGCCTGCGTGTCCAAGCCCCTTCCTCTAGCTTTTAAAGTCTTTGCACACATTCAGGTGTTTTACCTGGGAAGGGTGGGAAAAGTTCAGCAGCAACTGGCCTGGGGCTCAGCTCACATTTACTCAGAGACGCCTCCTCACGGTCCCCCAGCTTTGCAATGAGGACGCTCCTTGTGTTGGGGCTGCTGGCTGCATGGGAAATGATTCCCCACCTGTGACCAACTTCAGAATTGTTTACCAATGGAGCAAGTGCCCTGATAGGGTTTTCCTCTGTATGACCAGTGGGTTCTGTTTTTGTTTTTTTCTTTTTTGGTTCAAGGTAAGTTTTATTCCTCTTTTTGTATTTATGGATATAAGCATGGAAATAATTCATTCATACAAATACGTCTATGGGAAGGACAGAACTTTTTTTCTGTTTTATTTTTTTAAGTATTAATTATATTTTAATTTTTGAATTTATTTTATTCATTTTTTTATACAGCAGGTTCTTATTGGTTATCTATTTTATACATATAAGTGTATATATGTCAATCCCAGGCTCGCAATTCATCCCACCACCACCACCCTGCCACTTTCCCCCCTTGGTGTCCATACATTTGTTCTATACATCTGTGTCTCTATTTATGCCTTGCAAACCGGTTCATCTGTACCATTTTTTCTAGGTTCCACATGTATGCGTTAATATACGATATTTGTTTTTCTCTTTCTGACTAACTTCACTCTGTATGACAGTCTCTAGATCTATCCACGTCTCTACAAATGACCCAATTTCATTCCTTTTTATGGCTGAGAAATATTGCATTTTATATATGTAGCACATCTTTTCCGTTCGTCTGTCTATGGGCACTTAGGTTGCTTCCATGACCTGGCTATTGTAAATAGTGCTGCAGTGAACATTGTGGTGAATATGTCTTTTTAATTTTTTTTTTGAATATGTCTTTTTGAATTATGGTTTTCTCTGGGTATATGGCCAGTAGTGGGATTGCTGGGTCATATGGTAATTCTATATTTAGTTTTTTAAGGAACCTCCATACTGTTCTCCATAGTGACTGTATCAACTTACATTCCCACAAATAGTGTAAGAGGGTTCCCTTTTCTCCACACCCTCTCCAGCATTTGTTGTTTGTAGATTTTCTGATGATGCCCATTCTAACTCGTGTGAGGTGATAACTCATTGTAGTTTTGGTTTATATTTCTCTAATAATTAGTGATGTTGAGCAGCTTTTCATGTGCTTCTTGGTCATCTGTATGTCTTCTTGGGACAAATGTCTATTTACGTCATCTGCCCATTTTTGGATTGGGTTGTTTGTTTTTTTACTGTTGAGCTGTATGAGCTGTTTATATACATTGGAGATTAATCCTTTGTCCATTGATTCGTTTGCAAATATTTTCTCCCATTCTGAGGGTTGTCTTTTCGTCTTGTTTGTAGTTTCCTTTGCTTTGCAAAAGCTTTTAGGTTTCATTTGCTCCCATTTGTTTATTATTGTTTTTTATTCCATTACTCTAGGAGGTGGATCAAAAAAGACCTTGCTGTGATTTATGTCAAAGAGTATTCTTCCTATGTTTTCCTCTAAGAGTTTTCTAGTGTCCGGTCTTACATTTTGGTCTCTAATGCATTTTGAGTTTATTTTTTGTGTATGGTGTTAGGGAGTGTTCTAATTTCATTCTTTTACATGTAGCTGTCCATTTTTCCCAGCACCACTTATTGAAGAGACTGTCTTTTCTCCATTGTATATCCTTGCCTCCTTTGTCATAGATTAGTGGGTCATAGGTGTGTAGGTTTATCTCTGGGCTTTCTTTTTTTTTTTTTTTTCTTTTACATCTTTATTGGAGTATAATTGCTTTACAATTGTGTGTTAGTTTCTGCTGTATAAAAAAGTGAATCAGCTATGCGTATACATATAACACCATATCCCCTCCCTCTTGCACCTCCCTCTCACTCCCTTATCCCACCCTTTTAGGTGGTCACAAAGCACAGACCTGATCTCCCTGTGCTATGTGGCTGCTTCCCAGTAGCTATCAATTTTACATTTGGTAGTGTATATATGTCCATACCACTCTCTCACTTTGTCCCAGCTTACCCTTCCCCCTCCCCATGTCCTCAAGTCCTTTCTCTACGTCTGTGTCCTTAATCCTTTCCTGCCCCTAGGTTCTACATAAACTTTTTTTTTTAGATTCCATATATATGTGTTAGCATACAGTGTTTGTTTTTCCCTTTCTGACTTACTTCACTCTGTAGGACAGACTCTAGATCCATCCACCTCACTAAAAATAACTCAATTTCGTTTCTTTTTATGGCTGAATCATGTTCCATTGTATATATGTGCCACATCTTCTTTATCCATTTATCTGTTGATGGACACTTAGGTTGCTTCCATGTCCTGGCTATTGTAAATAGAGCTACAGTGAACATTGTGGTACATGACTCTTTTTGAATTATGGTTTTCTCAGGGTAAAGGTCCAGGAGTGGGTTTGCTGGGTTGTATGGTAGTTCTATTTTTAGTATTTAAGGAACCTTCATACCGTTCTCCCTAGTGGCTATATCAATTTACATTCCCACCAACAGTGCAAGAGGGTTCCCTTTTCTCCAATTAATGCCTCTCCAGCATTTATTGTTGGTAGATTTTTTGATGATGGCCATTCTGACTGGTGTGAGGTGATACCTCGCTGTAGTTTTGATTTGCATTTCTCTAATGATTAGTGATGTTCAGCATCCTTTCATGTGTTTGTTGGCAACCTGTATATCTTCTTTGGAGAAATGTCTATTTAGGTCTTCTGCCCATTTTTGGATTGGGTTGTTTGGTTTTGTGATATTGAGCTACATGAGCTGCTTTTTGGAGATTAATCATTTGCCATTTGCTTCATTTGAAAATATTTTCTCCCATTCTGATGGTTGTCTTTTCATCTTGCTTATGTTTTCCTTTGCTGTGCAAAAGAATTTATGTTTCATTAGGTCCCATTTTTTAATTTTTGTTTTTATTTCCATTTCTCTAGGAGGTGGGTCAAAAAGGATCTTGCTGTGATTTATGTCATAGACTGTTCTGCTTATGTTTTCCTCTAAGAGTTTTATAGTGGCTGGTCTTATATTTAGGTCTCTAATCCATTTTGAGTTTATTTTTGTGTATGGTGTTAGGGAGTGTTCTAATTTCATTCTTTTACATGTAGCTGTCCAGTTTTCCCAGCACCACTTACTGAAGACACTGTCTTTTCTCCGTTGTACACCCTTGCCTCCTTTGTCATAGATTAGTTAACCATAGGTATGTGGGTTTATCTCTGTGCTTTCTATCCTGTTCTATTGACCTATATTTCTGTTTTTGTGTCAGTACCATATTATCTGATTACTGTAGCTTTGTAATATAGTCTGAAGTCTGGAAGTCTGATTCCTCCAGCTCTTTTTTTTCCCCCTCAAGACTGCTTTGGCTATCCAGGGTCTTTTGTGTCTCCCTACAAATTTTAAGATTTTTTTTTCTTGTTCTGTAGAAAATGCCAAAAGTATTTTGATCAGGATTGCATTAAATCTGTAGATTGCTTTGGGTAGTATAGTCATTTTCACAATATTGATTCTTCTAATCCAAGAACATGGTATATGTCTCCATCTGTTTATATCATCTTTGATTTCTTTCATCAGCGTCTTATAGTTTTCTGAGTACAGGTCTTTTACTTCCTTAGGTAGGTTAATTCCTAGGTATTTTATTCTTTTTGTTGCAGTGGTAATGGGATTGTTTCCTTAATTTCTCTTTCTGATCTTTCATTGTTAGTGTATAGGAATGCAAGCAATTTCTGTGCATTAATTTTGTATCCTGCAACTTTACCAGATTCATTGATTAGCTCCAGTGGTTTTCTGGTGGCATCTTTAGGATTCTCTATCTATGATATCATGTCATCTGCAAACAGTGACAATTTTACTCCTTCTTTTCCTTTTTGTATTCCTTTTATTTCTTTTTCTTCTCTGATTGCCATGGCTAGGACTTCCAAAACTATGTTGAATAGCAGTGGTGAGAGTGGACATCCTCGTCTTGTTCCTGATCTTAGAGGAAACGCTTGCAGTTTTTCACCATTGAGAATGGTGTTTGCTGCGGGTTTGTCATATATGGCCTTTATTATGTTGAGGTAGTTTCCCTCTATGCCCACACTCTGCAGAGTTTTTATCGTAAATGGGTGTTGAATTTTCACAAAATCTTTTCCTTCATCTATTGAGATGATCATATGGTTTTATTCTACAATTTGTTAATATGGTGTATCACATTGATTTGTGTATATTGAAGAATCCTTGCATCCCTGGGATACACCCCACTTGATCATGGTGTATGATCCTTTTAATGTGTTGTTTGATTCTGTTTGCTAGTATTTGGTTGAGGATTTTTACATCTATATTCATCAGTGATATTGGTCTATAATTTTCTTTCCTTGTAGTATCTCTGTCTGATTTTGGTATCAGGGTGATGGTGGTCTGATAGAATGAGTTTGGGAGTGTTCCTTCCCCTGCAATTGTTTTGAAGAATTTGAGAAGGTTGGGTGTTAGCTCTTCCCTAATGTTTGATAGAATTCACCTGTGATGCCATCTGGTTCTGGACTTTTGTTTGTTGGAAGATTTTTAATCACAGTTTCAAATTCATTGCTTGTGATAGGTTTGTTCATATTTTCTATTTCTTCCTGGTTCAGTCTTGGAAGGTTATCCCTTTCTAAGAATTTGTCCATTTCTTCCAGGTTGTCCATTTTATTGGCATAGAGTTGCGTGTAGTAGTCTCTTAGGATGCTTTGTATTCCTGTGGTGTCTGTTGTAACTTCTCCTTTTTCACTTCTAATTTTGTTGATTTGAGTCCTCTCCCTCTTTTTCTTGAGTCTGGCTAAAGGTTGATCATTATTGCTTATCTTCTCAAAGAACCAGCTTTTAGGTTTATTGATCTTTGCTTTTGTTTTCTTTGTTTCTATTTCATTTATTTCTGCTCTGATCTTTAAGATTTCTTTCCTTCTACTAACTTTGGGTTTTGTTCTTCTTTCTCTAATTCCTCTAGGTGTAAGGTTAGATTGTTTATTTGAGATTTTTCTTGTTTCTTGAGGTAGGCTTGTATTGCTATAAACTTCCCTCTTAGAACTGCTTTTGCCGCATCCCATAGGTTTTGGATCATCGTGTTTTTGTTGTCATTTGTCTCTAGGTAGTTTTTGATTTCCTCTTTGATTTCTTCAGTGATCTCTTGGTTATTTAGTAACGCATTGTTTAGCCTCCATGTGTTTGTGTTTTTTACGGTTTTTTTCCGTGTAATTGATTTCTAATCTCATAGCATTGTGGTCGGAACAGCTGCTTGACATGATTTCAGTTTTCTTAAATTTACTGAGGCTTTGTGATCCAAGATGTGATCTATCCTGGAGAATGTTCCGTGTGCAGTTAAGAAGAACGTGTAATCTGCTGTTTTTGGATGGAATGACCTATAAATATCAATTAACTCTATCTGGTCTATTGTGTCATTTAAAGCTTGTGTTTCCTTATTAATTTTCTGTCTGGCTGATCTCCACTGGTATAAGTGAGCTATTAAAGTCCCCCACTATTATTGTGTTACTGTTGATTTCCTCTTTTATAGCTGTTAGCAGTTGCCTTATACATTGAGGTGCTCCTATGTTGGGTACATATATATTTATAATTGTTATATCTTCTTCTTGGATTGATCCCTTGACCATTATGTAGTGTCTTTCCTTGTCTCTTGTAACATTCTTTATTTTAAAGTCTATTTTATCTGATATGAGTATTGCTACTCCAGCTTTCTTTTGATTTTCATTTGCATAGAGTATATTTTTCCATCGCTTCACTTTCAGTCTGTATGTGTCCCTAGGTCTGAAATGGGTCTCTTGTAGACAGCATATATATGGGTCTTGTTTTTGTATCCATTCAGCGAGCCTGTGTCTTTTGGTTGGAACATTTAGTGCATTCACGTTTAAGGTAATTATCGATATGTATGTTCCTATTACTATTTTCTTAATTGTTATGGGGTTGTCTTGGTGGGTCCTTTTCTTCTCTTGTGTTTCCCACTTAGAGAAGTTCCTTTAGCATTTGGTGTAAAGCTGGTTTCATGGTGCTGAATTCTCTTAGCTTTTGCTTGTCTGTAGGGCTTTTGATTTCTCCATCAAATATGAATGAGATCTTTGCAGGGTGGAGTAATCTTGGTTGTAGGTTCTTCCCTTTCATCACTTTAAATTGATCATGCTACTCCCTTCTGGCTTGTAGATATTCTGCTGAGAAATCAGCTGTTATCCTTATGGGAGTTCCCTTGTATGTTATTTGTCATTTTTCCCTTGCTGCTTTCAATAATTTTTCTTTGTCGTTAATTTTTGTCAATTTGATTACTATGTGTCTTGTCATTTTTCTCCTTTGGTTTATCCTGCCTGGGACTCTCTGTGCTTCTGGACTTGGGTGGCTATTTCTTTTCCCATGCTAGGGAAGTTTTTGACCATAATCTCTTCAAATATATTCTCGGGTCCTTTCTCTCTCTTCTCCTTCTGGGATCCCTATCATGCGAATGTTGTTGTGTTTAATGTTGTCCCAGAGGACTCTTGGGGTGTCTTCATTTATTTTCATTCTTTTTCTTTATTCTGTTCCATGGCAGTGATTTCCACCTTTCTGTCTTCCAGGTCACTTATCCGTTCTTCTGCCACAGTTATTCTGCTACTGATTCCTTCTAGTATATTTTTCATTTCAGTTATTACATTGTTCACCTCTGTTTGTTTGTTCTTTAATTCTTCTAGGTGTTTGTTCCTTAATTCTTCTAGGTCTTTGTTAAGCATTTCTTGTGTCTTCTCGATCTTTGCCTCCTTTCTTTTTCCAAGGTCTTGGCTCAACTTCACTATCATTATTCTGAATTCTTTTTCTGGAAGGTTCCCTATCTCCACGTCATTTCGTTTTTTTTTTTCCTGGGGTTTTATCTTGTTCCTTGATCTGGTATAAAGTCCTCTGCCTTTTCATTTTGTCTATCTTTCTGTGAATGTGGTTTTCCTTCCACAGGCTGCAGAATTGTAGTTCTTCTTGCTTCTGCTGTCTGCTCTCTGGTGGATGAGTCTATCTTAGAGGCTTGTGCAAGCTTCCTGATGGGAGGGACTGGTGGTGGGTAGAGCTGGGTGTTGCTTTGGTGGGCAGAGCTTTAATCCGCTTGTCTGTGGATTAAATAAAACTTTAATAAAAAGTTTAATCCGCTTGTCTGCTGATGCATGGGGCTGGGTTCCCTCCCTGTTGGTTGTTTGGCCTGAGGCGACCCAGCACTGGAGCCTACCTTGCTCTTGGTGGGGCTAATGGCGGACTCTGGGAGGGCTCACACCAAGGAGTATTTCCCAGAACTTCTGCTGCCAGTGTCGTTGTCCTCACGGTGAGCCACAGCCACAGCCACCACCTGCCTCTGCAGGAGACCCTCTAAAAGTAGCAGGTAGTTCTGGTCATTCTCCTACAGGGTCACTGCTTCTTCCCCTGGGTCCTGATGTGCACACTACTTTGTGTGTGCCCTCCAAGAGTGGAGTATCTGAGTGGAGTTGAGACTCTGAGACTCTGCGTGGAGTCACACAGACTCTGGGTCCTGTGAAGCTTCGATGTTTTGTGGTTCTAGAAATCCTATAGGAGACGGTCCACAGCAGGTGAAGCTAATGTTGTCAGTAGAGGTGTTGAAGCCAAAGATCTGCAGTTCCGACTAGAGGTGCCGATGTACATACAGGACAAAATCATCTCGTGTGAATGTAGTTCAGGCATGTTTAAGATGAATGCAGTCATGTTAATGCCTACCATATTCTATCTTGAGCCTCTCCTCAGGGACCCCCTCCTCAGTTCCTGAGGCTCCTGTAAGTCATGTACAAGGGACTGGAAAGTGGGCTCTGTCCAGTCTGAGCCCTGAGTTACCCTGTGTGTATCTTAGGATGCTTTGTATTTCTGTGGTGTCTGTCTGTTGTAACATCATCTCTTTCATTTCAGATTTATTTGGGCCCTCTCTTTTTAAAAAAACATACTACTGTTGTCTTTTATTCTTTACAGAAGTTTAATAAGTGTTTGATCTACTATCCTTACCCTATGTATACTTTTTGCAGTGAGATTTTTACTTTTCTTTGTTTCCTTGTTACTATCAATAATTAGTGAGACTTCTTTTAAGCTACCTTCAACATTGCTTATAAAGCTGCTTTATTAGTGATGACAGAGCCTTAATGGAAGTCATGTTCTGGTTGTAAATTAGAATGCAATGTGCCAGCAAAAAGCCCCTTAAGTTTATGTCTCATTACTTCTTGTTCTTTTTTTAATTTAATTTTTATTTTTTGTCAGAGCAAATTTGATTAAAATGTTTTGTTTCTTCTAGGTGTGCAAGATGTGGTTCTTTTAAACATATACATATATCTATTCTTCTTTGCATCATTTTCCCATGTAGGTTATGACACAATGTTGAGCAGTCTTGTCTTGGTATTACATAGGTCTTTGGTGATTACATATTTCACATGTGTTTCTATATCTATCTTAACCCCAATATCCTAATGTATCCAATCCTCACACCTATCCATTTGCTGAACCAGAAGTTTGTTTAATGAATCTGTGATTGCATTTCTCTGTGGAAATATCTTCATTGGTATGAATTTTTAGCTAAGACCTATAAGTGATATTATAGGATATGTGTCTTTGGCTTTCTGACTTAGTACAATTTGCCTGATTACCTCAAGAATCATACATGGTGCTGCAAATGGCATTGTTTCATTTTTTTCCCTGGCTAATATTCCATCTGTACGTGTACCAGTTCTTCTTTGGCCACGCACCTCTTGATGGACTTTCTGGTTGCCTCCATGTCTTGGCTATTGTAATACTGCTGCAATGCATATTTTCTTGCCTGTGTCTTTCCAGTTCTATCTTCTTATGTTATAGGCCAAGGAGTGGGCTTGCTGTATCATATGGTAGCTCAGTGTGTACGTTTTAAAGGCACCACCATTCAGTTCTCATTAGTGGCTCTTTCCAGGTTACGTCCCACTTAAAATTGAGGGTATGCATTTCTCCAAAACACCTTCAATATTTATTGTTTGTAGTTTTCTTGCTGATGGTTATTCTAACAGGTGCGAGCTGATACCTCTCTGTGGTTGAATTTGCATGTGTCCCAAAATCTGTTGAAATTGAGCTTTAAAGCATGCCCTTTCTATTTATCAAACTGTGATTACAGCTTAGTTCTTCAAAGTGTTTTCTTAAAGTAAGTGTCACATTTTGAAAATTTTTGGCCACTACCTCCCTCAAGACATTTTGAAGGCAGGTTTCATTTACAGCCCTGAAGTACTTGTTCATATGAAGTGACCATTAGCACAGGTTTGAAAGCTGCTTTGGTAGGTAACGGCCGGAGGGCGGGAGCCTTTCCACGTTCCCCAATCTGGTAACTAGGGAAGGAGCCTTCAGCCCCAAAAGTGTCCACCCTTATGTCTCATCCAGCTGTGGAACTAGATATGGTCAATCTAGGTTGCATCACAGCCCCTGAATGAATTGTGTGAAAATTTCTCTCTCTTTGAAAGTCTTTGTTTCATGGGTAATTAAAAGTAGTTTATTTTTATAATGGGGTTTAGCTGCTTTTCACTGCTGTGTTTATGCCGCTTTACACCCCCTTGACTCACTTACAGAGAGATATCAATACATAGGTTTTAAGATTCTTACTAGTCAGATATAGTCTTGTGCGGTGAATAGGGGGTGTTGAGTCCAGTTCACTGAGCAAGGAGTAGGTCTTGTCTATTACATATTGGGTTTATGGAACGGTATCTGAGCTAATTTGAAACCCTTGTTTTATGCATCACAGCACCACACCTTTCCCCTTCAGCAGCCATAGTGTGTTTTCTAAATGTGTGACTCTGTTCTGTTTTGTAATTCAGTTCAAGTGTAGCGGTTTTTACATTCCCTCTGTAAGTGATATCTTATGATAAGTGTCTTTTTCTGTGTGACTTATTTCACTTAGAATCTTCGTACCTAAATCCACTCATCATGCTGCTACGACTCTTATGACATTGATTTCATGGCTGAGTGATATTCCATTGTATATGAGGACCCAACTTCTTTATCCATTTTTCCCTTTCCTAGGATATTTAAGGTGTAATGAAGTGGGGGTTCTTGTCAACAGAGCAGCCCTAAACTTTGGGGTGCCTGTGTCTTGCTGATTTTTAGTTTTCCCAATTTATACGCCCATGAGTGGAAGTGCCCTATGCTCTCCAAGCTGTGTTTTTTAGATGTTTCAGGACACACCGTACACTTCCCCAGAGTGGCTGTTGGCAATTTATATCCCGCCCATCAGCGTAGCAAGGCTCCCATTTCTCCATGGCCGGTCCTGAATTTTTGGATTTGACACTTTTTTCCGCATGGCCCTTTTGCCCGCTGGGAAGCGAGACAACTTTGTAGCACTGTTTTCCCTTTCCAGGTTGCTTGGTTGGCCAAAAAGGGCGTATGCGTTTTTTCCTGAATATATTCAGGAAAAAACGCATACGCCCTTTTTGGCCAAGGGCATCATTGTCCACGTTTTGCCGCTCTTCATGTGCTTTCAAAGCGATTCGAATCTACCTCCTGAAAACTGTTTCCTGCAATTCTGCCTTGCTTTCAAATCCTCTTCGTTGCCTTCCCTCAATATATTTGTGGACGAGAGTTATCATTTAAAACTCTGCAGGTTTGTGAATTGCAGTGCCCCTGAGTTCCATTTTTCAAGTCGCTTTTTGGGAGCTGGCCGCAAAAGCGCATGATTGCTTCAGGCCCTCTTCTGGTTCTGGGGGGCAGGCTGAGGCTGTGGTTAATTCTTCTTCCTGATGGGAAAATAGAGTGACCTGTGCCAGTCCCAACCACTAGAGCTAGTCTCTCATTGGTTCCCCCTCTTCCCGTTCATCCTCAGGACAAATTGCAACCTATACGGAACAGGAGGTTAAAGGTGCTGATTCTCCAAGGAGGGAGATGGCTAGTAAAGGGGCTGGAATAGCGAACCCGAGCACAAGGAGATGAGAAATGAGGTGCGTTTTAGAAACCTTTCCCGATCACACGGTGTACCATCTTCTGGGTTTCTCATGAACGTTTTCGACGTAGGAAGATGCCCTTGATCCTGGGGATTTGGGACCCATGGGATGGGTACCATGCAGTATTACTTTAAAGGGTCTGCGTTGGCTCACCCAACCTCACCGAACCTCTCAGCCCCAAGAGTGTCCACCCTTATGTCTCAATCAGCTGTGGGTCTAGATATGGTCATTCCAGGTTGCATCACAGCCCCTGAACGAATTTTGGAAGAATTTCTCTCTCTTTCACTGTCTTTGTTTCACGGGTTTGAAAAGACATTTATTTTTATAATGGGGTTTAGCTGCTTTTCACGGCTGTGTTTATGCCGTGTTACAGCCCCTTGACTCACTTACAGAGAGATATCAATACATAGGTTTGAAGATTCTTACTAGTCAGATATATTCTTGTGCGGTGAATAGGGGGTGTTGAGTCCAGTTCACTGAGCAAGGAGTAGGTCTTTTCTATTACATATTGGGTTTATGGAACGGTATCGGAGCTAATTTGAAACCCATGTTTTATGCATCACCCCACCTCACCTTTCCCGTTAAGCAGCCATAGTGTGTTTTCTAAACGTGTGACTCTGTTCTGTTTTGTAATTCACTTCAACTGTAGCGGTTTCTACATTCCCTCTATAAGTGCTATCTTATGATAAGTGTCTTTTTCTGTGTGACTTATTTCACTTAGAATCGTCGTACCTAAGTCCACTCATCGTGCTGCTACTAGCCTTATGACGTTGATTTCATGGCTGAGTGATATTCCATTGTACATGAGGACCTCAACTTCTTTATCCATTTTTCTCTTTCCTAGGATATTGAAGGTGTAATGAAGTGGGGGTTCTTGTCAACAGAGCAGCCCTAAACTTTGGGGTGCCTGTGTCTTGCTGATTTTTAGTTTTCCCAATTTATAGGCCCATAAGTGTAAGTGCCCTATGCTCTCCAAGCTGTGTTTTTTAGATGTTTCAGGACACACTGTACACTTCTCCAGAGTGGCTGTTGTCAATTTACATCCCGCCCATCAGCGTAGCAAGGCTCCCATTTCTCCATGGCCGGTCCTGCATTTCTGGTTTGGACACTTTATTCCGCATGGCCCTTTTTCCCGCTGGGAAGCGAGACTTCTTTGTAGCGTTGATTTTCCTTTCCAGGTGGCTTGGTTGGCCAAAAAGGGCGTATGCGTTTTTTCCTGAATATATTCAGGAAAAAACGCATACGCCCTTTTTGGCCAAGGGCATCATTGTCCACGTTTTGCCGCTTTTCATGTGCTTTCAAGGCGATTCGAATCTACCTCCTGAAATCTGTTTCCTGCAATTCTGCCTTGCTTTCAAAGCCTCTTCGTTGCCTTCCCTTAATATATTTGTGGACTAGAGGTATCATTTAAAACTCTGCAGGTTTGTGAATTGCAGTGCCCCTGAGCTCCATTTTTCAACTCGCTTTTTTGGGAGCTGGCCGCAAAAGCGCAGGATTGCTTCAGGCCCTCTTCTGGTTCTGGGGGGCAGGCTGAGCTTGTGCTTAATTCTTCTTCCTGATGGGAAAATAGAGTGACCTGTGCCTGTCCCAACAACTAGAGCTAGTCTCTCTTTGGTTCCCCCTCTTCCCGTTCATCCTCAGGATAAATTGCAACCTGTACGGAACAGGAGGTTAAAGGTGCTGATTCTCCAAGGAGGGAGATGGCTAGTAAAGTGGCTGGAATGGCGAACCTGAGCACAAGGAGATGAGAAATGAGGTGCGGTTTAGAAACCTTTCCCGATCACACGGTGTACCATCTTCTGGGATTCTCATGCCTGTTTTCGACCTAGGACGATGCCCTTGAACCTGGAGATTTGGGACCCATGGGATGGGTACCATGCAGTATTACTTGAAAGGGTCTGCGTTGCCTCACCCAACCTCACCAAAACTCTCAGCCCCAAGAGTGTCCACCCTTATGTCTCAATCTGCTGTGGGTCTAGGTATGGTCAATCCAGGTTGCATCACAGCCCCTGAACGAATTTTGTAAGAATTTCTCTCTCTTTCACTGTCTTTGTTTCACTGGTTTTGAAAAGTAATTTATTTTTATAATGGGGTTTAGCTGCTTTTCACGGCTGTGTTTATGCCGCTTTACACCCCCTTGACTCACTTACAGAGAGATATCAATACATAGGTTTGAAGATTCTTACTAGTCAGATATATTCTTGTGCGGTGAATAGGGGGTGTTGAGTCCAGTTCACTGAGCAAGGAGTAGGTCTTGTCTATTACATATTGGGTTTATGGAACGGTATCGGAGCTAATTCGAAACCCTTGTTTTATGCATCACCCCACCTCACCTTTCCCGTTCAGCAGCCATAGTGTGTTTTCTAAACCTGTGACTATGTTCTGTTTTGTAATTCACTTCAACTGTAGCGGTTTTTACATTCCCTCTATAAGTGCTATCTTATGATAAGTGTCTTTTTCTGTGTGACTTATTTCACTTAGAATCGTCGTACCTAAATCCACTCATCGTGCTGCTACTAGCCTTATGACGTTAATTTCATGGCTGAGTGATATTCCATTGTACATGAGGACCCCAACTTCTTTATCCATTTTTCTCTTTCCTGGGATATTTAAGGTGTAAAGAAGTGGGGGTTCTTGTCAACAGAGCAGCCCTAAACTTTGGGGTGCCTGTGTCTTGCTGATTTTTAGTTTTCCCAATTTATACGCCCATGAGTGTAAGTGCCCTATGTGCTCCAAGCTGTGTTTTTTAGATGTTTCAGCACACACCGTACACTTCTCCAGAGTGGCTGTTGGCAATTTACATCCCGCCCATCAGCGTAGCAAGACTCCCATTTCTCCATGGCCGCTCCTGCATTTCTGGTTTTGACACTTTTTTCTGCATGGCCCTTTTGCCCGCTGGGAAGCCAGACTTCTTTGGAGCGCTGATTTACCTTTACAGGTTGCTTGGTTGGCCAGAAAGGACGTATGCGTTTTTTCCTGAATATATTCAGGAAAAAACGCATACGCCCTTTTTGGCCAAGGGCATCATTGTCCACGTTTTGCCGCTTTTCATGTGCTTTCAAGGCGATTCGAATCTACCTCCTGAAATCTGTTTCCTGCAATTCTGCCTTGCTTTCACATCCTCTTCGTTGCCTTCCCTCAATATATTTGTGGACGAGAGTTGTCATTTATAACTCTGCAGGTTTGTGAATTGTAGTGCCCCTGAGCTCCATTTTTCAAGTCGCTTTTTGGGAGCTGGCCGGAAAAGCGCAGGATTGCTTCAGGGCCTCTTCTGGTTCTGGGGGGCAGGCTGAGGCTGTGGTTAATTCTTCTTCCTGATGGGAAAATATAGTGACCTGTGCCTGTCCCAACCACTAGAGCTAGTCTCTCATTGGTTCCCCATCTTCCCGTTCATCCTCAGGACAAATTGCAACCTGTACGGAACAGAAGGTTAAAGGTGCTGATTCTCCAAGGATGGAGATGGCTAGTAAACGGGCTGGAATGGAGAACCCGAGCAAAAGGAGATGAGAAATGAGGTGCGTTTTAGAAACCTTTCCCGATCACACGGTGTACCATCTTCTGGGTTTCCCATGCACGTTTTTGACTTAGGAAGATGCCCTTGAACCTGGAGATTAGGGACCCATCAAGAAATCACATTAAGGTTCTCTTTTTAACGTGTTCCTTAAAACACTAGTGCTTAGGAAATCTATTGGAGGCAGAAGCAGTCAAGGATAGCTTAGGTTTGGGGTTAGGGTGAGGGTTAGGGTACGGCTTAGGGTACGGGTTAGGGGAGGGGTAAGGGTAGGGCGTAGGGTATGGGTTAGGGTTAGGGTTAGTCTTAGAGTTAGGGCTCGGTTTAGGGTACGGGCTAGGATTAGGGTACGCGTTAGGGTTAGGGTAGGGGTTAGGGTTAGTGTACGCGTTAGGGTTAGGGTCGTTATCAAACCTATCCCACTCTCTAGATACCCCTTAGCACGTAAAGGAATATTATTTGGGGGTCCCGCCATGGAGAAGAGTTTAGACACTAGGAGAAGATAAGGAACACACCCATTCTAAAGAAATCACATTAGGATTCCCTTTTTAACCTGTTCCTTAAAACACTAGTGCTTAGGAAATCTATTGGAGGCAGAAGCAGTGAAGGGTAGCTTAGGGTAAGGGTTAGGGTTAGGGTGAGGGTGAGGGTACGGCTTAGATTACGGGTTCGGGTACGGAATCGGTTATGGCATAGGGTATGGATTAGGGTTATGGTTACTTTTAGGGTAAGGGCTCGGTTTAGAGTATCGGTTAGGATTAAGGTAGGTGTTAGGGTTAGGGTACGGGTTAGGGTTAGGGTATGGGAGAGGGTTAGGTTAAGCATTAGGGTTAGGGTAGTTATTAAACCTATCCCACTCTCTAGATACAGCTTAGAACGTAACGGAATATTATTTGGGGGTCCAGCCTTGGAGAAGACTTTAGACACTAGGAGAAGATAAGGAACACACCCATCATCAAAAAATCACATTAGGATTCTCTTTTTAACCTGTTCCTTAAAACACTAGTGCTTAGGACATCTAATGGAGGCAGAAGCAGTGAAGGGTAGCTTAGGATTAGGGTTAGGGTTAGGGTACGGCTTAGGGTACGAGTTCGTGGAGGGGTTCGGGTACGGCGTATGGTATGGGTTAGGGTTAGGGTTAGGGCTCGGTTCAGCGTACGGGTTAGGATTAGGGTACGCGTTAGGGTTAGGGTAGGGGTTAGGGTGAGGGTAGTTATTAAACCTATCCCACTCTCTAGATATCCCTTAGCACGTAAAGGAATATTATTTGGGGGTCCAGCCATAGAGAAGAGTTTAGACACTAGGAGAAGATAAGGAACACACCCATTATCAAGAAATCACATTAGGATTCTCTTTTTAACATGTTCCTTAAAACACTAGTGCTTAGGAAATCTATTGGAGGCAGAAGGCGTCAAGGGTAGCTTAGGGTTAGGGTTAGGGTAAGGGTGAGGGTTAGGGTACGGCTTAGGGTACGGGTTGAGGGAGGGGTTCGGGTAGGGCGTAGGGTATGGGTTAGGGTTAGGGTTAGTGTTAGGGTTAGGGCTCGGTTTAGGGTACGGGTTAGGTTTAGGGTATGCATTAGGCTTAGGGTAGGGGTTAGGGTTAGGGTACGCGTTAGGGTGAGGGTAGTTCTTAAACCTATCCCACTCTCTAGATACCCCTTAGCACGTAAAGGAATATTATTTGGGGGTCCAGCCATGGAGAAGAGTTTAGACACGAGGAGAAGATAAGGAACACACCCATGACCACGAAATCACATTAGGATTCTCTTTTTAACCTGTTCCTTAAAACACTAGTGCTTAGGAAATCTATTGCAGGCAGAAACAGTCAAGGGTAGCTTAGGGTTAGGGTTAGGGTTAGGGTGAGGGTTAGGGTACGGCTTAGGGTATGGGTACGGGGAGGGGTTCGGGTAGGGCGTAGGGTATGGGTTAGGGTTAGGGTTAGGGTTAGTGTTAGGGTTAGGGCTCGGTTTAGGGTACGGGTTAGGATTAGGGTACACGTTAGTGTTAGGGTAGGGGTTAGGGTTAGGGTACGCGATAGGGTGAGGTTAGTTATTAAACCTATCCCACTCTGTAGATACCCCTTAGCACGTAAAGGAATATTATTTGGGGATCCAGCCATGGAGAAGAGTTTAGACACTAGGAGAAGTTAAGGAACACACCCATTATCAAGAAATCACATTAGGATTCTCTTTTTAAACTGTTCCTTAAAACACTAGTGCTTAGGAAATCTATTGGAGGCAGAAGCAGTCAAGGGTAGCTTAGGGTTAGGGTTAGGGTTAGATTGAGGGTTAGGGTACGGCTTAGGGTAAGGGTTCAGGGAGGGGTTCCTGTAGGGCGTAGGGTATGGGTTAGGGTTAGGGTTAGGGTTAGTGTTAGGGTTAGGGCTCGGTTTAGGGTACGGGTTAGGATTAGGGTACGCGTTAGGGTTAGGGTAGGGGTTAGGGTTAGGGAACGCGTTAGGGTGAGGGTAGTTATTAAACCTCTCCCTCTCTCTAGATACCCCTTAGCACGTAAAGGCATATTATTTGGGGGTCCAGCCATGAAGAAGAATTTAGACACGAGGAGAAGATAAGGAACACACCCATTATCAAGAAATCACATTAGGATTCTCTTTTTAACCTGTTCCTTAAAACACTAGTGCTTAGGAAATCTATTGGAGGCAGAAGGCGTCAAGGGTAGCTTAGGGTTAGGGTTAGGGTTAGGGTGAGGGTTAGGGTACGGCTTAGGGTACGGGTTGAGGGAGGGGTTTGGGTAGGGCGTAGGGTATGGGTTAGGGATAGGGTTAGTGTTAGGGTTAGGGCTCGGTTTAGGGTACGGGTTAGGATTAGGGTACGCGTTAGGCTTATGGTAGGGGTTAGGGTTAGGGTACGCGTTAGGGTGAGGGTAGTTATTAAACCTATCCCACTTTCTAGATACCCCTTAGCACGTAAAGGAATATTATTTGGGGGTCCAGCCATGGAGAAGAGTTTAGACACTAGGAGAAGATAAGGAACACACCCATTATCACGAAATCACATTAGGATTCTCTTTTTAACCTGTTCCTTAAAACACTAGTGCTTAGGAAATCTACTGGAGGCAGAAGCAGTCAAGGGTAGCTTAGTGTTAGGGTTAGGGTTAGGGTGAGGGTTAGGGTACGGCTTAGGGTACAGGTTCGGGGAGGGGTTCGGGTAGGGCGTAGGGTATGGGTTAGGGTTAGGGTTAGGGTTAGTGTTAGGGTTAGGGCTCGGTTTAGGGTACGGGTTAGGATTAGGGTACGCGTTAGGGTTAGGGTAGGGGTTAGGGTTAGGGTACGCGTTAGGGTGAGGGTAGTTATTAAACCTATCACACTCTCTAGATACCCCTTAGCACGTAAAGGAATATTATTTGGGGGTCCAGCCATGGAGAAGAGTTTAGACCCTAGGAGAAGATAAGGAACACACCCATTATCAAGAAATAACAATATGATTCTCTTTTTAAACTGTTCCTTAAAACACTAGTGCTTAGGAAATCTATTGGAGGCAGAGGCAGTCAAGGGTAGCTTAGGGTTAGGGTTAGGGTTAGGGTGAGGGATAGGGTACGGCTTAGGGTACGGGTTCGGGGAGGGGTTCGGGTAGGGCGTAGGGTATGGGTTAGGGTTAGGGTTAGGGCTAGTGTTAGCGTTAGGGCTCGGTTTATGGTACGTTTTAGGATTAGTGTACGCGTTAGGGTTAGGGTAGGTGTTAGGGTTAGGGTACGCATTAGGATGAGGGTAGTTATTAAACCTATCCCACTCTCTAGATACCCCTTCGCACGTAAAGGAATATTATTTGGGGGTCTAGCCATGGAGAAGAGTTTAGACACTAGGAGAAGATAAGGAACACACCCATTATAAAGAAATCACATTAGGATTCTCTTTTTAACCTGGTCCTTAAAACACTAGTGCTTAGGAAATCTATTGGAGGCAGAAGCAGTCAAGGGTAGCTTAGGGTTAGGGTTAGGGTTAGGGTGAGGGTTAGGGTACGGCTTAGGTTACGGGTTCGGGGAGGGGTTCGGGTAGGGCGTAGTGTATGGGTTAGGGTTAGGGTTAGGGCTAGTGTTAGGGTTAGGGCTCGGTTTAGGGTACGGGTTAGGATTAGGGTACGCGTTAGGGTTAGGGTAGGGGTTAGGGTTAGGGTACGCGTTAGGGTGAGGGTAGTTATTAAATCTATCACACTCTCTAGATACCCCTTAGCACGTAAAGGAATATTATTTGGGGGTCCAGCCATGGAGAAGAGTTTAGACACGAGGAGAAAATAAGGAACACACCCATTATCAAGAAATCACATTAGGATTCTCTTTTTAACCTGTTCCTTAAAACACTAGTGCTTAGGATATCTATTGGAGGCAGAAGCCATCAAGGGTAGCTTAGGTTTAGGGTTAGGGTTAGGGTGAGGGTTAGGGTACGGGTTCGGGGATGGGTTCGGGTAGGGCGTAGGGTATGGGTTAGGGTTAGGGTTAGGGTTAGTGTTAGGGTTAGGGCTCAGTTTAGGGTACGTGTTAGGATTAGGGTACGCGTTTGGGTTAGGGTAGGGGTTAGGGTTAGGGTAGGGGTTAGGGTTAGGCTACGCGATAGGGTGAGGTTAGTTATTAAACCTATCCCACTCTCTAGATACCCCTTAGCACGTAAAGGAATATTATTCGGGGGTCCAGCCATGGAGAAGAGTTTAGACACTAGGAGAAGATAAGGAACACACCCATTATCAAGAAATCACATTAGGATTCTCTTTTTAACCTGTTCCTTAAAACACTAGTTCTTAGGGAATCTATTGGAGGCAGAAGCAGTCAAGGGTAGCTTACGGTTAGGGTTAGGGTTAGCGTGAGGTTTAAGGTATGGCTTAGGGTACGGGTTCGGGGAGGGGTTCTGGTAGGGCGTAGTGTATGGGTTAGGGTTAGGGTTAGTGTTAGGGTTAGGGCTCGGTTTAGGGTACGGGTTAGGATTAGGGTACGCATTAGGGTTAGGGTAGGGGTTAGGGTTAGGGTACGCGTTAGGGTGAGGGTAGTTATTAAACCTATCCCACTCTCTAGATACCCCTTAGCACGTAAAGGAATATTATTCGGGGGTCCAGCCATGGAGAAGAGTTTAGACACTAGGAGAAGATAAGGAACACACCCATTATCAAGAAATCACATTAGGATTCTCTTTTTAACCTGTTCGTTAAAACACTACTGCTTAGGAAATCTATTGGAGGAAGAAGCAGTCAAGGGTAGCTTAGTGTTAGAGTTAGGGTTAGGGTGAGGGTTAGGGTACGGTTTAGGATTAGGGTACGCGTTAGTGTTAGGGTAGGGGTTAGGGTTAGGGTACGCGATAGGGTGAGGTTAGTTATTAAACCTATCCCACTCTCTAGATACCCCTTAGCACGTAAAGGAATATTATTTGGGGTTCCAGCCATGGAGAAGAGATTGGACACGAGGAGAAGATAAGGAACACACCCATTATCAAGAAATCACATTAGGATTCTCTTTTTAACCTGTTCCTTAAAACACTAGTGCTTACGAAATCTATTGGAGGCAGAAGCAGTCAAGGGTAGCTTAGGGTTAGGGTTAGGGTTAGGGTGAGGGTTAGGGTACGGCTTAGGGTACGGGTTCGGGGAGGGGTTCGGGTAGGGCGTAGGGTATGGGTTAGGGTTAGGGTTAGGGTTAGTGTTAGGGTTAGGGCTCGGTTTAGGGTACGGATTAGGATTAGGGTACGCGTTAGTGTTAGGGTAGGTGTTAGGGTTAGGGTACGCGATAGGGTGAGGTTAGTTATTAAACCTATCCCACTCTCAAGATACCCCTTAGCACGTAAAGGAATATTATTTGGGGGTCCAGCCATGGAGAAGAGTTTAGACACTAGGAGAAGATAAGGAACACACCCATTATCAAGAAATCCTATTAGGATTCTCTTTTTAACCTGTTCCTTAAAACACTAGTGCTTAGGAAATCTATTGGAGGCAGAAGCAGTCAAGGGTAGCTTAGTATTAGGGTTAGGGTTAGGGTGAGGGTTAGGGTACGGCTTAGGGTACGGGTTCGGGGAGGGGTTCGGGTAGGGCGTAGGGTATGGGTTAGCGTTAGGGTTAGGGTTAGTGTTAGGGTTAGGGCTCGGTTTAGGGTACGGGTTAGGATTAGGGTACGCGTTAGTGTTAGGGTAGGGGTTAGGGTTAGGGTACGCGATAGGGTGAGGTTAGTTACTAAACCTATCATACTCTCTAGATACCCCTTAGCACGTAAAGGAATATTATTTGGGGGTCCAGCCATGGAGAAGAGTTTAGACACGAGGAGAAGATAAGGAACACACCCATTATCAAGAAATCACATTAGGATTCTCTTTTTAACCTGTTCCTTAAAACACTAGTACTTAGGAAATCTACTGGAGGCAGAAGCAGTCAAGGGTAGCTTAGGGTTAGGGTTAGGGTTACGGTACGGCTTAGGGTACGGGTTCGGGGAGGGGTTCGGGTAGGGCGTAGGGTATGGGTTAGGGTTAGGGTTAGGGTTAGTGTTAGGGTTACGGCTCGGTTTAGGGTACGGGTTAGGATTAGGGTACGCGTTAGGGTTAGGCTAGGGGTTAGGGTTAGGGTATGCGATAGGGTGAGGTTAGTTATTAAACCTATCACACTCTCTAGATACCCCTTAGCACGTAAAGGAATATTATTTGGGGGTCCAGCCATGGAGAAGAGTTTAGACACGAGGAGAAAATAAGGAACACACCCATTATCAAGAAATCACATTAGGATTCTCTTTTTAACCTGTTCCTTAAAACACTAGTGCTTAGGGAATCTATTGGAGGCAGAAGCAGTCAAGGGTAGCTTAGGGTTAGGGTTAGGGTTAGGGTGAGGGTTAGGGTATGGCTTAGGGTACGGGTTCGGGGAGGGGTTCTGGTAGGGCGTAGTGTATGGGTTAGGGTTAGGGTTAGGGTTAGTGTTAGGGTTAGGGCTCGGTTTAGGGTACGGGTTAGGATTAGGGTATGCATTAGGGTTAGGGTAGGGGTTAGGGTTAGGGTACGCGTTAGGGTGAGGGTAGTTATTAAACCTATCCCACTCTCTAGATACCCCTTAGCACGTAAAGGAATATTATTTGGGGGTCCAGCCATGGAGAAAGGTTTAGACACTAGGAGAAGATAAGGAACACACCCATTATCAAGAAATCACATTAGGATTCTCTTTTTAACCTGTTCCTTAAAACACTAGTGCTTAGGAAATCTATTGGAGGCAGAAGCAGTCAAGGATAGCTTAGTGTTAGAGTTAGGGTTAGGGTGAGGGTTAGGGTACGGGTTAGGATTAGGGTACGCGTTAGTGTTAGGGTAGGGGTTAGGGTTAGGGTACGCGATAGGGTGAGGTTAGTTATTAAACCTATCCCACTCTCTAGATACCCCTTAGCACGTAAAGGAATATTATTTGGGGTTCCAGCCATGGAGAAGAGATTGGACACGAGGAGAAGATAAGGAACACACCCATTATCAAGAAATCACATTAGGATTCTCTTTTTAACCTGTTCCTTAAAACACTAGTGCTTACGAAATCTATTGGAGGCAGAAGCAGTCAAGGGTAGCTTAGGGTTAGGGTTAGGGTTAGGGTACGGCTTAGGGTACGGGTTCGGCGAGGGGTTCGGATAGGGCGTAGGGTATGGGTTAGGGTTAGGGTTAGGTTTAGTGTTAGGGTTAGGGCTCGATTTAGGGTACGGGTTAGGATTAGGGTACGCGTTAGGGTTAGGGTAGGGGTTAGGGTTAGGGTACGCGTTAGGGTGAGGGTAGTTATTAAACCTATCACACTCTCTAGATACCCCTTAGCACGTAAAGGAATATTATTTGGGGGTCCAGCCATGGAGAAGAGTTTAGACACGAGGAGAAAATAAGGAACACACCCATTATCAAGAAATCACATTAGGATTCTCTTTTTAACCTGTTCCTTAAAACACTAGTGCTTAGGAAATCTATTGGAGGCAGAAGCCCTCAAGGGTAGCTTAGGTTTAGGGTTAGGGTTAGGGTGAGGTTTAGGGTACGGCTTAGGGTACGGGTTCGGGGAGGGGTTCGGGTAGGGCGTAGGGTATGGGTTAGGGTTAGGGTTAGGGTTAGTGTTAGGGTTAGGGCTCGGTTTAGGGTACGGATTAGGATTAGGGTACGCGTTAGTGTTAGGGTAGGGGTTAGGGTTAGGGTACGCGATAGGCTGAGGTTAGTTATTAAACCTATCCCACTCTCAAGATACCCCTTAGCACGTAAAGGAATATTATTTGGGGGTCCAGCCATGGAGAAGAGTTTAGACACTAGGAGAAGATAAGGAACACACCCATTATCAAGAAATCCCATTAGGATTCTTTTTTAACCTGTTCCTTAAAACACTAGTGCTTAGGAAATCTATTGGAGGCAGAAGCCGTCAAGGGTAGCTTAGTGTTAGGGTTAGGGTTAGGGTGAGGGTTAGGGTACGGCTTAGGGTACGGGTTCGGGGAGGGGTTCGGGTAGGGCGTAGGGTATGGGTTAGCGTTAGGGTTAGGGTTAGTGTTAGGGTTAGGGCTCGGTTTAGGGTACGGGTTAGGATTAGGGTACGCGTTAGTGTTAGGGTAGGGGTTAGGGTTAGGGTACGCGATAGGGTGAGGTTAGTTACTAAACCTATCATACTCTCCAGATACCCCTTAGCACGTAAAGGAATATTATTTGGGGGTCCAGCCATGGAGAAGAGTTTAGACACGAGGAGAAGATAAGGAACACACCCATTATCAAGAAATCACATTAGGATTCTCTTTTTAACCTGTTCCTTAAAACACTAGTACTTAGGAAATGTATTGGAGGCAGAAGCAGTCAAGGGTAGCTTAGGGTTAGGGTTAGGGTTAGGGTACGGCTTAGGGTACGCGTTCGGGGAGGGGTTCGGGTAGGGCGTAGGGTATGGGTTAGGGTTAGGGTTAGGGTTAGTGTTAGGGTTACGGCTCGGTTTAGGGTACGGGTTAGGATTAGGGTACGCGTTAGGGTTAGGCTAGGGGTTAGGGTTAGGGTATGCGATAGGGTGAGGTTAGTTATTAAACCTATCCCACTCTCAAGATACCCCTTAGCACGTAAAGGAATATTATTTGGGGTTCCAGCCATGGAGAAGAGTTTAGACACTAGGAGAAAATAAGGAACACACCCATTATCAAGAAATCCCATTAGGATTCTCTTTTTAACCTGTTCCTTAAAACACTAGTGCTTAGGAAATCTATTGGAGGCAGAAGCAGTCAAGGGTAGCTTAGTGTTAGGGTTAGGGTTAGGGTGAGGGTTAGGGTACGGCTTAGTGTACGGGTTCGGGGAGGGGTTCGGGTAGGGCGTAGGGTATGGGTTAGCGTTAGGGTTAGGGTTAGTGTTAGGGTTAGGGCTCAGTTTAGGGTACGGGTTAGGATTAGGGTACGCGTTAGTGTTAGGGTAGGGGTTAGGGTTAGAGTACGCGATAGGGTGAGGTTAGTTATTAAACCTATCCCACTCTCAAGATACCCCTTAGCACGTAAAGGAATATTATTTGGGGGTCCAGCCATGGAGAAGAGTTTAGACACGAGGAGAAGATAAGGAACACACCCATTATCAAGAAATCACATTAGGATTCTCTTTTTAACCTGTTCCTTAAAACACTAGTACTTAGGAAATCTATTGGAGGCAGAAGCAGTCAAGGGTAGCTTAGGGTTAGGGTTAGGGTTAGGGTACGGCTTAGGGTACGGGTTCGGGGAGGGTTTCGGTTAGGGCGTAGGGTATGGGTTAAGGTTAGGGTTAGGGTTAGTGTTAGGGTTAGGGCTCGGTTTAGGGTACGGGTTAGGATTAGGGTATGCGTTAGTGTTAGGGTAGGGAGGGGTTAGGGTTAGGGTACGCGTTAAGGTGAGGGTAGTTATTAAACCTATCACACTCTCTAGATACCCCTTAGCACGTAAAGGAATATTATTTGGGGGTCCAGCCATGGAGAAGAGTTTAGACACGAGGAGAAGATAAGGAACACACCCATTATCAAGAAATCACATTAGGATTCTCTTTTTAACCTGTTCCTTAAAACACTAGTGCTTAGGAAATCTATTGGAGGCAGAAGCCGTCAAGGGTAGCTTAGGTTTAGGGTTAGGGTTAGGGTGAGGGTTAGGGTACGGCTTAGGGTACGGTTTCAGGGAGGGGTTCGGGTAGGGCGTAGGGTATGGGTTAGGGTTAGGGTTAGGGTTAGTGTTAGTGTTAGGGCTCGGTTTAGGGTACGGGTTAGGAGTAGGGTACGCGTTAGGGTTAGGGTAGGGGTTAGGGTTAGGGTACGCGTTAGGGTGAGGGTAGTTATTAAACCTATCCCACTCTCTAGATACCCCTTAGCACGTAAATGAATATTATTTGGGGGTCCAGCCATGGAGAAGAGTTTAGACACGAGGAGAAGATAAGGAACACACCCATTATCAAGAAATCACATTAGGATTCTCTTTTTAACCTGTTCCTTAAAACACTAGTGCTTAGGAAATCTATTGGAGGCAGAAGCAGTCAAGGGTAGCTTAGGGTTAGGGTGAGGGTGAGGGTTAGGGTACGGCTTAGGGTACGGGTTCGGGGAGGTGTTCGGGTAGGGCGTAGGGTATGGTTTAGGGTTAGGGTTAGGGTTAGTGTTAGGGTTAGGGCTCGGTTTAGGGTACGGGTTAGGATTAGGTTACGCGTTAGTGTTAGGGTAGGGGTTAGGGTTAGGGTACGCGATACGGTGAGGTTAGTTATTAAACCTATCACACTCTTTAGATACCCCTTAGCACGTAAAGGAATATTATTTGTGGGTCCAGCCATGGAGAAGAGTTTAGACACTAGGAGAAGATAAGGAACACACCCATTATCACGAAATCACATTAGGATTCTCTTTTTAACCTGTTCCTTAAAACACTATTGCTTAGGAAATCTATTGGAGGCAGAAGCAGTCAAGGGTAGCTTAGGGTTAGGGTTAGGGTTAGGGTGAGGGTTAGGGTACGGCTTAGGGTACGGGTTCGGGGAGGGGTTCGGGTAGGGCGTAGGGTATGGGTTAGGGTTAGGGTTAGGGCTAGTGTTAGGGTTAGGGCTCGGTTTAGGGTACGGGTTAGGATTAGGGTACGCGTTAGTGTTAGCGTAGGGGTTAGGGTTATGGTACGCACTAGGGTGAGGGTAGTTATTAAACCTATCCCACTCTCTAGATACCCCTTAGCACGTAAAGGAATATTATTTGTGGGTCCAGCCATGGAGAAGAGTTTAGACACTAGGAGAAGATAAGGAACACACCCATTATCACGAAATCACATTAGGATTCTCTTTTTAACCTGTTCCTTAAAACACTAGTGCTTAGGACATCTATTGGAGGCAGAAGCAGTCAAGGGTAGCTTAGGGTTAGGGTTAGGGTTAGGGTTAGGGTGAGGGTTAGGGTACGGCTTAGGGTACGGGTTCGGGGAGGGGTTCGGGTAGGGCGTAGGGTATGGGTTAGGGTTACGGTTAGGGTTAGTGTTAGGGTTAGGGCTCGGTTTAGGTTACGGGTTAGGATTAGGGTACGCGTTAGGGTTAGGGTAGGGGTTAGGGTTAGGGTACGCGATAGGGTGAGGTTAGTTATTAAACCTATCCCACTCTCTAGATACCCCTTAGCACGTAAAGGAATATTATTTGGGGGTCCCGCCATGGAGAAGAGTTTAGACACTAGGAGAATATAAGGAACACACCATTATCAAGAAATCACATTAGGATTCTCTTTTTAACCTGTTCCTTAAAACACTAGTGCTTAGGAAATCTATTAAAGGCAGAAGCAGTCAAGGGTAGCTTAGGGTTAGGGTTAGGGTTAGGGTGAGGGTTAGGGTACGGCTTAGGGTACGGGTTCGGGGAGGGGTCGGGTAGGGCGTAGGGTATGGGTTAGGTTTAGGGTTAGCGCTAGTGTTAGGGTTAGGGCTCGGTTTAGGGTACGGGTTAGGATTAGGGTACGCGTTAGGGTTAGGGTAGGGGTTAGGGTTAGGGTACGCGTTAGGGTGAGGGTAGTTATTAAACCTATCCCGCTCTCTAGATACCCCTTAGCACGTAAAGGAATATTATTTGGGGGTCCAGCCATGGAGAAGAGTTTAGACACTAGGAGAAGATAAGGAACACACCCATTATCAAGAAATCACATTAGGATTCTCTTTTTAACCTGTTCCTTAAAACACTAGTGCTTAGGAAATCTATTGGAGGCAGAAGCAGTCAAGGGTAGCTTAGGGTTAGGGTTAGGGTTAGGGTGAGTGTTAGGGTACGGCTTAGGGTACGGGTTCGGGGAGGGGTTCGGGTAGGGCGTAGGGTATGGTTTAGGGTTAGGGTTAGGGTTAGTGTTAGGGTTAGGGCTCGGTTTAGGGTACGGGTTAGGATTAGGGTACGCGTTAGTGTTAGGGTAGGGGTTAGGGTTAGGGTACGCGATAGGGTGAGGTTAGTTATTAAACCTATCCCACTCTCTAGATCCCCCTTAGCACGTAAAGGAATATTATTTGGGGGTCCAGCCATGGAGAAGAATTTAGACACGAGGAGAAGATAAGGAACACACCCATTATCAAGAAATCACATTAGGATCCTCTTTTTAACCTGTTCCTTAAAACACTAGTGCTTAGGAAATCTATTGGAGGCAGAAGCCGTCAAGGGTAGCTTAGGGTTAGGGTTAGGGTGAGGGTGAGGGTTAGGGTACGGCTTAGGGTACGGGTTTGGGGAGGGGTTCGGGTAGGGCGTAGGGTATGGGTTAGGGTTAGGGTTAGGGTTAGTGTTAGGGTTAGGGCTCGGTTTAGGGTACGGGTTAGGATTAGGGTACGCGTTAGGGTTAGGGTAGGGGTTAGGGTTAGGGTACGCGAAAGGGTGAGGTTAGTTATTAAACCTATCCCACTCTCTAGATACCCCTTAGCACGTAAAGGAATATTATTTGTGGGTCCAGACATGGAGAAGAGTTTAGACACTAGGAGAAGATAAGGAACACACCCATTATCACGAAATCACATTAGGATTCTCTTTTTAACCTGTTCCTTAAAACACTAGTGCTTAGGAAATCTATTGGTGGCAGAAGCAGTCAAGGGTAGCTTAGGGTTAGGGTTAGGGTTAGGGTGAGGGTTAGGGTACGGCTTAGGGTACGGGTTCGGGGAGGGGTTCGGGTAGGGCGTAGGGTATGGGTTAGGGTTAGGGTTAGGGTTAGTGTTAGGGTTAGGGCTCGGTTTAGGGTACGGGTTAGGATTAGGGTACGCGTTAGGGTTAGGGTAGGGGTTAGGGTTAGGGTACGCGATAGGGTGAGGGTAGTTATTAAACCTATCACACTCTCTAGATACCCCTTAGCACGTAAAGGAATATTATTTGGGGGTCCATCCATGGAGAAGAGTTTAGACACGAGGAGAAGATAAGGAACACACCCATTATCAAGAAATCACATTAGGATTCTCTTTTTAACCTGTTCCTTAAAACACTAGTGCTTAGGAAATCTATTGGAGGCAGAAGCAGTCAAGGATAGATTAGGGTTAGGGTTAGGGTTAGGGTACAGCTTAGGGTACGGGTTCGGGGAGGGGTTCGGGTAGGGCGTAGGGTATGGGTTAGGGTTAGGGTTAGGGTTAGTGTTAGGGTTAGGGCTCGGTTTAGGGTACGGGTTAGGATTAGGGTACGCGTTAGGGTTAGGGTAGGTGTTAGGGTTAGGCTACGCGTTAGGGTGAGTGTAGTTATTAAACCTATCCCACTCTCTAGATACCCTCTAGCACGTAAAGGAATATTATTTGGGGGTCCAGCCATGGAGAAGAGTTTAGACACTAGGAGAAGATAAGGAACACACCCATTATCAAGAAATCACATTAGGATTCTCTATTTAACCTGTTCCTTAAAACACTAGTACTTAGGAAATCTCTTGGAGGCAGAAGCAGTCAAGGGTAGCTTAGTGTTAGGGTTAAGGTTAGGGTGAGGGTTAGGGTACGGCTTAGGGTACTGGTTCGGGGAGGAGTTCGGGTAGGGCGTAGGGTATGGGTTAGGGTTAGGGTTAGGGTTAGTGTTAGGGTTAGGGCTCGGTTTAGGGTACGGGTTAGGATTAGGGTACGCGTTAGTGTTAGGGTAGGGGTTAGGGTTAGGGTACGCGATAGGGTGAAGTTAGTTATTAAACCTATCCCACTCTCTAGATATCCCCTAGCACGTAAAGCAATATTATTTGGGGGTCCAGCCATGGAGAAGAGTTTAGACACTAGGAGAAGATAAGGAACACACCCATTATCAAGAAATCACATTAGGATTCTCTTTTTAACCTGTTCCTTAAAACACTAGTACTTAGGAAATCTCTTGGAGGCAGAAGCAGTCAAGGGTAGCTTAGTGTTAGGGTTAGGGTTATGGTGAGGGTTAGAGTACGGCTTAGGGTACGGGTTCGGGGAGGATTTCGGGTAGGGCGTAGGGTATGGGTTAGGGTTAGGGTTAGGGTTAGTGTTAGGGTTAGGGCTCGGTTTAGGGTACAGGTTAGGATTAGGGTACGCGTTAGTGTTAGGTTAGGGGTTAGGGTTAGTGTACGCGATAGGGTGAAGTTAGTTATTAAACCTATCCCACTCTCTAGATACCCCTTAGCACGTAAAGGAATATTATTTGGGGGTCCAGCCATGGAGAAGAGTTTAGACACGAGGAGAAGATAAGGAACACACCCATTATCAAGAAATCACATTAGGATCCTCTTTTTAACCTGTTCCTTAAAACACTAGTGCTTAGGAAATCTATTGGAGGCAGAAGCAGTCAAGGGTAGCTTAGGGTTAGGGTTAGGGTGAGGGTGAGGGTTAGGGTACGGCTTAGGGTACGGGTTTGGGGAGGGGTTCGGGTAGGGCGTAGGGTATGGGTTAGGGTTAGGGTTAGGGTTAGTGTTAGGGTTAGGGCTCGGTTTAGGGTACGGGTTAGGATTAGGGTACGCGTTAGGGTTAGGGTAGGGGTTAGGGTTAGGGTACGCGAAAGGGTGAGGTTAGTTATTAAACCTATCCCACTCTCTAGATACCCCTTAGCACGTAAAGGAATATTATTTGTGGGTCCAGACATGGAGAAGAGTTTAGACACTAGGAGAAGATAAGGAACACACCCATTATCACGAAATCACATTAGGATTCTCTTTTTAACCTGTTCCTTAAAACACTAGTGCTTAGGAAATCTATTGGTGGCAGAAGCAGTCAAGGGTAGCTTAGGGTTAGGGTTAGGGTTAGGGTGAGGGTTAGGGTACGGCTTAGGGTACGGGTTCGGGGAGGGGTTCGGGTAGGGCGTAGGGTATGGGTTAGGGTTAGGGTTAGGGTTAGTGTTAGGGTTAGGGCTCGGTTTAGGGTACGGGTTAGGATTAGGGTACGCGTTAGGGTTAGGGTAGGGGTTAGGGTTAGGGTACGCGATAGGGTGAGGGTAGTTATTAAACCTATCACACTCTCTAGATACCCCTTAGCACGTAAAGGAATATTATTTGGGGGTCCATCCATGGAGAAGAGTTTAGACACGAGGAGAAGATAAGGAACACACCCATTATCAAGAAATCACATTAGGATTCTCTTTTTAACCTGTTCCTTAAAACACTAGTGCTTAGGAAATCTATTGGAGGCAGAAGCAGTCAAGGATAGATTAGGGTTAGGGTTAGGGTTAGGGTACAGCTTAGGGTACGGGTTCGGGGAGGGGTTCGGGTAGGGCGTAGGGTATGGGTTAGGGTTAGGGTTAGGGTTAGTGTTAGGGTTAGGGCTCGGTTTAGGGTACGGGTTAGGATTAGGGTACGCGTTAGGGTTAGGGTAGGTGTTAGGGTTAGGCTACGCGTTAGGGTGAGTGTAGTTATTAAACCTATCCCACTCTCTAGATACCCTCTAGCACGTAAAGGAATATTATTTGGGGGTCCAGCCATGGAGAAGAGTTTAGACACTAGGAGAAGATAAGGAACACACCCATTATCAAGAAATCACATTAGGATTCTCTATTTAACCTGTTCCTTAAAACACTAGTACTTAGGAAATCTCTTGGAGGCAGAAGCAGTCAAGGGTAGCTTAGTGTTAGGGTTAAGGTTAGGGTGAGGGTTAGGGTACGGCTTAGGGTACTGGTTCGGGGAGGAGTTCGGGTAGGGCGTAGGGTATGGGTTAGGGTTAGGGTTAGGGTTAGTGTTAGGGTTAGGGCTCGGTTTAGGGTACGGGTTAGGATTAGGGTACGCGTTAGTGTTAGGGTAGGGGTTAGGGTTAGGGTACGCGATAGGGTGAAGTTAGTTATTAAACCTATCCCACTCTCTAGATATCCCCTAGCACGTAAAGCAATATTATTTGGGGGTCCAGCCATGGAGAAGAGTTTAGACACTAGGAGAAGATAAGGAACACACCCATTATCAAGAAATCACATTAGGATTCTCTTTTTAACCTGTTCCTTAAAACACTAGTACTTAGGAAATCTCTTGGAGGCAGAAGCAGTCAAGGGTAGCTTAGTGTTAGGGTTAGGGTTATGCTGAGGGTTAGAGTACGGCTTAGGGTACGGGTTCGGGGAGGATTTCGGGTAGGGCGTAGGGTATGGGTTAGGGTTAGGGTTAGGGTTAGTGTTAGGGTTAGGGCTCGGTTTAGGGTACAGGTTAGGATTAGGGTACGCGTTAGTGTTAGGTTAGGGGTTAGGGTTAGTGTACGCGATAGGGTGAAGTTAGTAATTAAACCTATCCCACTCTCTAGATACCCCTTAGCACGTAAAGGAATATTATTTGGGGGTCCAGCCATGGAGAAGAGTTTAGACACGAGGAGAAGATAAGGAACACACCCATTATCAAGAAATCACATTAGGATCCTCTTTTTAACCTGTTCCTTAAAACACTAGTGCTTAGGAAATCTATTGGAGGCAGAAGCAGTCAAGGGTAGCTTAGGGTTAGGGTTAGGGTGAGGGTGAGGGTTAGGGTACGGCTTAGGGTACGGGTTTGGGGAGGGGTTCGGGTAGGGCGTAGGGTATGGGTTAGGGTTAGGGTTAGGGTTAGTGTTAGGGTTAGGGCTCGGTTTAGGGTACGGGTTAGGATTAGGGTACGCGTTAGGGTTAGGGTAGGGGTTAGGGTTAGGGTACGCGAAAGGGTGAGGTTAGTTATTAAACCTATCCCACTCTCTAGATACCCCTTAGCACGTAAAGGAATATTATTTGTGGGTCCAGACATGGAGAAGAGTTTAGACACTAGGAGAAGATAAGGAACACACCCATTATCACGAAATCACATTAGGATTCTCTTTTTAACCTGTTCCTTAAAACACTAGTGCTTAGGAAATCTATTGGTGGCAGAAGCAGTCAAGGGTAGCTTAGGGTTAGGGTTAGGGTTAGGGTGAGGGTTAGGGTACGGCTTAGGGTACGGGTTCGGGGAGGGGTTCGGGTAGGGCGTAGGGTATGGGTTAGGGTTAGGGTTAGGGTTAGTGTTAGGGTTAGGGCTCGGTTTAGGGTACGGGTTAGGATTAGGGTACGCGTTAGGGTTAGGGTAGGGGTTAGGGTTAGGGTACGCGATAGGGTGAGGGTAGTTATTAAACCTATCACACTCTCTAGATACCCCTTAGCACGTAAAGGAATATTATTTGGGGGTCCATCCATGGAGAAGAGTTTAGACACGAGGAGAAGATAAGGAACACACCCATTATCAAGAAATCACATTAGGATTCTCTTTTTAACCTGTTCCTTAAAACACTAGTGCTTAGGAAATCTATTGGAGGCAGAAGCAGTCAAGGATAGATTAGGGTTAGGGTTAGGGTTAGGGTACAGCTTAGGGTACGGGTTCGGGGAGGGGTTCGGGTAGGGCGTAGGGTATGGGTTAGGGTTAGGGTTAGGGTTAGTGTTAGGGTTAGGGCTCGGTTTAGGGTACGGGTTAGGATTAGGGTACGCGTTAGGGTTAGGGTAGGTGTTAGGGTTAGGCTACGCGTTAGGGTGAGTGTAGTTATTAAACCTATCCCACTCTCTAGATACCCTCTAGCACGTAAAGGAATATTATTTGGGGGTCCAGCCATGGAGAAGAGTTTAGACACTAGGAGAAGATAAGGAACACACCCATTATCAAGAAATCACATTAGGATTCTCTATTTAACCTGTTCCTTAAAACACTAGTACTTAGGAAATCTCTTGGAGGCAGAAGCAGTCAAGGGTAGCTTAGTGTTAGGGTTAAGGTTAGGGTGAGGGTTAGGGTACGGCTTAGGGTACTGGTTCGGGGAGGAGTTCGGGTAGGGCGTAGGGTATGGGTTAGGGTTAGGGTTAGGGTTAGTGTTAGGGTTAGGGCTCGGTTTAGGGTACGGGTTAGGATTAGGGTACGCGTTAGTGTTAGGGTAGGGGTTAGGGTTAGGGTACGCGATAGGGTGAAGTTAGTTATTAAACCTATCCCACTCTCTAGATATCCCCTAGCACGTAAAGCAATATTATTTGGGGGTCCAGCCATGGAGAAGAGTTTAGACACTAGGAGAAGATAAGGAACACACCCATTATCAAGAAATCACATTAGGATTCTCTTTTTAACCTGTTCCTTAAAACACTAGTACTTAGGAAATCTCTTGGAGGCAGAAGCAGTCAAGGGTAGCTTAGTGTTAGGGTTAGGGTTATGGTGAGGGTTAGAGTACGGCTTAGGGTACGGGTTCGGGGAGGATTTCGGGTAGGGCGTAGGGTATGGGTTAGGGTTAGGGTTAGGGTTAGTGTTAGGGTTAGGGCTCGGTTTAGGGTACAGGTTAGGATTAGGGTACGCGTTAGTGTTAGGTTAGGGGTTAGGGTTAGTGTACGCGATAGGGTGAAGTTAGTTATTAAACCTATCCCACTCTCTAGATACCCCTTAGCACGTAAAGGAATATTATTTGGGGGTCCAGCCATGGAGAAGACTTTAGACACGAGGAGAAGATAAGGAACACACCCATTATCAAGAAATCACATTAGGATTCTCTTTTTAACCTGTTCCTTAAAACACTAGTGCTTAGGAAATCTATTGGAGGCAGAAGCCGTCAAGGGTAGCTTAGGTTTAGGGTTTGGGTTAGGGTGAGGGTTAGGGTACGGCTTAGGGTACGGGTTCAGGGAGGGGTTCGGGTAGGGCGTAGGGTATGGGTTAGGGTTAGGGTTAGTGTTAGGGTTCGGGCTCGGTTTAGGGTATGGGTTAGGATTAGGGTACGCGTTAGTGTTAGGGTAGGGGTTAGGGTTAGGTTACGCTTTAGGGTGAGGTTAGTTATTAAACCTATCCCACTCTCTAGATACCCCTTAGCACGTAAAGGAATATTATTTGGGGGTCCAGCCATGGAGAAGAGTTTAGACACTAGGAAAAGATAAGGAGCACACCCATTATCATAAAATCACATTAGGATTCTCTTTTTAACCTGTACCTTAAAACATTAGTGCTTAGGAAATCTATTGGTGGCAGAAGCAGTCAAGGGTAGCTTAGGGTTAGGGTTAGGGTTAGGGTGAGGGTTAGGGCTCGGTTTAGGGTACGGGTTAGGATTAGGGTACGCGTTAGTCTTAGGGGAGGGGTTAGGGTTAGGGTACGCGATAGGGTGAGGTTAGTTATTAAACCTATCCCACTCTCTAGATACCCCTTAGCACGTAAAGGAATATTATTTGGGGGTCCAGCCATGGAGAAGAGTTTAGACACTAGGAGAAGATAAGGAACACACCCATTATCAAGAAATCACATTAGGATTCTCTTTTTAACCTGTTCCTTAAAACACTAGTGCTTAGGAAATCTATTGGAGGCAGAAGAAGTCAAGGGTAGCTTAGGGTTAGGGTTAGGTTTAGGGTGAGGGTTAGGGTACGGCTTAGGGTACGGGTTCGGGGAGGGGTTCGGGTAGGGCGTAGGGTATGGGTTAGGGTTAGGGTTAGGGTTAGTGTTAGGGTTAGGGCTCGGTTTAGGGTACTGGTTAGGATTAGGGTACGCGTTAGGGTTAGGGTAGGTGTTAGGGTTAGTGTACACTTTAGGGTGAGAGTAGTTATTAAACCTATCCCACTCTCTAGATACCCCTTAGCACGTAAAGGAATATTATTTGGGGGTCCAGCCATGGAGAAGAGTTTAGACACGAGGAGAAGATAAGGAACACACCCATTATCAAGAAATCACATTAGGATTCTCTTTTTAACCTGTTCTTTAAAACACTAGTGCTTAGGAAATCTATTGGAGGCAGAAGCAGTCAAGGGTAGCTTAGTGTTAGGGTTAGGGTTAGGGTGAGGGTTAGGGTACGGCTTAGGGTACGGGTTCGGGGAGGAGTTCGGGTAGGGCGTAGGGTATGGGTTAGGGTTAGGGTTAGGGTTAGTGTTAGGGTTAGGGCTCGGTTTAGGGTACGGGTTAGGATTAGGGTACGCGTTAGTGTTAAGGTAGGGGTTAGGGTTAGGGTACGCGATAGGGTGAAGTTAGTTATTAAACCTATCCCACTCTCTAGATACCCCTTAGCACATAAAGGAATATTATTTGGGGGTCCAGCCATGGAGAAGAGTTTAGACACGAGGAGAAGATAAGGAACACACCCATTATCAAGAAATCACATTAGGATCCTCTTTTTAACCTGTTCCTTAAAACACTAGTGCTTAGGAAATCTATTGGAGACAGAAGCCGTCAAGGGTAGCTTAGGTTTAGGGTTAGGGTTAGGGTGAGGGTTATGGTACGGCTTAGGGTACGGGTTCAGGGAGGGGTTCGGGTAGGGCGTAGGGTATGGGTTAGGGTTAGGGTTAGTGTTAGGGTTCGGGCTCGGTTTAGGGTATGGGTTAGGATTAGGGTACGCGTTAGTGTTAGGGTAGGGGTTAGGGTTAGGTTACGCTTTAGGGTGAGGTTAGTTATTAAACCTATCCCACTCTCTAGATACCCCTTAGCACGTAAAGGAATATTATTTGGGGGTCCAGCCATGGAGAAGAGTTTAGACACTAGGAGAAGATAAGGAGCACACCCATTATCAAAAAATCACATTAGGATTCTCTTTTTAACCTGTACCTTAAAACACTAGTGGTTAGGAAATCTATTGGTGGCAGAAGCAGTCAAGGGTAGCTTAGGGTTAGGGTTAGGGTTAGGGTGAGGGTTAGGGTACGGCTTAGGGTACGGGTTCGGGGAGGGGTTCGGGTAGGGCGTAGGGTATGGGTTAGGGTTAGGTTTAGGGTTAGTGTTAGGGTTAGGGCTCGGTTTAGGGTACGGGTTAGGATTAGGGTACGCGTTACTCTTAGGGGAGGGGTTAGGGTTAGGGTACGCGATAGGGTGAGGTTAGTTATTAAACCTGTCACACTCTCTAGATACCCCTTAGCACGTAAAGGAATATTATTTGGGTTCCAGCCATGGAGAAGAGTTTAGACCCTAGGAGAAGATAAGGAACACACTCATTATCAAGAAATCACATTAGGATTCTCTTTTTAACCTGTTCCGTAAAACACTAGTGCTTAGGAAATCTATTGGAGGCAGAAGCAGTCAAGGGTAGCTTAGGGTTAGGGTTAGGTTTAGGGTGAGGGTTAGGGTACGGCTTAGGGTACGGGTTCGGGGAGGGGTTCAGGTAGGGCGTAGGGTATGGGTTAGGGTTAGGGTTAGGGTTAGTGTTAGTGTTAGGGCTCGGTTTAGGGTACGGGTTAGGATTAGGGTACGCGTTAGTGTTAGGGTAGGGGTTAGGGTTAGGGTACACTTTAGGGTGAGAGTAGTTATTAAACCTATCCCACTCTCTAGATACCCCTTAGCACGTAAACGAATATTATTTGTGGGTCCAGCCATGGAGAAGAGTTTAGACACTAGGAGAAGATAAGGAACACACCCATTATCAAGAAATCACATTAGGATTCTCTTTTTAACCTGTTCCTTAAAACACTAGTGCTTAGGAAATCTATTGGTGGCAGAAGCACTCAAGGGTAGCTTAGGGTTAGGGTTAGGGTTAGGGTGAGGTTTAGGGTACGGCTTAGGGTACGGGTTCGGGTAGGGCATAGGGTATGGGTTAGGGTTAGGGTTAGGGTTAGTGTTAGGGTTAGGGTTCGGTTTAGGGTACGGGTTAGGATTAGGGTACGCGTTAGGGTTAGGGTAGGGGTTAGGGTTAGGGTACGCGTTAGGGTGAGGGTAGTTATTAAACCTATCACACTCTCTAGATACCCCTTAGCACGTAAAGGAATATTATTTGGGGGTCCAGCCATGGAGAAGAGTTTAGACACGAGGAGAAGATAAGGAACACACCCATTATCAAGAAATCACATTAGGATTCTCTTTTTAACCTGTTCCTTAAAACACTAGTGCTTAGGAAATCTATTGGAGGCAGAAGCAGTCAAGGGTAGCTTAGGGTTAGGGTTAGGGTTAGGGTACGGCTTAGGGTACAGGTTCAGGGAGGGGTTCGGGTAGGGCGTAGGGTATGGGTTAGGGTTAGGGTTAGGGCTAGTGTTAGGGTTAGGGCTCGGTTTAGGGTACGGGTTAGGATTAGTGTACGCGTTAGTGTTAGGGTAGGGGTTAGGGTTATGGTACGCACTAGGGTGAGGGTAGTTATTAAACCTATCCCACTCTGTAGATACCCCGTAGCACGTAAAGGAATATTATTTGGGGGGTCCAGCCATGGAGAAGAGTTTAGACACTAGGAGAAGATAAGGAACACACCCATTATCAAGAAATCACATTAGGATTCTCTTTTTAACCTGTTCCTTAAAACACTAGTGCTTAGGAAATCTATTGGAGGCAGAAGCAATCAAGGGTAGCTTAGGGTTAGGGTTAGAGTTAGGGTGAGGGTTAGGGGTACGGCTTAGGGTACGGGTTCGGGGAGGGGTTTGGGTAGGGCGTAGGGTATGGGTTAGGGTTAGGGTTAGGGTTAGTGTTAGTGTAAGGGCTCGGTTTAGGGTACGGGTTAGGATTAGGGTACGCGTTAGGGTTAGGGTAGCGGTTAGGGTTAGGGTACGCTTTAGGGTGAGAGTAGTTATTAAACCTATCCCACTCTCTAGATACCCCTTAGCACGTAAAGGAATATTATTTGGGGGTCCAGCCATTTAGAAGAGCTTAGACACTAGGAGAAGATAAGGAACACACCCATTATCAAGAAATCACATTAGGATTCTCTTTTTAACCTGTTCCTTAAAACACTAGTGCTTAGGAAATCTATTGGAGGCAGAAGCAGTCAAGGGTAGCTTAGGGTTAGGGTTAGGTTTAGGGTGAGGGTTAGGGTACGGCTTAGGGTACGGGTTCGGGGAGGGGTTCGGGTAGGGCGTAAGGTATGGGTTAGGGTTAGGGTTAGCGCAGGTGTTAGGGTTAGGGCTCGGTTTAGGGTACGGGTTAGGATTAGGGTACGCGTTAGGGTTAGGGTAGGGGTTAGGGTTAGGGTACGCGTTAGGGTGAGGGTAGTTATTAAACCTATCACACTCTCTAGATACCCCTTAGCACGTAAAGGAATATTATTTGGGGATCCAGCCATGGAGAAGAGTTTAGACACTAGGAGAAGATAAGGAACACACCCATTATCAAGAAATCACATTAGGATTCTCTTTTTAACCTGTTCCTTAAAACACTAGTGCTTAGGAAATCTGTTGGAGGCAGAAGCCATCAAGGGTAGCTTAGGGTTAGGGTTAGGGTTAGGATGACGGTTAGGGTACGGCTTAGGGTACGGGTTCGGGGAGGGGTTCGGGTAGGGCGTAGGGTATGGGTTAGGGTTAGGGTTAGGGTTAGTGTTAGGGTTAGGGCTCGGTTTAGGCTACGGGTTAGGATTAGGGTACGCGTTAGGGTTAGGGCTCGGTTTAGGCTACGGGTTAGGATTAGGGTACGCGTTAGTGTTAGGGTAGGGGTTAGGGTTAGGGTACGCGATAGGGTGAGGTTAGTTATTAAACCTATCCCACTCTCTAGATACCCCTTAGCACGTAAAGGAATATTATTTGGGGGTCCAGCCATGGAGAAGAGTTTAGACACGAGGAGAACATAAGGAACACACCCATTATCAAGAAATCACATTAGGATTCTCTTTTTAACCTGTTCCTTAAAACACTAGTGCTTAGGAAATCTATTGGAGGCAGAAGAAGTCAAGGGTAGCTTAGGGTTAGGGTTAGGGTTAGGGTACGGCTTAGGGTTCGGTTTCGGGGAGGGGTTTGGGTAGGGCGTAGTGTATGGGTTAGGGTTAGGGTTAGGGTTAGTGTTAGGGTTAGGGCTCGGTTTAGGGTACGGGTTAGGATTAGGGTACGCGTTAGGGTTAGGGTAGGGGTTAGGGATAGGGTATGCGATAGGGTGAGATTAGTTATTAAACCTATCACACTCTCTAGATACCCCTTAGCACGTAAAGGAATATTATTTGTGGGTCCAGCCATGGAGAAGAGTTTAGACACTAGGAGAAGATAAGGAACACAACCATTATCACGAAATCACATTAGGATTCTCTTTTTAACCTGTTCCTTAAAACACTAGTACTTAGGAAATCTCTTGGAGGCAGAAGCAGTCAAGGGTAGCTTAGTGTTAGGGTTAGGGTTAGGGTGAGGGTTAGGGTACGGCTTAGGGTACGGGTTCGGGGAGGAGTTCGGGTAGGGCGTAGGGTATGGGTTAGGGTTAGGGTTAGGGTTAGTGTTAGGGTTAGGGCTCGGTTTAGGGTACGGGTTAGGATTAGGGTACGCGTTAGTGTTAGGGTAGGGGTTAGGGTTAGGGTACGCGATAGGGTGAAGTTAGTTATTAAACCTATCCCACTCTCTAGATACCCCTTAGCACGTAAAGGAATATTATTTGGGGGTCCAGCCATGGAGAAGAGTTTAGACACGAGGAGAAGATAAGGAACACACCCATTATTAACAAATCACATTAGGATCCTCTTTTTAACCTGTTCCTTAAAACACTAGTGCTTAGGAAATCTATTGGAGGCAGAAGCCGTCAAGGGTAGCTTAGGTTTAGGGTTAGGGTTAGGGTTAGGGTGAGGGTTAGGGTACGGCTTAGGGTATGGGTTCAGGGAGGGGTTCGGGTAGGGCGTAGGGTATGGGTTAGGGTTAGGGTTAGTGTTAGGGTTCGGGCTCGGTTTAGGGTACGGGTTAGGATTAGGGTACGCGATAGTGTTAGGGTAGGGGTTAGGGTTAGGTTACGCTTTAGGGTGAGGTTAGTTATTAAACCTATCCCACTCTCTAGATACCCCTTAGCACGTAAAGGAATATTATTTGGGGGTCCAGCCATTGAGAAGAGTTTAGACACTAGGAGAAGATAAGGAGCACACCCATTATCAAGAAATCACATTAGGATTCTCTTTTTAACCTGTACCTTAAAACACTAGTGCTTAGGAAATCTATTGGTGGCAGAAGCACTCAAGGGTAGCTTAAGGTTAGAGTTAGGGTTAGGGTGAGGGTTAGGGTACGGCTTAGGGTACGGGTTCGGGGAGGGGTTCGGGTAGGGCGTGGTGTATGGGATAGGGTTAGGGTTAGGGTTAGTGTTAGGGTAAGGCTCGGTTTAGGGTACGGGTTAGGATTAGGGTACGCGTTAGGGTTAGGGTAGGGGTTAGGGTTAGGGTATGCGATAGGGTGAGGTTAGTTATTAAACCTATCACACTCTCTAGATACCCCTTAGCACGTAAAGGAATATTATTTGTGGGTCCAGCCATGGAGAAGAATTTAGACACTTGGAGAAGTTAAGGAACACACCCATTATCACGAAATCACATTAGGATTCTCTTTTTAACCTGTTCCTTAAAACACTAGTGCTTAGGAAATCTATTGGTGGCAGAAGCACTCAAGGGTAGCTTAGGGTTAGGGTTAGGGTTAGGGTGAGGGTTATGGTACGGTTTAGGGTACGGGTTCGGGTAGGGCGTAGGGTATGGGTTAGGGTTAGGGTTAGTGTTAGGGTTAGGGCTCGGTTTAGGGTACGGGTTAGGATTAGGGTACGCGTTAGGGTTAGGGTAGGGGTTAGGGTTAGGGTATGCGATAGGGTGAGGTTAGTTATTAAACCTATCACACTCTCTAGATACCCCCTAGCACGTAAAGGAATATTATTTGGTGGTCCAGCCATGGAGAAGAGTTTAGACACTAGGAGAAGATAAGGAACACACCCATTATCAAGAAATCACATTAGGATTCTCTTTTTAACCTGTTCCTTAAAACACTAGTACTTAGGAAATCTCTTGGAGGCAGAAGCAGTCAAGGGTAGCTTAGTTTTAGGGTTAGGGTTAGGGTGAGGGTTAGGGTACGGCTTGGGTACGGGTTCTGGGAGGAGTTCGGGTAGGGCGTAGGGTATGGGTTAGGGTTAGGGTTAGGGTTAGTGTTAGGGTTAGGGCTCGTTTTGGGTACGGGTTAGGATTAGGGTACGCGTTAGTGTTAGGGTAGGGGTTAGGGTTAGGGTACGCGATAGGGTGAGGTTAGTTATTAAACCTATCCCACTCTCTAGATACCCCTTAGCACGTAAAGGAATATTATTTGGGGGTCCAGCCATGGAGAAGAGTTTAGACACGAGGAGAAGATAAGGAACACACCCATTATCAACAAATCACATTAGGATCCTCTTTTTAACCTGTTCCTTAAAACACTAGTGCTTAGGAAATCTATTGGAGGCAGAAGCCGTCAAGGGTAGCTTAGGTTTAGGGTTAGGGTTAGGGTTAGGGTGAGGGTTAGGGTACGGCTTAGGGTACGGGTTCAGGGAGGGGTTCGGGTAGGGCGTAGGGTATGGGTTAGGGTTAGGGTTAGTGTTAGGGTTCGGGCTCGGTTTAGGGTACGGGTTAGGATTAGGGTACGCGTTAGTGTTAGGGTAGGGGTTAGGGTTAGGTTACGCTTTAGGGTGAGGTTAGTTATTAAACCTATCCCACTCTCTAGATACCCCTTAGCACGTAAAGGAATATTATTTGGGGGTCCAGCCATGGAGAAGAGTTTAGACACTAGGAGAAGATAAGGAGCACACCCATTATCAAGAAATCACATTAGGATTCTCTTTTTAACCTGTACCTTAAAACACTAGTGCTTAGGAAATCTATTGGTGGCAGAAGCAGTCAAGGGTAGCTTAGGGTTTGTGTTAGGGTTAGGGTGAGGGTTAGGGTACGGCTTAGGGTACGGGTTCGGGGAGGGGTTCGGGTAGGGCGTAGGGTATGGGTTAGGGTTAGGGTTAGGGTTAGTGTTAGGGTTAGGGGCGGTTTAGGCTACGGGTTAGGATTAGGGTACGCGTTAGTGTTAGTGTAGAGGTTAGGGTTAGGGTACGCGATAGGGTGAGGTTAGTTATTAAACCTATCCCACTCTCTAGATACCCCTTAGCACGTAAAGGAATATTATTTGGGGGTCCAGCCATGGAGAAGAGTTTAGACACGAGGAGAAGATAAGGAACACACCCATTATCAAGAAATCACATTAGGATTCTCTTTTTAACCTGTTCCTTAAAACACTAGTGCTTAGGAAATCTATTGGAGGCAGAAGAAGTCAAGGGTAGCTTAGGGTTAGGGTTAGGGTTAGGGTACGGCTTAGGGTTCGGTTTCGGGGAGGGGTTCGGGTAGGGCGTGGTGTATGGGATAGGGTTAGGGTTAGGGTTAGTGTTAGGGTAAGGCTCGGTTTAGGGTACGGGTTAGGATTAGGGTACGCGTTAGGGTTAGGGTAGGGGTTAGGGTTAGGGTATGCGATAGGGTGAGGTTAGTTATTAAACCTATCACACTCTCTAGATACCCCTTAGCACGTAAAGGAATATTATTTGTGGGTCCAGCCATGGAGAAGAATTTAGACACTTGGAGAAGTTAAGGAACACACCCATTATCACGAAATCACATTAGGATTCTCTTTTTAACCTGTTCCTTAAAACACTAGTGCTTAGGAAATCTATTGGTGGCAGAAGCACTCAAGGGTAGCTTAGGGTTAGGGTTAGGGTTAGGGTGAGGGTTAGGGTACGGCTTAGGGAACGGGTTCGGGTAGGGCGTAGGGTATGGGTTAGGGTTAGGGTTAGTGTTAGGGTTAGGGCTCGATTTAGGGTACGGGTTAGGATTAGGGTACGCGTTAGGGTTAGGGTAGGTGTTAGGGTTAGGGTACGCATTAGGGTGAGGGTAGTTATTAAACCTATCCCACTCTCTAGATACCCCCTAGCACGTAAAGGAATATTATTTGGGGGTCCAGCCATGGAGAAGAGTTTAGACACGAGGAGAAGATAAGGAACACACCCATTATCAAGAAATCACATTAGGATCCTCTTTTTAACCTGTTCCTTAAAACACTAGTGCTTAGGAAATCTATTGGAGGCAGAAGCAGTCAAGGGTAGCTTAGGGTTAGGGTTAGGGTTAGGGTGAGGGTTAGGTTATGGCTTAGGGTACGGGTTCGGGGAGGGGTTCGGGTAGGGCGTAGGGTATGGGTTAGGGTTAGGGTTAGGGCTAGTGTTAGGGTTAAGGCTCGGTTTAGGGTACGGGTTAGGATTAGGGTACGCGTTAGTGTTAGGGTAGGGGTTAGGGTTATGGTACGCACTAGGGTGAGGGTAGTTATTAAACCTATCCCACTCTCTAGATACCCCTTAGCACGTAAAGGAATATTATTTGGGAGTCCAGCCATGGAGAAGAGTTTAGACACTAGGAGAAGATAAGGAACACACCCATTATCAAGAAATCACATTAGGATTCTCTTTTTAACCTGTTCCTTAAAACACTAGTGCTTAGGAAATCTATTGGAGGCAGAAGCAATCAAGGGTAGCTTAGGGTTAGGGTTAGAGTTAGGGGGAGGGTTAGGGTACGGCTTAGGGTACGGGTTCGGGGAGGGGTTTGGGTAGGGCGTAGGGTATTGGTTAGGGTTAGGGTTAGGGTTAGTGTTAGTGTAAGGGCTCGGTTTAGGGTACGGGTTAGGATTAGGATACGCGTTAGGGTTAGGGTAGCGGTTAGGGTTAGGGTACGCTTTAGGGTGAGAGTAGTTATTAAACCTATCCCACTCTCTAGATACCCCTTAGCACGTAAAAGTATATTATTTGGGGGTCCAGCCATGGAGAAGAGCTTAGACACTAGGAGAAGATAAGGAACACACCCATTATCAACAAATCACTTTAGGATTCTCTATTTAACCTGTTCCTTAAAACACTAGTGCTTAGGAAATCTATTGGAGGCAGAAGCAGTCAAGGGTAGCTTAGGGTTAGGGTTAGGTTTAGGGTGAGGGTTAGGGTACGGCTTAGGGTATGGGTTCGGGGAGGGGTTCGGGTAGGGCGTAGGGTATGGGTTAGGGTTAGGGTTAGTGTTAGGGTTCGGGCTCGGTTTAGGGTACGGGTTAGGATTAGGGTACGCGTTAGTGTTAGGGTAGGGGTTAGGGTTAGGTTACGCTTTAGGGTGAGGTTAGTTATTAAACCTATCCCACTCTCTAGATACCCCTTACCACGTAAAGGAATATTATTTGGGGGTCCAGCCATGGAGAAGAGTTTAGACACTAGGAGAAGATAAGGAGCACACCCATTAGCAAGAAATCACATTAGGATTCTCTTTTTAACCTGTACCTTAAAACACTAGTGCTTAGGAAATCTATTGGTGGCAGAAGCAGTCAAGGGTAGCTTAGGTTTAGGGTTAGGGTTTGGGTGAGGGTTAGGGTACGGCTTAGGGTACGGGTTCGGGGAGGGGTTCGGGTAGGGCGTAGGGTATGGGTTAGGGTTAGGGTTAGGGCTAGTGTTAGGGTTAGGGCTCGGTTTAGGTTACGGGTTAGGATTAGGGTACGCGTTAGTGTTAGGGTAGGGGTTAGGGTTATGGTACGCACTAGGGTGAGGGTAGTTATTAAACCTATCCCACTCTCTAGATACCCCTTAGCACGTAAAGGAATATTATTTGGGGGTCCAGCCATGGAGAAGAGTTTAGACACTAGGAGAAGATAAGGAACACACCCATTATCAAGAAATCACATTAGGATTCTCTTTTTAACCTGTTCCTTAAAACACTAGTGCTTAGGAAATCTATTGGAGGCAGAAGCAATCAAGGGTAGCTTAGGGTTAGTGTTAGAGTTAGGGTGAGGGTTAGGGTACGGCTTAGGGTATGGGTTCGGGGAGGGGTTTGGGTAGGGCGTAGGGTATGGGTTAGGGTTAGGCTTAGGGTTAGTGTTAGTGTTAGGGCTCGGTTTAGGGTACGGGTTAGGATTAGGGTACGCGTTAGGGTTAGGGTAGCGGTTAGGGTTAGGGTACGCTTTAGGGTGAGAGTAGTTATTAAACCTATCCCACTCTCTAGATACCCCTTAGCACGTAAAGGAATATTATTTGGGGGTCCAGCCATGGAGAAGAGCTTAGACACTAGGAGAAGATAAGGAACACACCCATTATCAAGAAATCACATTAGGATTCTCTTTTTAACCTGTTCCTTAAAACACTAGTGCTTAGGAAATCTATTGGAGGCAGAAGCAGTCAAGGGTAACTTAGGGTTAGGGTTAGGTTTAGGGTGAGGGTTAGGGTACTGCTTAGGGTACGGGTTCGGGGAGGGATTCGGGTAGGGCGTAGGGTATGGGTTAGGGTTAGGGTTAGCGCTAGTGTTAGGGTTAGGGCTCGGTTTAGGGTACGGGTTAGGATTAGGGTACGCATTAGGGTTAGGGTAGGGGTTAGTGTTAGGGTACGCGTTAGGGTTAGGGTTAGGGTTAGGGCTCGGTTTAGGGTAAGGGTTAGGATTAGTGTACGCGTTAGTGTTAGGGTAGGGGTTAGGGTTAGTGTACGCGATAGTGTGAGGTTAGTTATTAAACCTATCCCACTCTCTAGATAGCCCTTAGCACGTAAAGGAATATTATTTGGGGGTCCAGCCATGGAGAAGAGTTTAGACACGAAGAGAAGATAAGGAACACACCCAGTATCACGAAATCACATTAGGATTCTCTTTTTAACCTGTTCCTTAAAACACTAGTGCTTAGGAAATCTATTGGAGGCAGAAGCAGTCAAGGGTAGCTTAGGGTTAGGGTTAGGGTTAGGGTGAGGGTTAGGGTACGGCTTAGGGTACGGGTTCGGGGAGGGGTTCGGGTAGGGCGTAGGGTATGGGTTAGGGTTAGGGTTAGGGTTAGTGTTAGGGTTAGGGCTCGGTTTAGGGTAAGGGTTAGGATTAGGGTACGCGTTAGGGTTAGGGTAGGTGTTAGGGTTAGGGTACGCGTTAGGGTGAGGGTAGTTATTAAACCTATCCCACTCTCTAGATACCCCTTAGCACGTAAAGGAATATTATTTGGGGGTCCAGCCATGGAGAAGAGTTTAGACACTAGGAGAAGATAAGGAGCACACCCATTATCAAGAAATCACATTAGGATTCTCTTTTTAACCTGTTCCTTAAAACACTAGTGCTTAGGAAATCTATTGGAGGCAGAAGCAGTCAAGGGTAGCTTAGTGTTAGGGTTAGAGTTAGGGTGAGGGTTAGGGTACGGCTTAGGGTACGGGTTCGGGGAGGGGTTCGGGTAGGGCGTAGGGTATGGGTTAGGGTTAGGGTTAGGGTTAGTGTTAGTGTTAGGGCTCGGTTTAGGGTACGGGTTAGGATTAGGGTACGCGTTATGGTTATGGTAGCGGTTAGGGTTAGGGTACGCTTTAGGGTGAGGGTAGTTATTAAACCTATCCCACTCTCTAGATACCCCCTAGCACGTAAAGGAATATTATTTGGGGGTCCAGCCATGGAGAAGTGTTTAGACACTAGGAAAATATAAGGAACACACCCATTATCACGAAATCACATTAGGATTCTCTTTTTAACCTGTTCCTTAAAACACTAGTGCTTAGGAAATCAATTGGAGGCAGAAGCAGTCAAGGGTAGCTTAGGGTTAGGGTTAGGGTTAGGGTTAGGGTTAGGGTTAGGGTTAGGGTTATGGTTCGGGCTCGGTTTAGGGTACGGGTTAGGATTAGGGTACGCGTTAGTGTTAGGGTAGGGGTTAGGGTTATGGTACGCACTAGGGTGAGGGTAGTTATTAAACATATCCCACTCTCTAGATACCCCAGAGCACGTAAAGGAATATTATTTGGGGGTCCAGCCATGGAGAAGAGTTTAGACACTAGGAGAAGATAAGGAACACACCCATTATCAAGAAATCACATTAGGATTCTCTTTTTAACCTGTTCCTTAAAACACTAGTGCTTAGGAAATCTATTGGAGGCAGAAGCAGTCAAGGGTAGCTTAGTGTTAGGGTTAGGTTTAGGGTGAGGGTTAGGGTACGGCTTAGGGTACGGGTTCGGGGAGGGGTTCGGGTAGGGCGTAGGGTATGGGTTAGGGTTACGGTTAGGGCTAGTGTTAGGGTTAGGGCTCGGTTTAGGGCACGGGTTAGGATTAGGGTACGCGTTAGTGTTAGGGTAGGGGTTAGGGTTATGGTACGCACTAGGGTGAGGGTAGTTATTAAACCTATCCCACTCTCTAGATACCCCTTAGCACGTAAAGAATATTATTTGGGGGTCCAGCCATGGAGAAGAGCTTAGACACTAGGAGAAGATAAGGAACACACCCATTATCAACAAATCACTTTAGGATTCTCTATTTAACCTGTTCCTTAAAACACTAGTGCTTAGGAAATCTATTGGAGGCAGAAGCAGTCAAGGGTAGCTTAGGGTTAGGGTTAGGGTTAGGGTGAGGGTTAGGGTACGGCTTAGGGTACGGGTTCGGGGAGGGGTTCGGGTAGGGCGTAGGGTATGGGTTAGGGTTAGGGTTAGCGCTAGTGTTAGGGTTAGGGCTCGGTTTAGGGTACGGGTTAGGATTAGGGTACGCATTAGGGTTAGGGTAGGGGTTAGTGTTAGGGTACGCGTTAGGGTTAGGGTTAGGGTTAGGGCTCGGTTTAGGGTAAGGGTTAGGATTAGTGTACGCGTTAGTGTTAGGGTAGGGGTTAGGGTTAGGGTACGCGATAGTGTGAGGTTAGTTATTAAACCTATCTCACTCTCTAGATACCCCTTAGCACGTAAAGGAATATTATTTGGGGGTCCAGCCATGGAGAAGAGTTTAGACACGAGGAGAAGATAAGGAACACACCCAGTATCACGAAATCACATCAGGATTCTCTTTTTAACCTGTTCCTTAAAACACTAGTGCTTAGGAAATCTATTGGAGGCAGAAGCAGTCAAGGGTAGCTTAGGGTTAGGGTTAGGGTTAGGGTGAGGGTTAGGGTACGGCTTAGGGTACGGGTTCGGGGAGGGGTTCGGGTAGGGCGTAGGGTATGGGTTAGGGTTAGGGTTAGGGTTAGTGTTACGGTTAGGGCTCGGTTTAGGGTACGGTTTAGGATTAGGGTACGCGTTAGGGTTAGGGTAGGTGTTAGGGTTAGGGTACGCGTTAGGGTGAGGGTAGTTATTAAACCTATCCCACTCTCTAGATACCCCCTAGCACGTAAAGGAATATTATTTGGGGGTCCAGCCATGGAGAAGTGTTTAGACACTAGGAGAAGATTAGGAACACACCCATTATCACGAAATCACATTAGGATCCTCCTTTTAACCTGTTCCTTAAAACACTAGTGCTTAGGAAATCTATTGGAGGCAGAAGCAGTCAAGGGTAGCTTAGGGTTAGGGTTAGGGTTAGTGTGAGGGTTAGGGTATGGCTTAGGGTACGGGTTTCAGGGAGGGGTTCGTGTAGGGCGTAGGGTATGGGTTAGGGTTAGGGTTAGTGTTAGGGTTCGGCCTCGGTTTAGGGTACGGGTTAGGATTAGGGTACGCGTTAGTGTTAGGGTAGGGGTTAGGGTTATGGTACGCACTAGGGTGAGGGTAGTTATTAAACCTATCCCACTCTCTAGATACCCCTGAGCACGTAAAGGAATATTATTTGGGGGTCCAGCCTTGGAGAAGAATTTAGACACTAGGAGAAGATAAGGAACACACCCATTATCAAGAAATCACATTAGGATTCTCTTTTTAACCTGTTCCTTAAAACACTAGTGCTTAGGAAATCTATTAGATGCAGAAGCAGTCAAGAGTAGCTTAGGGTTAGGGTTAGGGTTAGGGTTAGGTTTAGGGTATGGCTTAGGGTACGGGTTCGGGTAGGGCGTAGGGTATGGGTTAGGGTTAGGGTTAGGGTTAGTGTTAGGGTTAGGGCTCGGTTTAGGGTACGGGTTAGGATTACGGTACGCGTTAGGTTTAGGGTAGGGGTTAGGGTTAGGATATGCGATAGGGTGAGGTTACTTATTAAACCTATCCCACTCTCTAGATACCCCCGTAGCACGTAAAGGAATATTATTTGGGAGTCCAGCCATGGAGAAGAGTTTAAACACTAGGAGAAGATAAGGAACACACCCATTATCAAGAAATCACATTAGGATTCTCTTTTTAACCTGTTCCTTAAAACACTAGTGCTTAGGAAATCTATTGGAGGCAGAAGCAGTCAAGAGTAGCTTAGGGTTAGGGTAAGGGTTAGGGTGAGGGTTAGGGTATGGCTTAGGGTACGGGGTTGGGGTAGGGCGTAGGGTATGGGTTAGGGTTAGGGTTAGTGTTAGGGTTCGGGCTCGGTTTAGGGTACGGGTTAGGATTAGGGTACGCGTTAGTGTTAGGGTAGGGGTTAGGGTTATGGTACGCACTAGGGTGAGGGTAGTTATTAAACCTATCCCACTCTCTAGATACCCCTTAGCACGTAAAGGAATATTATTTGGGGGTCCAGCCATGGAGAAGAGTTTAGACACTAGGAGAAGATAAGGAACACACCCATTATCAAGAAATCACATTAGGATTCTCTTTTTAACCTGTTCCTTAAAACATTAGTGCTTAGGAAATCTATTGGAATCAGAAGCAATCAAGGGTAGCTTAGGGTTAGGGTTAGAGTTAGGGTGAGGGTTAGGGTACGGCTTAGGGTACGGGTTCGGGGAGGGGTTTGGGTAGGGCGTAGGGTATGGGTTAGGGTTAGGGTTAGGGTTAGTGTTAGTGTTAGGGCTCGGTTTAGGGTACGGGTTAGGATTAGGGTACGCGTTATGGTTAGGGTAGCGGTTAGGGTTAGGGTACGCTTTAGGGTGAGAGTAGTTATTAAACCTATCCCACTCTCTAGATACCCCTTAGCACGTAAAGGAATATTATTTGGGGGTCCAGCCATGGAGAAGAGCTTAGACACTAGGAGAAGATAAGGAACACACCCATTATCAAGAAATCACATTAGGATTCTCTTTTTAACCTGTTCCTTAAAACACTAGTGCTTAGGAAATCTATTGGAGGCAGAAGCAGTCAAGGGTAACTTAGGGTTAGGGCTAGGTTTAGGGTGAGGGTTAGGCTACGGCTTAGGGTACGGGTTCGGGGAGGGGTTCGGGTAGGGCGTAGGGTATGGGTTAGGGTTAGGGTTAGCGCTAGTGATAGGGTTAGGGCTCGGTTTAGGGTACGGGTTAGGATTAGGGTACGCATTAGGGTTAGGGTAGGGGTTAGGGTTAGGGTACGCGTTAGGGTTAGGGTTAGGGTTAGGGCTCGGTTTAGGGTAAGGGTTAGGATTAGGGTACGCGTTAGTGTTAGGGTAGGGGTTAGGGTTAGGGTACGCGATAGTGTGAGGTTAGTTATTAAACCTATCCCACTCTCTAGATACCCCTTAGCACGTAAAGGAATATTATTTGGGGGTCCAGCCATGGAGAAGAGTTTAGACACGAGGAGAAGATAAGGAACACACCCATTATCAAGAAATCACATTAGGATTCTCTTTTTAACCTGTTCCTTAAAACACTAGTGCTTAGGAAATCTATTGGAGGCAGAAGCAATCAAGGGTAGCTTAGGGTTAGGGTTAGAGTTAGGGTGAGGGTTAGGGTACGGCTTAGGGTACGGGTTCGGGGAGGGGTTTGGGTAGGGCGTAGGGTATGGGTTAGGGTTAGGGTTAGGGTTAGTGTTAGTGTTAGGGCTCGGTTTAGGGTACGGGTTAGGATTAGGGTACGCGTTATGGTTAGGGTAGCGGTTAGGGTTAGGGTACGCTTTAGGGTGAGAGTAGTTATTAAACCTATCCCACTCTCTAGATACCCCTTAGCACGTAAAGGAATATTATTTGGGGGTCCAGCCATGGAGAAGAGCTTAGACACTAGGAGAAGATAAGGAACACACCCATTATCAAGAAATCACATTAGGATTCTCTTTTTAACCTGTTCCTTAAAACACTAGTGCTTAGGAAATCTATTGGAGGCAGAAGCAGTCAAGGGTAACTTAGGGTTAGGGCTAGGTTTAGGGTGAGGGTTAGGGTACGGCTTAGGGTACGGGTTCGGGGAGGGGTTCGGGTAGGGCGTAGGGTATGGGTTAGGGTTAGGGTTAGCGCTAGTGTTAGGGTTAGGGCTCGGTTTAGGGTACGGGTTAGGATTAGGGTACGCATTAGGGTTAGGGTAGGGGTTAGGGTTAGGGTACGCGTTAGGGTTAGGGTTAGGGTTAGGGCTCGGTTTAGGGTAAGGGTTAGGATTAGGGTACGCGTTAGTGTTAGGGTAGGGGTTAGGGTTAGGGTACGCGATAGTGTGAGGTTAGTTATTAAACCTATCCCACTCTCTAGATACCACTTAGCACGTAAAGGAATATTATTTGGGGGTCCAGCCATGGAGAAGAGTTTAGACACGAGGAGAAGATAAGGAACACACCCATTATCAAGAAATCACATTAGGATTCTCTTTTTAACCTGTTCCTTAAAACACTAGTGCTTAGGAAATCTATTGGAGGCAGAAGCAATCAAGGGTAGCTTAGGGTTAGGGTTAGAGTTAGGGTGAGGGTTAGGGTACGGCTTAGGGTACGGGTTCGGGGAGGGGTTTGGGTAGGGCGTAGGGTATGGGTTAGGGTTAGGGTTAGGGTTAGTGTTAGTGTTAGGGCTCGGTTTAGGGTACGGGTTAGGATTAGGGTACGCGTTATGGTTAGGGTAGCGGTTAGGGTTAGGGTACGCTTTAGGGTGAGAGTAGTTATTAAACCTATCCCACTCTCTAGATACCCCTTAGCACGTAAAGGAATATTATTTGGGGGTCCAGCCATGGAGAAGAGCTTAGACACTAGGAGAAGATAAGGAACACACCCATTATCAAGAAATCACATTAGGATTCTCTTTTTAACCTGTTCCTTAAAACACTAGTGCTTAGGAAATCTATTGGAGGCAGAAGCAGTCAAGGGTAACTTAGGGTTAGGGTTAGGGTTAGGGTGAGGGCTACGGTATGGCTTAGGGTACGGGTTCGGGGAGGGGTTCGGGTAGGGCGTAGGGTATGGGTTAGGGTTAGGGTTAGGGTTAGTGTTAGGGTTAGGGCTCGGTTTAGGGTACGGGTTAGGATTAGGCTACGCGTTAGGGTTAGGGTAGGTGTTAGGGTTAGGGTACGCGTTAGGGTGAGGGTAGTTATTAAACCTATCCCACTCTCTAGATACCCCTTAGCACGTAAAGGAATATTATTTGGGGGTCCAGCCATGGAGAAGAGTTTAGACACTAGGAGAAGATAAGGAGCACACCCATTATCAAGAAATCACATTAGGATTCTCTTTTTAACCTGTTCCTTAAAACACTAGTGCTTAGGAAATCTATTGGAGGCAGAAGCAGTCAAGGGTAGCTTAGTGTTAGGGTTAGAGTTAGGGTGAGGGTTAGGGTACGGCTTAGGGTACGGGTTCGGGGAGGGGTTCGGGTAGGGCGTAGGGTATGGGTTAGGGTTAGGGTTAGGGTTAGTGTTAGTGTTAGGGCTCGGTTTAGGGTACGGGTTAGGATTAGGGTACGTGTTATGGTTAGGGTAGCGGTTAGGGTTAGGGTACGCTTTAGGGTGAGGGTAGTTATTAAACCTATCCCACTCTCTAGATACCCCCTAGCACGTAAAGGAATATTATTTGGGGGTCCAGCCATGGAGAAGTGTTTAGACACTAGGAAAATATAAGGAACACACCCATTATCACGAAATCACATTAGGATTCTCTTTTTAACCTGTTCCTTAAAACACTAGTGCTTAGGAAATCAATTGGAGGCAGAAGCAGTCAAGGGTAGCTTAGGGTTAGGGTTAGGGTTAGGGTTAGGGTTAGGGTTAGGGTTAGGGTTATGGTTCGGGCTCGGTTTAGGGTACGGGTTAGGATTAGGGTACGCGTTAGTGTTAGGGTAGGGGTTAGGGTTATGGTACGCACTAGGGTGAGGGTAGTTATTAAACATATCCCACTCTCTAGATACCCCAGAGCAGGTAAAGGAATATTATTTGGGGGTCCAGCCATGGAGAAGAGTTTAGACACTAGGAGAAGATAAGGAACACACCCATTATCAAGAAATCACATTAGGATTCTCTTTTTAACCTGTTCCTTAAAACACTAGTGCTTAGGAAATCTATTGGAGGCAGAAGCAGTCAAGGGTAGCTTAGTGTTAGGGTTAGGTTTAGGGTGAGGGTTAGGGTACGGCTTAGGGTACGGGTTCGGGGAGGGGTTCGGGTAGGGCGTAGGGTATGGGTTAGGGTTACGGTTAGGGCTAGTGTTAGGGTTAGGGCTCGGTTTAGGGCACGGGTTAGGATTAGGGTACGCGTTAGTGTTAGGGTAGGGGTTAGGGTTATGGTACGCACTAGGGTGAGGGTAGTTATTAAACCTATCCCACTCTCTAGATACCCCTTAGCACGTAAAGAATATTATTTGGGGGTCCAGCCATGGAGAAGAGCTTAGACACTAGGAGAAGATAAGGAACACACCCATTATCAACAAATCACTTTAGGATTCTCTATTTAACCTGTTCCTTAAAACACTAGTGCTTAGGAAATCTATTGGAGGCAGAAGCAGTCAAGGGTAGCTTAGGGTTAGGGTTAGGGTTAGGGTGAGGGTTAGGGTACGGCTTAGGGTACGGGTTCGGGGAGGGGTTCGGGTAGGGCGTAGGGTATGGGTTAGGGTTAGGGTTAGCGCTAGTGTTAGGGTTAGGGCTCGGTTTAGGGTACGGGTTAGGATTAGGGTACGCATTAGGGTTAGGGTAGGGGTTAGTGTTAGGGTACGCGTTAGGGTTAGGGTTAGGGTTAGGGCTCGGTTTAGGGTAAGGGTTAGGATTAGTGTACGCGTTAGTGTTAGGGTAGGGGTTAGGGTTAGGGTACGCGATAGTGTGAGGTTAGTTATTAAACCTATCTCACTCTCTAGATACCCCTTAGCACGTAAAGGAATATTATTTGGGGGTCCAGCCATGGAGAAGAGTTTAGACACGAGGAGAAGATAAGGAACACACCCAGTATCACGAAATCACATCAGGATTCTCTTTTTAACCTGTTCCTTAAAACACTAGTGCTTAGGAAATCTATTGGAGGCAGAAGCAGTCAAGGGTAGCTTAGGGTTAGGGTTAGGGTTAGGGTGAGGGTTAGGGTACGGCTTAGGGTACGGGTTCGGGGAGGGGTTCGGGTAGGGCGTAGGGTATGGGTTAGGGTTAGGGTTAGGGTTAGTGTTACGGTTAGGGCTCGGTTTAGGGTACGGTTTAGGATTAGGGTACGCGTTAGGGTTAGGGTAGGTGTTAGGGTTAGGGTACGCGTTAGGGTGAGGGTAGTTATTAAACCTATCCCACTCTCTAGATACCCCCTAGCACGTAAAGGAATATTATTTGGGGGTCCAGCCATGGAGAAGTGTTTAGACACTAGGAGAAGATTAGGAACACACCCATTATCACGAAATCACATTAGGATCCTCCTTTTAACCTGTTCCTTAAAACACTAGTGCTTAGGAAATCTATTGGAGGCAGAAGCAGTCAAGGGTAGCTTAGGGTTAGGGTTAGGGTTAGTGTGAGGGTTAGGGTATGGCTTAGGGTACGGGTTTCAGGGAGGGGTTCGTGTAGGGCGTAGGGTATGGGTTAGGGTTAGGGTTAGTGTTAGGGTTCGGCCTCGGTTTAGGGTACGGGTTAGGATTAGGGTACGCGTTAGTGTTAGGGTAGGGGTTAGGGTTATGGTACGCACTAGGGTGAGGGTAGTTATTAAACCTATCCCACTCTCTAGATACCCCTGAGCACGTAAAGGAATATTATTTGGGGGTCCAGCCTTGGAGAAGAATTTAGACACTAGGAGAAGATAAGGAACACACCCATTATCAAGAAATCACATTAGGATTCTCTTTTTAACCTGTTCCTTAAAACACTAGTGCTTAGGAAATCTATTAGATGCAGAAGCAGTCAAGAGTAGCTTAGGGTTAGGGTTAGGGTTAGGGTTAGGTTTAGGGTATGGCTTAGGGTACGGGTTCGGGTAGGGCGTAGGGTATGGGTTAGGGTTAGGGTTAGGGTTAGTGTTAGGGTTAGGGCTCGGTTTAGGGTACGGGTTAGGATTACGGTACGCGTTAGGTTTAGGGTAGGGGTTAGGGTTAGGATATGCGATAGGGTGAGGTTACTTATTAAACCTATCCCACTCTCTAGATACCCCGTAGCACGTAAAGGAATATTATTTGGGGGTCCAGCCATGGAGAAGAGTTTAAACACTAGGAGAAGATAAGGAACACACCCATTATCAAGAAATCACATTAGGATTCTCTTTTTAACCTGTTCCTTAAAACACTAGTGCTTAGGAAATCTATTGGAGGCAGAAGCAGTCAAGAGTAGCTTAGGGTTAGGGTAAGGGTTAGGGTGAGGGTTAGGGTATGGCTTAGGGTACGGGTTGGGGTAGGGCGTAGGGTATGGGTTAGGGTTAGGGTTAGTGTTAGGGTTCGGGCTCGGTTTAGGGTACGGGTTAGGATTAGGGTACGCGTTAGTGTTAGGGTAGGGGTTAGGGTTATGGTACGCACTAGGGTGAGGGTAGTTATTAAACCTATCCCACTCTCTAGATACCCCTTAGCACGTAAAGGAATATTATTTGGGGGTCCAGCCATGGAGAAGAGTTTAGACACTAGGAGAAGATAAGGAACACACCCATTATCAAGAAATCACATTAGGATTCTCTTTTTAACCTGTTCCTTAAAACATTAGTGCTTAGGAAATCTATTGGAATCAGAAGCAATCAAGGGTAGCTTAGGGTTAGGGTTAGAGTTAGGGTGAGGGTTAGGGTACGGCTTAGGGTACGGGTTCGGGGAGGGGTTTGGGTAGGGCGTAGGGTATGGGTTAGGGTTAGGGTTAGGGTTAGTGTTAGTGTTAGGGCTCGGTTTAGGGTACGGGTTAGGATTAGGGTACGCGTTATGGTTAGGGTAGCGGTTAGGGTTAGGGTACGCTTTAGGGTGAGAGTAGTTATTAAACCTATCCCACTCTCTAGATACCCCTTAGCACGTAAAGGAATATTATTTGGGGGTCCAGCCATGGAGAAGAGCTTAGACACTAGGAGAAGATAAGGAACACACCCATTATCAAGAAATCACATTAGGATTCTCTTTTTAACCTGTTCCTTAAAACACTAGTGCTTAGGAAATCTATTGGAGGCAGAAGCAGTCAAGGGTAACTTAGGGTTAGGGCTAGGTTTAGGGTGAGGGTTAGGCTACGGCTTAGGGTACGGGTTCGGGGAGGGGTTCGGGTAGGGCGTAGGGTATGGGTTAGGGTTAGGGTTAGCGCTAGTGATAGGGTTAGGGCTCGGTTTAGGGTACGGGTTAGGATTAGGGTACGCATTAGGGTTAGGGTAGGGGTTAGGGTTAGGGTACGCGTTAGGGTTAGGGTTAGGGTTAGGGCTCGGTTTAGGGTAAGGGTTAGGATTAGGGTACGCGTTAGTGTTAGGGTAGGGGTTAGGGTTAGGGTACGCGATAGTGTGAGGTTAGTTATTAAACCTATCCCACTCTCTAGATACCCCTTAGCACGTAAAGGAATATTATTTGGGGGTCCAGCCATGGAGAAGAGTTTAGACACGAGGAGAAGATAAGGAACACACCCATTATCAAGAAATCACATTAGGATTCTCTTTTTAACCTGTTCCTTAAAACACTAGTGCTTAGGAAATCTATTGGAGGCAGAAGCAATCAAGGGTAGCTTAGGGTTAGGGTTAGAGTTAGGGTGAGGGTTAGGGTACGGCTTAGGGTACGGGTTCGGGGAGGGGTTTGGGTAGGGCGTAGGGTATGGGTTAGGGTTAGGGTTAGGGTTAGTGTTAGTGTTAGGGCTCGGTTTAGGGTACGGGTTAGGATTAGGGTACGCGTTATGGTTAGGGTAGCGGTTAGGGTTAGGGTACGCTTTAGGGTGAGAGTAGTTATTAAACCTATCCCACTCTCTAGATACCCCTTAGCACGTAAAGGAATATTATTTGGGGGTCCAGCCATGGAGAAGAGCTTAGACACTAGGAGAAGATAAGGAACACACCCATTATCAAGAAATCACATTAGGATTCTCTTTTTAACCTGTTCCTTAAAACACTAGTGCTTAGGAAATCTATTGGAGGCAGAAGCAGTCAAGGGTAACTTAGGGTTAGGGCTAGGTTTAGGGTGAGGGTTAGGGTACGGCTTAGGGTACGGGTTCGGGGAGGGGTTCGGGTAGGGCGTAGGGTATGGGTTAGGGTTAGGGTTAGCGCTAGTGTTAGGGTTAGGGCTCGGTTTAGGGTACGGGTTAGGATTAGGGTACGCATTAGGGTTAGGGTAGGGGTTAGGGTTAGGGTACGCGTTAGGGTTAGGGTTAGGGTTAGGGCTCGGTTTAGGGTAAGGGTTAGGATTAGGGTACGCGTTAGTGTTAGGGTAGGGGTTAGGGTTAGGGTACGCGATAGTGTGAGGTTAGTTATTAAACCTATCCCACTCTCTAGATACCACTTAGCACGTAAAGGAATATTATTTGGGGGTCCAGCCATGGAGAAGAGTTTAGACACGAGGAGAAGATAAGGAACACACCCATTATCAAGAAATCACATTAGGATTCTCTTTTTAACCTGTTCCTTAAAACACTAGTGCTTAGGAAATCTATTGGAGGCAGAAGCAATCAAGGGTAGCTTAGGGTTAGGGTTAGAGTTAGGGTGAGGGTTAGGGTACGGCTTAGGGTACGGGTTCGGGGAGGGGTTTCGGTAGGGCGTAGGGTATGGGTTAGGGTTAGGGTTAGGGTTAGTGTTAGTGTTAGGGCTCGGTTTAGGGTACGGGTTAGGATTAGGGTACGCGTTATGGTTAGGGTAGCGGTTAGGGTTAGGGTACGCTTTAGGGTGAGAGTAGTTATTAAACCTATCCCACTCTCTAGATACCCCTTAGCACGTAAAGGAATATTATTTGGGGGTCCAGCCATGGAGAAGAGCTTAGACACTAGGAGAAGATAAGGAACACACCCATTATCAAGAAATCACATTAGGATTCTCTTTTTAACCTGTTCCTTAAAACACTAGTGCTTAGGAAATCTATTGGAGGCAGAAGCAGTCAAGGGTAACTTAGGGTTAGGGCTAGGTTTAGGGTGAGGGTTAGGGTACGGCTTAGGGTACGGGTTCGGGGAGGGGTTCGGGTAGGGCGTAGGGTATGGGTTAGGGTTAGGGTTAGCGCTAGTGTTAGGGTTAGGGCTCGGTTTAGGGTACGGGTTAGGATTAGGGTACGCATTAGGGTTAGGGTAGGGGTTAGGGTTAGGGTACGCGTTAGGGTTAGGGTTAGGGTTAGGGCTCGGTTTAGGGTAAGGGTTAGGATTAGGGTACGCGTTAGTGTTAGGGTAGGGGTTAGGGTTAGGGTACGCGATAGTGTGAGGTTAGTTATTAAACCTATCCCACTCTCTAGATACCCCTTAGCACGTAAAGGAATATCATTTGGGGGTCCAGCCATGGAGAAGAGTTTAGACACGAGGAGAAGATAAGGAACACACCCATTATCAAGAAATCACATTAGGATTCTCTTTTTAACCTGTTCCTTAAAACACTAGTGCTTAGGAAATCTATTGGAGGCAGAAGCAATCAAGGGTAGCTTAGGGTTAGGGTTAGAGTTAGGGTGAGGGTTAGGGTACGGCTTAGGGTACGGGTTCGGGGAGGGGTTTGGGTAGGGCGTAGGGTATGGGTTAGGGTTAGGGTTAGGGTTAGTGTTAGTGTTAGGGCTCGGTTTAGGGTACGGGTTAGGATTAGGGTACGCGTTATGGTTAGGGTAGCGGTTAGGGTTAGGGTACGCTTTAGGGTGAGAGTAGTTATTAAACCTATCCCACTCTCTAGATACCCCTTAGCACGTAAAGGAATATTATTTGGGGGTCCAGCCATGGAGAAGAGCTTAGACACTAGGAGAAGATAAGGAACACACCCATTATCAAGAAATCACATTAGGATTCTCTTTTTAACCTGTTCCTTAAAACACTAGTGCTTAGGAAATCTATTGGAGGCAGAAGCAGTCAAGGGTAACTTAGGGTTAGGGCTAGGTTTAGGGTGAGGGTTAGGGTACGGCTTAGGGTACGGTTTCGGGGAGGGGTTCGGGTAGGGCGTAGGGTATGGGTTAGGGTTAGGGTTAGCGCTAGTGTTAGGGTTAGGGCTCGGTTTAGGGTACGGGTTAGGATTAGGGTACGCATTAGGGTTAGGGTAGGGGTTAGGGTTAGGGTACGCGTTAGGGTTAGGGTTAGGGTTAGGGCTCGGTTTAGGGTAAGGGTTAGGATTAGGGTACGCGTTAGTGTTAGGGTAGGGGTTAGGGTTAGGGTACGCGATAGTGTGAGGTTAGTTATTAAACCTATCCCACTCTGTAGATACCCCTTAGCACGTAAAGGAATATTATTTGGGGGTCCAGCCATGGAGAAGAGTTTAGACACGAGGAGAAGATAAGGAACACATCCATTATCAAGAAATCACATTAGGATTCTCTTTTTAACCTGTTCCTTAAAACACTAGTGCTTAGGAAATCTATTGGAGGCAGAAGCAGTCAAGGGTAGCTTAGGGTTAGGGTTAGGGTTAGGGTATGGCTTAGGGTACGGGTTCGGGGAGGGGTTCGGGTAGGGCGTAGTGTATGGGTTAGGGTTAGGGTTAGGGTTAGTGTTAGGTTTAGGGCTCGGTTTAGGGTACGGGTTAGGATTAGGGTATGCGTTAGGGTTAGGGTAGGGGTTAGGGTTAGGGTATGCGATAGGGTGAGGTTACTTATTAAACCTATCCCACTCTCTAGGTACCCCTTAGCACGTAAAGGAATATTATTTGGGGGTCCAGCCATGGAGAAGAGTTTAGACACTAGGAGAAGATAAGGAACACACGCATTATCAAGAAATCACATTAGGATTCTCTTTTTAACCTGTTCCTTAAAACACTAGTGCTTAGGAAATCTATTGGAGGCAGAAGCAGTCAAGAGTAGCTTAGGGTTAGGGTTAGGGTTAGGGTGAGGGTTAGGGTATGGCTTAGGGTACGGGTTCGGGTAGGGCGTAGGATATGGGTTAGGGTTAGGGTTAGGGTTAGTGTTAGGGTTAGGGCTCGGTTTAGGGTACGGGTTAGGATTAGGGTATGCGTTAGGGTTAGGGTAGGTGTTAGGGTTAGGGTACGCATTAGGGTGAGGGTAGTTATTAAACCTACCCCACTCTCTAGATACCCCCTAGCACGTAAAGGTATATTATTTGGGGGTCCAGCCATGGAGAAGTGTTTAGACACTAGGAAAAGATAAGGAACACACCCATTATCACGAAATCACATTAGGATTCTCTTTTTAACCTGTTCCTTAAAACACTAGTGCTTAGGAAATCTATTGGAGGCAGAAGCAGTCAAGGGTAGCTTAGGGTTAGGGTTAGGGTTAGGGTACGGCTTAGGGTACGGGTTCGGGGAGGGGTTCGGGTAGGGTGTAGGGTATGGGTTAGGGTTAGGGTTAGCGCTAGTGTTAGGGTTAGGGCTCGGTTTAGGGTACGGGTTAGGATTAGGGTACGCGTTAGGGTTAGGGTAGGGGTTAGGGTTAGGGTACGCGTTAGGGTGAGGGTAGTTATTAAACCTATCCCACTTTCTAGATACCCCTTAGCACGTAAAGGAATATTATTTGGGGGTCCAACCATGGAGAAGAGTTTAGACACTAGGAGAAGATATGGAACACACACATTATCAAGAAATCACATTAGGATTCTCTTTTTAACCTGTTCCTTAAAATACTAGTGCTTAGGAAATCTATTGGAGGCAGAAGCAGTCAAGGGTAGCTTAGGGTTAGGGTTAGGGTGAGGGTGAGGGTTAGGGTACGGCTTAGGGTACGGGTTCGGGGAGGGGTTCGGGTAGGGCGTAGCGTATGGTTTAGGGTTAGGGTTAGGGTTAGTGTTAGGGTTAGGGCTCGGTTTAGGGTACGGTTTAGGATTAGGGTACGCGTTAGAGTTAGAATAGGGGTTAGGGTTAGGGTACGCGATAGGGTGAGGTTAGTTGTTAAACCTATCACACTCTTTAGATACCCCTTATCACGTAAAGGAATATTATTTGTGGGTCCAGCCATGGAGAAGAGTTTAGACACGAGGAGAAGATAAGGAACACACCCATTATCAAGAAATCACATTAGGATTCTCTTTTTAACCTGTTCCTTAAAACACTAGTGCTTAGGAAATCTATTGGAGGCAGAAGCAGTCAAGGGTAGCTTAGGGTTAGGGTTAGGGTTAGGGTACGGCTTAGGGTACGGGTTCGGTGAGGGGTTCGGGTAGGGCGTAGTGTATGGGTTAGGTTTAGGGTTAGGGTTAGTGTTAGGGTTACGGCTCGGTTTAGGGTACGGGGTAGGATTAGGGTACGCGTTAGGGTTAGGGTAGGGGTTAGGCTTAGGGTATGCGATAGGGTGAGGTTACTTATTAAACCTATCCCACTCTCTAGATACCCCTTAGCACGTAAAGGAATATTATTTGGGGGTCCAGCCATGGAGAAGAGTTTACACACTAGGAGAAAATAAGGAACACACCCATTATCAAGAAATCACATTAGGATTCTCTTTTTAACCTGTTCCTTAAAACACTAGTGCTTAGGAAATCTATTGGAGGCAGAAGCAGTCAAGGGTAGCTTAGGGTTAGGGTTAGGGTTAGGGTGAGGGTTAGGGTATGGCTTAGGGTACGGGTTCGGTGAGGGGTTCGGGTAGGGCGTAGGGTATGGGTTAGGTTTAGGGTTAGGGTTAGTGTTAGGGTTAGGGCTCGGTTTAGGGTACGGGTTAGGATTAGGGTACGCGTTAGGGTTAGGGTAGGGGTTAGGGTTAGGGTACGCGTTAGGGTGAGGGTAGTTATTAAACCTATCCCACTCTCTAGATACCCCTGAGCACGTAAAGGAATATTATTTGGGGGTCCAGCCATGAAGAAGAGCTTAGACACTAGGAGAAGATAAGGAACACACCCATTATCAAGGAATCACATTAGGATTCTCTTTTTAACCTGTTCCTTAAAACACTAGTGCTTAGGAAATCTATTGGAGGCAGAAGCAGTCAAGGGTAGCTTAGGGTTAGGGTTAGGGTGAGGGTGAGGGTTAGGGTACGGATTAGGGTACGGGTTCGGGGAGGGGTTCGGGTAGGGCGTAGGGTATGGGTTAGGGTTATGGTTAGCGCTAGTGTTAGGGTTAGGGCTCGGTTTAGGGTACGGGTTAGGATTAGGGTACGCGTTAGGGTTAGGGTAGGGGTTAGGGTTAGGGTACGCTTTAGGGTGAGAGTAGTTATTAAACCTATCCCACTCTCTAGATACCCCTTAGCACGTAAAGGAATATTATTTGGGGGTCCAGCCATGTAGAAGAGCTTAGACACTAGGAGAAGATAAGGAACACACCCATTATCAAGAAATCACATTAGGATTCTCTTTTTTTTTTTTTTTTTTTTTAAATTATTTATTTATTTAATTTATTTATGGCTGTGTTGGGTCTTCGTTTCCGTGCGAGGGCTTTCTCCAGTTGTGGCAAGTGGGGACCACTCTTCATCGCGGTGCGCAGGCCTCTCATCATCGCGGCCTCTCCCCTCGCGGAGCACAGGCTCCAGACGCGCAGGCCCAGCAACTGTGGCTCACGGGCCCAGCTGCTCCGCGGCATGTGGCATCCTCCCAGACCAGGGCTCGAACCCGCGTCCCCTGCACCGGCAGGCAGACTCTCAACCACTGCGCCACCAGGGAAGCCCCAGGATTCTCTTTTTAACTTGTTCCTTAAAACACTAGTGCTTAGGAAATCTATTGGAGGCAGAAGCAGTCAATGGTAGCTTAGGGTTAGGGTAAGGGTGAGGGTGAGGGTTAGGGTACGGCTTAGGGTACGGGTTCGGGGAGGCGTTCGGGTAGGGCGTAGGGTATGGGTTAGGGTTAGGGTTAGCGCTAGTGTTAGGGTTAGGGCTCGGTTTAGGGTACGGGTTAGGATTAGGGTACGCGTTAGTGTTAGGGTAGGGGTTAGGGTTAGGGTACGCGATAGGGTGAGGTTAGTTATTAAACCTATCACATTCTTTAGATACCCCTTAGCACGTAAAGGAATATTATTTGTGGGTCCAGCCATGGAGAAGAGTTTAGACACTAGGAGAAGATAAGGAACACACCCATTATCACGAAATCACATTAGGATTCTCTTTTTAACCTGTTCCTTAAAACACTATTGCTTAGGAAATCTATTGGAGGCAGAAGCAGTCAAGGGTAGCTTAGGGTTAGGGTTAGGGTTAGGGTGAGGGTTAGGGTACGGCTTAGGGTACGGGTTCGGGGAGGGGTTCGGGTAGGGCGTAGGGTATGGGTTAGGGTTAGGGTTAGGGTTAGTGTTAGTGTTAGGGCTCGGTTTAGGGTACGGGTTAGGATTAGGGTACGCGTTAGTGTTAGGGTAGGGGTTAGGGTTAGGGTACGCGATAGGGTGAGGTTAGTTATTAAACCTATCCCACTCTCTAGATACCCCTTAGCACGTAAAGGAATATTATTTGGGGGTCCAGCCATGGAGAAGAGTTTAGACACTAGGAGAAAATAAGGAACACACCCATTATCAAGAAATCACATTAGGATTCTCTTTTTAACCTGTTCCTTAAAACACTAGTGCTTAGGAAATCTATTGGAGGCAGAAGCAGTCAAGGGTAGCTTAGGGTTAGGGTTAGGGTTAGGGTACGGCTTAGGGTACGGGTTCGGGGAGGGGTTCGGGTAGGGCGTAGGGTATGGGATAGGGTTAGGGTTAGGGTTAGGGCTCGGTTTAGGGTACGGGTTAGGATTAGTGTACGCGTTAGGGTTAGGGTAGGGGTTAGGGTTAGGGTATGCGATAGGGTGAGGTTACTTATTAAACCTATCCCACTCTCTAGATACCCCTTAGCACGTAAAGGAATATTATTTGGGGGTCCAGCCATGGAGAAGAGTTTAGACACTAGGAGAAAATAAGGAACACACCCATTATCAAGAAATCACATTAGGATTCTCTTTTTAACCTGTTCCTTAAAACACTAGTGCTTAGGAAATCTATTGGAGGCAGAAGCAGTCAAGGGTAGCTTAGGGTTAGGGTTAGGGTTAGGGTACGGCTTAGGGTACGGGTTCGGGGAGGGGTTCGGGTAGGGCGTAGGGTATGGGTTAGGGTTAGGGTTAGGGTTAGTGTTAGGGTTCGGGCTCTGTTTAGGGTACGGGTTAGGATTAGGGTACGCGTTAGTGTTAGGGTAGGGGTTAGGGTTATGGTACGCACTAGGGTGAGGGTAGTTATTAAACCTATCCCACTCTCTAGATACCCCTGAGCACGTAAAGGAATATTATTTGGGGGTCCAGCCATGGAGAAGAGTTTAGACACTAGGAGAAGATAAGGAACACACCCATTATCAAGAAATCACATTAGGATTCTCTTTTTAACCTGTTCCTTAAAACACTAGTGCTTAGGAAATCTATTGGAGGCAGAAGCAATCAAGGGTAGCTTAGGGTTAGAGTTAGAGTTAGGGTGAGGGTTAGGGTACGGCTTAGGGTACGGGTTCGGGGAGGGGTTAGGGTAGGGTGTAGGGTATGGGTTAGGGTTAGGGTTAGGGTTAGTGTTAGGGTTAGGGCTCGGTTTAGGGTATGGGTTAGGATTAGGGTACGCGTTAGGGTTAGGGTAGGGGTTAGGGTTAGGGTACGCTTTAGGGTGAGAGTAGTTATTAAACCTATCCCACTCTCTAGATACCCCTTAGCACGTAAAGTAATATTATTTGGGGGTCCAGCCATGGAGAAGAGCTTAGACACTAGGAGAAGATAAGGAACACACCCATTATCAAGAAATCACATTAGGATTCTCTTTTTTTTTTTTTTTTTTTTATTATTTATTTATTTAATTTATTTATGGCTGTGTTGGGTCTTCGTTTCCGTGCGAGGGCTTTCTCCAGTTGTGGCAATTGGGGACCACTCTTCATCGCTGTGCGCAGGCCTCTCATCATCGCGGCCTCTCCCGTCGCGGTGCACATGCTCCAGACGCGCAGGCCCAGCAACTGTGGCTCACGGGCCCAGCTGCTCCGCGGCATGTGGGATCCTCCCAGAACAGGGCTCGAACCCGCGTCCCCTGCACCGGCAGGCAGACTCTCAACCACTGCGCCACCAGGGAAGCCCCAGGATTCTCTTTTTAACTTGTTCCTTAAAACACTAGTGCTTAGGAAATCTATTGGAGGCAGAAGCAGTCAATGGTAGCTTAGGGTTAGGGTAAGGGTGAGGGTGAGGGTTAGGGTACGGCTTAGGGTACGGGTTCGGGGAGGCGTTCGGGTAGGGCGTAGGGTATGGGTTAGGGTTAGGGTTAGCGCTAGTGTTAGGGTTAGGGCTCGGTTTAGGGTACGGGTTAGGATTAGGGTACGCATTAGGGTTAGGGTAGGGGTTAGGGTTAGGGTACGCGTTAGGGTTAGGGTTAGGGTTAGGGCTCGGTTTAGGGTAAGGGTTAGGATTAGGGTACGCGTTAGTGTTAGGGTAGGGGTTAGGGTTAGGGTACGCGATAGTGTGAGGTTAGTTATTAAACCTATCCCACTCTGTAGATACCCCTTAGCACGTAAAGGAATATTATTTGGGGGTCCAGCCATGGAGAAGAGTTTAGACACGAGGAGAAGATAAGGAACACATCCATTATCAAGAAATCACATTAGGATTCTCTTTTTAACCTGTTCCTTAAAACACTAGTGCTTAGGAAATCTATTGGAGGCAGAAGCAGTCAAGGGTAGCTTAGGGTTAGGGTTAGGGTTAGGGTATGGCTTAGGGTACGGGTTCGGGGAGGGGTTCGGGTAGGGCGTAGTGTATGGGTTAGGGTTAGGGTTAGGGTTAGTGTTAGGTTTAGGGCTCGGTTTAGGGTACGGGTTAGGATTAGGGTATGCGTTAGGGTTAGGGTAGGGGTTAGGGTTAGGGTATGCGATAGGGTGAGGTTACTTATTAAACCTATCCCACTCTCTAGGTACCCCTTAGCACGTAAAGGAATATTATTTGGGGGTCCAGCCATGGAGAAGAGTTTAGACACTAGGAGAAGATAAGGAACACACGCATTATCAAGAAATCACATTAGGATTCTCTTTTTAACCTGTTCCTTAAAACACTAGTGCTTAGGAAATCTATTGGAGGCAGAAGCAGTCAAGAGTAGCTTAGGGTTAGGGTTAGGGTTAGGGTGAGGGTTAGGGTATGGCTTAGGGTACGGGTTCGGGTAGGGCGTAGGGTATGGGTTAGGGTTAGGGTTAGGGTTAGTGTTAGGGTTAGGGCTCGGTTTAGGGTACGGGTTAGGATTAGGGTATGCGTTAGGGTTAGGGTAGGTGTTAGGGTTAGGGTACGCATTAGGGTGAGGGTAGTTATTAAACCTACCCCACTCTCTAGATACCCCCTAGCACGTAAAGGTATATTATTTGGGGGTCCAGCCATGGAGAAGTGTTTAGACACTAGGAAAAGATAAGGAACACACCCATTATCACGAAATCACATTAGGATTCTCTTTTTAACCTGTTCCTTAAAACACTAGTGCTTAGGAAATCTATTGGATGCAGAAGCAGTCAAGGGTAGCTTAGGGTTAGGGTTAGGTTTAGGGTGAGGGTTAGGGTACGGCTTAGGGTACGGGTTCGGGGAGGGGTTCGGGTAGGGTGTAGGGTATGGGTTAGGGTTAGGGTTAGCGCTAGTGTTAGGGTTAGGGCTCGGTTTAGGGTACGGGTTAGGATTAGGGTACGCGTTAGGGTTAGGGTAGGGGTTAGGGTTAGGGTACGCGTTAGGGTGAGGGTAGTTATTAAACCTATCCCACTCTCTAGATACCCCTTAGCACGTAAAGGAATATTATTTGGGGGTCCAGCCATGGAGAAGAGTTTAGACACTAGGAGAAGATATGGAACACACACATTATCAAGAAATCACATTAGGATTCTCTTTTTAACCTGTTCCTTAAAATACTAGTGCTTAGGAAATCTATTGGAGGCAGAAGCAGTCAAGGGTAGCTTAGGGTTAGGGTTAGGGTGAGGGTGAGGGTTAGGGTACGGCTTAGGGTACGGGTTCGGGGAGGGGTTCGGGTACGGCGTAGCGTATGGTTTAGGGTTAGGGTTAGGGTTAGTGTTAGGGTTAGGGCTCGGTTTAGGGTACGGTTTAGGATTAGGGTACGCGTTAGAGTTAGAATAGGGGTTAGGGTTAGGGTACGCGATAGGGTGAGGTTAGTTGTTAAACCTATCACACTCTTTAGATACCCCTTATCACGTAAAGGAATATTATTTGTGGGTCCAGCCATGGAGAAGAGTTTAGACACGAGGAGAAGATAAGGAACACACCCATTATCAAGAAATCACATTAGGATTCTCTTTTTAACCTGTTCCTTAAAACACTAGTGCTTAGGAAATCTATTGGAGGCAGAAGCAGTCAAGGGTAGCTTAGGGTTAGGGTTAGGGTTAGGGTACGGCTTAGGGTACGGGTTCGGTGAGGGGTTCGGGTAGGGCGTAGTGTATGGGTTAGGTTTAGGGTTAGGGTTAGTGTTAGGGTTACGGCTCGGTTTAGGGTACGGGGTAGGATTAGGGTACGCGTTAGGGTTAGGGTAGGGGTTAGGCTTAGGTTATGCGATAGTGTGAGGTTACTTATTAAACCTATCCCACTCTCTAGATACCCCTTAGCACGTAAAGGAATATTATTTGGGGGTCCAGCCATGGAGAAGAGTTTACACACTAGGAGAAAATAAGGAACACACCCATTATCAAGAAATCACATTAGGATTCTCTTTTTAACCTGTTCCTTAAAACACTAGTGCTTAGGAAATCTATTGGAGGCAGAAGCAGTCAAGGGTAGCTTAGGGTTAGGGTTAGGGTGAGGGTGAGGGTTAGGGTATGGCTTAGGGTACGGGTTCGGTGAGGGGTTCGGGTAGGGCGTAGGGTATGGGTTAGGTTTAGGGTTAGGGTTAGTGTTAGGGTTAGGGCTCGGTTTAGGGTACGGGTTAGGATTAGGGTACGCGTTAGGGTTAGGGTAGGGGTTAGGGTTAGGGTACGCGTTAGGGTGAGGGTAGTTATTAAACCTATCCCACTCTCTAGATACCCCTGAGCACGTAAAGGAATATTATTTGGGGGTCCAGCCATGAAGAAGAGCTTAGACATTGGAGAAGATAAGGAACACACCCATTATCAAGAAATCACATTAGGATTCTCTTTTTAACCTGTTCCTTAAAACACTAGTGCTTAGGAAATCTATTGGAGGCAGAAGCAGTCAAGGGTAGCTTAGGGTTAGGGTTAGGTTTAGGGTGAGGGTTAGGGTACGGCTTAGGGTACGGGTTCGGGGAGGGGTTCGGGTAGGGCGTAGGGTATGGGTTAGGGTTAGGGTTAGCGCTAGTGTTAGGGTTAGCGCTCGGTTTAGGGTACGGGTTAGGATTAGGGTACGCGTTAGGGTTAGGGTAGGGGTTAGGGTTAGGGTACGCGTTAGGGTGAGGGTAGTTATTAAACCTATCCCACTCTCTAGATACGCCTTAGCACGTAAAGGAATATTATTTGGGGGTCCAGCCATGGAGAAGAGTTTAGACACTAGGAGAAGATAAGGAACACACCCATTATCAAGAAATCACATTAGGATTCTCTTTTTAACCTGTTCCTTAAAACACTAGTGCTTAGGAAATCTATTGGAGGCAGAAGCAGTCAAGGGTAGCTTAGGGTTAGGGTTAGGGTGAGGGTGAGGGTTAGGGTACGGATTAGGGTACGGGTTCGGGGAGGGGTTCGGGTAGGGCGTAGGGTATGGGTTAGGGTTAGGGTTAGCGCTAGTGTTAGGGTTAGCGCTCGGTTTAGGGTACGGGTTAGGATTAGGGTACGCGTTAGGGTTAGGGTAGGGGTTAGGGTTAGGGTACGCTTTAGGGTGAGAGTAGTTATTAAACCTATCCCACTCTCTAGATACCCCTTAGCACGTAAAGGAATATTATTTGGGGGTCCAGCCATGTAGAAGAGCTTAGACACTAGGAGAAGATAAGGAACACACCCATTATCAAGAAATCACATTAGGATTCTCTTTTTTTTTTTTTTTTTTTTAAATTATTTATTTATTTAATTTATTTATGGCTGTGTTGGGTCTTCGTTTCCGTGCGAGGGCTTTCTCCAGTTGTGGCAAGTGGGGACCACTCTTCATCGCGGTGCGCAGGCCTCTCATCATCGCGGCCTCTCCCGTCGCGGAGCACAGGCTCCAGACGCGCAGGCCCAGCAACTGTGGCTCACGGGCCCAGCTGCTCCGCGGCATGTGGCATCCTCCCAGACCAGGGCTCGAACCCGCGTCCCCTGCACCGGCAGGCAGACTCTCAACCACTGCGCCACCAGGGAAGCCCCAGGATTCTCTTTTTAACTTGTTCCTTAAAACACTAGTGCTTAGGAAATCTATTGGAGGCAGAAGCAGTCAATGGTAGCTTAGGGTTAGGGTAAGGGTGAGGGTGAGGGTTAGGGTACGGCTTAGGGTACGGGTTCGGGGAGGCGTTCGGGTAGGGCGTAGGGTATGGGTTAGGGTTAGGGTTAGCGCTAGTGTTAGGGTTAGGGCTCGGTTTAGGGTACGGGTTAGGATTAGGGTACGCGTTAGTGTTAGGGTAGGGGTTAGGGTTAGGGTACGCGATAGGGTGAGGTTAGTTATTAAACCTATCACATTCTTTAGATACCCCTTAGCACGTAAAGGAATATTATTTGTGGGTCCAGCCATGGAGAAGAGTTTAGACACTAGGAGAAGATAAGGAACACACCCATTATCACGAAATCACATTAGGATTCTCTTTTTAACCTGTTCCTTAAAACACTATTGCTTAGGAAATCTATTGGAGGCAGAAGCAGTCAAGGGTAGCTTAGGGTTAGGGTTAGGGTTAGGGTGAGGGTTAGGGTACGGCTTAGGGTACGGGTTCGGGGAGGGGTTCGGGTAGGGCGTAGGGTATGGGTTAGGGTTAGGGTTAGGGTTAGTGTTAGTGTTAGGGCTCGGTTTAGGGTACGGGTTAGGATTAGGGTACGCGTTAGTGTTAGGGTAGGGGTTAGGGTTAGGGTACGCGATAGGGTGAGGTTAGTTATTAAACCTATCCCACTCTCTAGATACCCCGTAGCACGTAAAGGAATATTATTTGGGGGTCCAGCCATGGAGAAGAGTTTAGACACTAGGAGAAAATAAGGAACACACCCATTATCAAGAAATCACATTAGGATTCTCTTTTTAACCTGTTCCTTAAAACACTAGTGCTTAGGAAATCTATTGGAGGCAGAAGCAGTCAAGGGTAGCTTAGGGTTAGGGTTAGGGTTAGGGTACGGCTTAGGGTACGGGTTCGGGGAGGGGTTCGGGTAGGGCGTAGGGTATGGGATAGGGTTAGGGTTAGGGTTAGGGCTCGGTTTAGGGTACGGGTTAGGATTAGTGTACGCGTTAGGGTTAGGGTAGGGGTTAGGGTTAGGGTATGCGATAGGGTGAGGTTACTTATTAAACCTATCCCACTCTCTAGATACCCCTTAGCACGTAAAGGAATATTATTTGGGGGTCCAGCCATGGAGAAGAGTTTAGACACTAGGAGAAAATAAGGAACACACCCATTATCAAGAAATCACATTAGGATTCTCTTTTTAACCTGTTCCTTAAAACACTAGTGCTTAGGAAATCTATTGGAGGCAGAAGCAGTCAATGGTAGCTTAGGGTTAGGGTAAGGGTGAGGGTGAGGGTTAGGGTACGGCTTAGGGTACGGGTTCGGGGAGGCGTTCGGGTAGGGCGTAGGTTATGGGATAGGGTTAGGGTTAGCGCTAGTGTTAGGGTTAGGTCTCGGTTTAGGGTACGGGTTAGGATTAGGGTACGCGTTAGGGTTAGGGTAGGGGTTAGGTTTAGGGTACGCGTTAGGATGAGGGTAGTTATTAAACCTATCCCACTCTCTAGATACCCCTTAGCAGATAAAGGAATATTATTTGGGGGTCCAGCCATGGAGAAGAGTTTAGACACTAGGAGAAGATAAGGAACACACCCATTATCAAGAAATCACATTAGGATTCTCTTTTTAACCTGTTCCTTAAAACACTAGTGCTTAGGAAATCTATTGGAGGCAGAAGCAGTCAAGGGTAGCTTAGGGTTAGGGTTAGTGTGAGGGTGAGGGTTAGGGTACGGCTTAGGGTACGGGTTCGGGGAGGGGTTCGGGTAGGGCGTAGGGTATGGTTTAGGGTTAGGGTTAGGGTTAGTGTTAGGGTTAGGGCTCGGTTTAGGGTACGGGTTAGGATTAGGGTACGCGTTAGTGTTAGGGTAGGGGTTAGGGTTAGGGTACGCGATAGGGTGAGGTTAGTTATTAAACCTATCCCACTCTCTAGATACCCCTTAGCACGTAAAGGAATATTATTTGTGGGTCCAGCCATGGAGAAGAGTTTAGACACTAGGAGAAGATAAGGAACACACCCATTATCACGAAATCACATTAGGATTCTCTTTTTAACCTGTTCCTTAAAACACTATTGCTTAGGAAATTTATTGGAGGCAGAAGCCGTCAAGGGTAGCTTAGGGTTAGGGTTAGGGTGAGGGTGAGGGTTAGGGTACGGGTTCGGGGCGGCGTTCGGGTAGGGCGTAGGGTATGGGATAGGGTTAGGGTTAGGGTTAGTGTTAGGGTTAGGGCTCGGTTTAGGGTACGGGTTAGGATTAGGGTACGCGTTAGTGTTAGGGTAGGGGTTAGGGTTATGGTACGCACTAGGGTGAGGGTAGTTATTAAACCTATCCCACTCTCTAGATACCCCTTAGCACGTAAAGGAATATTATTTGGGGGTCCAGCCATGGAGAAGAGCTTAGACACTAGGAGAAGATAAGGAACACACCCATTATCAAGAAATCACATTAGGATTCTCTTTTTTTTTTTTTTTTTTTTTTTTAATTATTTATTTATTTAATTTATTTATGGCTGTGTTGGGTCTTCGTTTCCGTGCGAGGGCTTTCTCCAGTTGTGGCAAGTGGGGACCACTCTTCATCGCGGTGCGCAGGCCTCTCATCATCGCGGCCTCTCCCGTCGCGGAGCACAGGCTCCAGACGCGCAGGCCCAGCAACTGTGGCTCACGGGCCCAGCTGCTCCGCGGCATGTGGGATCCTCCCAGACCAGGGCTCGAACCCGCGTCCCCTGCACCGGCAGGCAGACTCTCAACCACTGCGCCACCAGGGAAGCCCCAGGATTCTCTTTTTAACTTGTTCCTTAAAACACTAGTGCTTAGGAAATCTATTGGAGGCAGAAGCAGTCAAGGGTAGCTTAGGGTTAGGGTTAGGGTTAGGGTACGGCTTAGGGTACGGGTTCGGGGAGGCGTTCGGGTAGGGCGTAGGTTATGGGATAGGGTTAGGGTTAGGGTTAGTGTTAGGGTTAGGGCTCGGTTTAGGGTACGGGTTAGGATTAGGGTACGCGTTAGTGTTAGGGTAGGGGTTAGGGTTAGGGTACGCGATAGGGTGAGGTTAGTTATTAAACCTATCACACTCTTTAGATACCCCTTAGCACGTAAAGGAATATTATTTGTGGGTCCAGCCATGGAGAAGAGTTTAGACACTAGGAGAAGATAAGGAACACACCGATTATCACGAAATCACATTAGGATTCTCTTTTTAACATGTTCCTTAAAACACTATTGCTTAGGAAATCAATTGGAGGCAGAAGCAGTCAAGGGTAGCTTAGGGTTAGGGTTAGGGTTAGGGTGAGGGTTAGGTTACGGCTTAGGGTACGGGTTCGGGTAGGGGTTCGGGTAGGGCGTAGGGTATGGGTTAGGGTTAGGGTTAGGGTTAGTGTTAGGGTTAGGGCTCGGTTTAGGGTACGTGTTAGGATTAGGGTACGCGTTAGTGTTAGGGTAGGGGTTAGCGTTAGGGTACGCGATAGGGTGAGGTTAGTTATTAAACCTATCCCACTCTCTAGATACCCCTTAGCACGTAAAGGAATATTATTTGGGGGTCCAGCCATGGAGAAGGGTTTAGACACTAGGAGAAAATAAGGAACACACCCATTATCAAGAAATCACATTAGGATTCTCTTTTTAACCTGTTCCTTAAAACACTAGTGCTTAGGAAATCTATTGGAGGCAGAAGCAGTCAAGGGTAGCTTAGGGTTAGGGTTAGGGTTAGGGTACGGCTTAGGGTACGGGTTCGGGGAGGGGTTCGGGTAGGGCGTAGGGTATGGGATAGGGTTAGGGTTAGGGTTAGTGTTAGGGTTCGGGCTCTGTTTAGGGTACGGGTTAGGATTAGGGTACGCGTTAGTGTTAGGGTAGGGGTTAGGGTTATGGTACGCACTAGGGTGAGGGTAGTTATTAAACCTATCCCACTCTCTAGATACCCCTGAGCACGTAAAGGAATATTATTTGGGGGTCCAGCCATGGAGAAGAGTTTAGACACTAGGAGAAGAAAAGGAACACACCCATTATCAAGAAATCACATTAGGATTCTCTTTTTAACCTGTTCCTTAAAACACTAGTGCTTAGGAAATCTATTGGAGGCAGAAGCAATCAAGGGTAGCTTAGGGTTAGAGTTAGAGTTAGGGTGAGGGTTAGGGTACGGCTTAGGGTACGGGTTCGGGGAGGGGTTAGGGTAGGGTGTAGGGTATGGGTTAGGGTTAGGGTTAGGGTTAGTGTTAGGGTTAGGGCTCGGTTTAGGGTATGGGTTAGGATTAGGGTACGCGTTAGGGTTAGGGTAGTGGTTAGGGTTAGGGTACGCTTTAGGGTGAGAGTAGTTATTAAACCTATCCCACTCTCTAGATACCCCTTAGCACGTAAAGGAATATTATTTGGGGGTCCAGCCATGGAGAAGAGCTTAGACACTAGGAGAAGATAAGGAACACACCCATTATCAAGAAATCACATTAGGATTCTCTTTTTTTTTTTTTTTTTTTTTTTAATTATTTATTTATTTAATTTATTTATGGCTGTGTTGGGTCTTCGTTTCCGTGCGAGGGCTTTCTCCAGTTGTGGCAAGTGGGGACCACTCTTCATCGCGGTGCGCAGGCCTCTCATCATCGCGGCCTCTCCCGTCGCGGAGCACAGGCTCCAGACGCGCAGGCCCAGCAACTGTGGCTCACGGGCCCAGCTGCTCCGCGGCATGTGGGATCCTCCCTGACCAGGGCTCGAACCCGCGTCCCCTGCACCGGCAGGCAGACTCTCAACCACTGCGCCACCAGGGAAGCCCCAGGATTCTCTTTTTAACTTGTTCCTTAAAACACTAGTGCTTAGGAAATCTATTGGAGGCAGAAGCAGTCAAGGGTAGCTTAGGGTTAGGGTTAGGGTTAGGGTACGGCTTAGGGTACGGGTTCGGGGAGGCGTTCGGGTAGGGCGTAGGTTATGGGATAGGGTTAGGGTTAGGGTTAGTGTTAGGGTTAGGGCTCGGTTTAGGGTACGGGTTAGGATTAGGGTACGCGTTAGTGATAGGGTAGGGGTTAGGGTTAGGGTACGCGATAGGGTGAGGTTAGTTATTAAACCTATCACACTCTTTAGATACCCCTTAGCACGTAAAGGAATATTATTTGTGGGTCCAGCCATGGAGAAGAGTTTAGACACTAGGAGAAGATAAGGAACACACCGATTATCACGAAATCACATTAGGATTCTCTTTTTAACATGTTCCTTAAAACACTATTGCTTAGGAAATCTATTGGAGGCAGAAGCAGTCAAGGGTAGCTTAGGGTTAGGGTTAGGGTTAGGGTGAGGGTTAGGTTACGGCTTAGGGTACGGGTTCGGGTAGGGGTTCGGGTAGGGCGTAGGGTATGGGTTAGGGTTAGGGTTAGGGTTAGTGTTAGGGTTAGGGCTCGGTTTAGGGTACGTGTTAGGATTAGGGTACGCGTTAGTGTTAGGGTAGGGGTTAGCGTTAGGGTACGCGATAGGGTGAGGTTAGTTATTAAACCTATCCCACTCTCTAGATACCCCTTAGCACGTAAAGGAATATTATTTGGGGGTCCAGCCATGGAGAAGGGTTTAGACACTAGGAGAAAATAAGGAACACACCCATTATCAAGAAATCACATTAGGATTCTCTTTTTAACCTGTTCCTTAAAACACTAGTGCTTAGGAAATCTATTGGAGGCAGAAGCAGTCAAGGGTAGCTTAGGGTTAGGGTTAGGGTTAGGGTACGGCTTAGGGTACGGGTTCGGGGAGGGGTTCGGGTAGGGCGTAGGGTATGGGATAGGGTTAGGGTTAGGGTTAGTGTTAGGGTTCGGGCTCTGTTTAGGGTACGGGTTAGGATTAGGGTACGCGTTAGTGTTAGGGTAGGGGTTAGGGTTATGGTACGCACTAGGGTGAGGGTAGTTATTAAACCTATCCTACTCTCTAGATACCACTGAGCACGTAAAGGAATATTATTTGGGGGTCCAGCCATGGAGAAGAGTTTAGACACTAGGAGAAGAAAAGGAACACACCCATTATCAAGAAATCACATTAGGATTCTCTTTTTAACCTGTTCCTTAAAACACTAGTGCTTAGGAAATCTATTGGAGGCAGAAGCAATCAAGGGTAGCTTAGGGTTAGAGTTAGAGTTAGGGTGAGGGTTAGGGTACGGCTTAGGGTACGGGTTCGGGGAGGGGTTAGGGTAGGGTGTAGGGTATGGGTTAGGGTTAGGGTTAGGGTTAGTGTTAGGGTTAGGGCTCGGTTTAGGGTATGGGTTAGGATTAGGGTACGCGTTAGGGTTAGGGTAGTGGTTAGGGTTAGGGTACGCTTTAGGGTGAGAGTAGTTATTAAACCTATCCCACTCTCTAGATACCCCTTAGCACGTAAAGGAATATTATTTGGGGGTCCAGCCATGGAGAAGAGCTTAGACACTAGGAGAAGATAAGGAACACACCCATTATCAAGAAATCACATTAGGATTCTCTTTTTTTTTTTTTTTTTTTTATTATTTATTTATATAATTTATTTATGGCTGTGTTGGGTCTTCGTTTCCGTGCGAGGGCTTTCTCCAGTTGTGGCAATTGGGGACCACTCTTCATCGCTGTGCGCAGGCCTCTCATCATCGCGGCCTCTCCCGTCGCGGAGCACAGGCTCCAGACGCGCAGGCCCAGCAACTGTGGCTCACGGGCCCAGCTGCTCCGCGGCATGTGGGATCCTCCCAGAACAGGGCTCGAACCCGCGTCCCCTGCACCGGCAGGCAGACTCTCAACCACTGCGCCACCAGGGAAGCCCCAGGATTCTCTTTTTAACTTGTTCCTTAAAACACTAGTGCTTAGGAAATCTATTGGAGGCAGAAGCAGTCAATGGTAGCTTAGGGTTAGGGTAAGGGTGAGGGTGAGGGTTAGGGTACGGCTTAGGGTACGGGTTCGGGGAGGCGTTCGGGTAGGGCGTAGGGTATGGGTTAGGGTTAGGGTTAGCGCTAGTGTTAGGGTTAGGGCTCGGTTTAGGGTACGGGTTAGGATTAGGGTACGCGTTAGGGTTAGGGTAGGGGTTAGGTTTAGGGTACGCGTTAGGATGAGGGTAGTTATTAAACCTATCCCACTCTCTAGATACCCCTTAGCAGATAAAGGAATATTATTTGGGGGTCCAGCCATGGAGAAGAGTTTAGACACTAGGAGAAGATAAGGAACACACCCATTATCAAGAAATCACATTAGGATTCTCTTTTTAACCTGTTCCTTAAAACACTAGTGCTTAGGAAATCTATTGGAGGCAGAAGCAGTCAAGGGTAGCTTAGGGTTAGGGTTAGGGTGAGGGTGAGGGTTAGGGTACGGGTTCGGGGAGGCGTTCGGGTAGGGCGTAGGGTATGGGTTAGGGTTAGGGTTAGCGCTAGTGTTAGGGTTAGGGCTCGGTTTAGGGTACGGGTTAGGATTAGGGTACGCGTTAGGGTTAGGGTAGGGGTTAGGGTTAGGGTACGTGTTAGGGTGAGGATAGTTATTAAACCTATCCCACTCTCTAGATACCCCTGAGCACGTAAAGGAATATTATTTGGGGGTCCAGCCATGGAGAAGAGTTTAGACACGAGGAGAAGATAAGGAACACACCCATTTTCAAGAAATCACATTAGGATTCTCTGTTTAACATGTTCCTTAAAACACTAGTGCTTAGGAAATCTATTGGAGGCAGAAGCAGTCAAGGGTAGCTTAGGGTTAGGGTTAGGGTTAGGGTGAGGGTTAGGGTACGGCTTAGGGTACGGGTTCGGGTAGGGGTTCGGGTAGGGCGTAGGGTATGGGTTAGGGTTAGGGTTAGGGTTAGTGTTAGGGTTAGGGCTCGGTTTAGGGTACGGGTTAGGATTAGGGTACGCGTTAGTGTTAGGGTAGGGGTTAGGGTTAGGGTACGCGATAGGGTGAGGTTAGTTATTAAACCTATCCCACTCTCTAGATACCCCTTAGCACGTAAAGGAATATTATTTGGGGGTCCAGCCATGGAGAAGAGTTTAGACACTAGGAGAAAATAAGGAACACTCCCATTATCAAGAAATCACATTAGGATTCTCTTTTTAACCTATTCCTTAAAACACTAGTGCTTAGGAAATCTATTGGAGGCAGAAGCAGTCAAGGGTAGCTTAGGGTTAGGGTTAGGGTTAGGGTACGGCTTAGGGTACGGGTTCGGGGAGGGGTTCGGGTAGGGCGTAGGGTATGGGATAGGGTTAGGGTTAGGGTTAGTGTTAGGGTTAGGGCTCGGTTTAGGGTACGGGTTAGGATTAGGGTACGCGTTAGGGTTAGGGTAGGGGTTAGGGTTAGGGTATGCGATAGGGTGAGGTTACTTATTAAACCTATCCCACTCTCTAGATACCCCTTAGCACGTAAAAGAATATTATTTGGGGGTCCAGCCATGAAGAAGAGTTTAGACACTAGGAGAAAATAAGGAACACACCCATTATCAAGAAATCACATTAGGATTCTCTTTTTAACCTGTTCCTTAAAACACTAGTGCTTAGGAAATCTATTGGAGGCAGAAGCAGTCAAGGGTAGCTTAGGGTTAGGGTTAGGGTTAGGGTACGGCTTAGGGTACGGGTTCGGGGAGGAGTTCGGGTAGGGCGTAGGGTATGGGTTAGGGTTAGGGTTAGGGTTAGTGTTAGGGTTCGGGCTCTGTTTAGGGTACGGGTTAGGATTAGTGTACGCGTTAGTGTTAGGGTAGGGGTTAGGGTTATGGTACGCACTAGGGTGAGGGTAGTTATTAAACCTATCCCACTCTCTAGATACCCCTGAGCACGTAAAGGAATATTATTTAGGGGTCCAGCCATGGAGAAGAGTTTAGACACTAGGAGAAGATAAGGAACACACCCATTATCAAGAAATCACATTAGGATTCTCTTTTTAACCTGTTCCTTAAAACACTAGTGCTTAGGAAATCTATTGGAGGCAGAAGCAATCAAGGGTAGCTTAGGGTTAGAGTTAGAGTTAGGGTGAGGGTTAGGGTACGACTTAGGGTACGGGTTCGGGGAGGGGTTAGGGTAGGGCGTAGGGTATGGGTTAGGGATAGGGTTAGGGTTAGTGTTAGGGTTAGGGCTCGGTTTAGGGTACGGGTTAGGATTAGGGTACGCGTTAGGGTTAGGGTAGGTGTTAGGGTTAGGGTACGCTTTAGGGTGAGAGTAGTTATTAAACCTATCCCACTCTCTAGATACCCCTTAGCACGTAAAGGAATATTATTTGGGGGTCCAGCCATGGAGAAGAGCTTAGACACTAGGAGAAGATAAGGAACACACCCATTATCAAGAAATCACATTAGGATTCTCTTTTTTTTTTTTTTTTTTTAATTATTTATTTATTTAATTTATTTATGGCTGTGTTGTGTCTTCGTTTCCGTGCGAGGGCTTTCTCCAGTTGTGGCAAGTGGGGACCACTCTTCATCGCGGTGCGCAGGCCTCTCATCATCGCGGCCTCTCCCGTCGCGGAGCACAGGCTCCAGACGCGCAGGCCCAGCAACTGTGGCTCACGGGCCCAGCTGCTCCGCGGCATGTGGGATCCTCCCAGACCAGGGCTCGAACCCGCGTCCCCTGCACCGGCAGGCAGACTCTCAACCACTGCGCCACCAGGGAAGCCCCAGGATTCTCTTTTTAACTTGTTCCTTAAAACACTAGTGCTTAGGAAATCTATTGGAGGCAGAAGCAGTCAATGGTAGCTTAGGGTTAGGGTAAGGGTGAGGGTGAGGGTTACGGTGCGGCTTAGGGTACGGGTTCGGGGAGGCGTTCGGGTAGGGCGTAGGGTATGGGTTAGGGTTAGGGTTAGCGCTAGTGTTAGGGTTAGGGCTCGGTTTAGGGTACGGGTTAGGATTAGGGTACGCGTTAGGGTTAGGGTAGGGGTTAGGGTTAGGGTACGCGTTAGGGTGAGGGTAGTTATTAAACCTATCCCACTCTCTAGATACCCCTTAGCACATAAAGGAATATTATTTGGGGGTCCAGCCATGGAGAAGAGTTTAGACACTAGGAGAAGATAAGGAACACACCCATTATCAAGAAATCACATTAGGATTCTCTTTTTAACCTGTTCCTTAAAACACTAGTGCTTAGGAAATCTATTGGAGGCAGAAGCAGTCAAGGGTAGCTTAGGGTTAGGGTTAGGGTGAGGGTGAGGGTTAGGGTACGGCTTAGGGTACGGGTTCGGGGAGGGGTTCGGGTAGGGCGTAGGGTATGGTTTAGGGTTAGGGTTAGGGTTAGTGTTAGGGTTAGGGCTCGGTTTAGGGTACGGGTTAGGATTAGGGTACGCGTTAGTGTTAGGGTAGGGGTTAGGGTTAGGGTACGCGTTAGGGTGAGGTTAGTTATTAAACCTATCCCACTCTCTAGATACCCCTTAGCACGTAAAGAAATATTATTTGGGGGTCCAGCCATGGAGAAGAGTTTAGACACTAGGAGAAAATAAGGAACACACCCATTATCAAGAAATCACATTAGGATTCTCTTTTTAACCTGTTCCTTAAAACACTAGTGCTTAGGAAATCTATTGGAGGCAGAAGCAGTCAAGGGTAGCTTAGGGTTAGGGTTAGGGTTAGGGTACGGCTTAGGGTACGGGTTCGGGGAGGGGTTCGGGTAGGGCGTAGGTTATGGGATAGGGTTAGGGTTAGGGTTAGTGTTAGGGTTAGGGCTCGGTTTAGGGTACGGGTTAGGATTAGGGTACGCGTTAGGGTTAGGGTAGGGGTTAGGGTTAGGGTATGCGATAGTGTGAGGTTACTTATTAAACCTATCCCACTCTCTAGATACCCCTTAGCACGTAAAGGAATATTATTTGGGTGTCCAGCCATGGAGAAGAGTTTAGACATTAGGAGAAAATAAGGAACACACCCATTATCAAGAAATCACATTAGGATTCTCTTTTTAACCTGTTCCTTAAAACACTAGTGCTTAGGAAATCTATTGGAGGCAGAAGCAGTCAAGGGTAGCTTAGGGTTAGGGTTAGCGTTAGGGTACGGCTTAGGGTACGGGTTCGGGGAGGGGTTCGGGTAGGGCGTAGGGTATGGGTTAGGTTTAGGGTTAGGGTTAGTGTTAGGGTTCGGGCTCTGTTTAGGGTACGGGTTAGGATTAGGGTACACGTTATTGTTAGGGTAGGGGTTAGGGTTATGGTACGCACTAGGGTGAGGGTAGTTATTAAACCTATACCACTCTCTAGATACCCCTGAGCACGTAAAGGAATATTATTTGGTGGTCCAGCCATGGAGAAGAGTTTAGACACTAGGAGAAGATAAGGAACACACCCATGACCACGAAATCACATTAGGATTCTCTTTTTAACCTGTTCCTTAAAACACTAGTGCTTAGGAAATCTATTGGAGGCAGAAGCAATCAAGGGTAGCTTAGGGTTAGAGTTAGAGTTAGGGTGAGGGTTAGGGTACGGCTTAGGGTACGGGTTCGGGGAGGAGTTAGGGTAGGGCGTAGGGTATGGGTTAGGGTTAGGGTTAGGGTTAGTGTTAGGGTTAGGGCTCGGTTTAGGGTACGGGTTAGGATTAGGGTATGCGTTAGGGTTAGGGTAGGGGTTAGGGTTAGGGTACGCTTTAGGGTGAGAGTAGTTATTAAACCTATCCCACTCTCTAGATACCCCTTAGCACGTAAAGGAATATTATTTGGGGGTCCAGCCATGGAGAAGAGCTTAGACACTAGGAGAAGATAAGGAACACACCCATTATCAAGAAATCACATTAGGATTCTCTTTTTTTTTTTTTTTTAATTATTTATTTATTTAATTTATTTATGGCTGTGTTGGGTCTTCGTTTCCGTGCGAGGGCTTTCTCCAGTTGTGGCAAGTGGGGACCACTCTTCATCGCGGTACGCAGGCCTCTCATCATCGCGGCCTCTCCCGTCGCGGAGCACAGTCTCCAGACGCGCAGGCCCAGCAACTGTGGCTCACGGGCCCAGCTGCTCCGCGGCATGTGGGATCCTCCCAGACCAGGGCTCGAACCCGCGTCCCCTGCACCGGCAGGCAGACTCTCAACAACTGCGCCACCAGGGAAGCCCCAGGATTCTCTTTTTAACTTGTTCCTTAAAACACTAGTGCTTAGGAAATCTATTGGAGGCAAAAGCAGTCAATGGTAGCTTAGGGTTAGGGTAAGGGTGAGGGTGAGGGTTAGGGTACGGCTTAGGGTACGGGTTCGGGGAGGCGTTCGGGTAGGGCGTAGGGTATGGGTTAGGGTTAGGGTTAGCGCTAGTGTTAGGGTTAGGCCTCGGTTTAGGGTACGGGTTAGGATTAGGGTACGCGTTAGGGTTAGGGTAGGGGTTAGGGTTAGGTTACGCGTTAGGGTGAGGGTAGTTATTAAACCTATCCCACTCTCTAGATACCCCTTAGCACGTAAAGGAATATTATTTGGGGGTCCAGCCATGGAAAAGAGTTTAGACACTGGGAGAAGATAAGGAACACACCCATTATCAAGAAATCACATTAGGATTCTCTTTTTAACCTGTTCCTTAAAACACTAGTGCTTAGGAAATCTATTGGAGGCAGAAGCAGTCAAGGGTAGCTTAGGGTTAGGGTTAGGGTGAGGGTGAGGGTTAGGGTACGGCTTAGGGTACGGGTTCGGGGAGGGGTTCGGGTAGGGCGTAGGGTATGGTTTAGGGTTAGGGTTAGGGTTAGTGTTAGGGTTAGGGCTCGGTTTAGGGTACGGGTTAGGATTAGGGTACGCGTTAATGTTAGGGTAGGGGTTAGGGTTAGGGTACGCGATAGGGTGAGGTTATTTATTAAACCTATCACACTCTTTAGATACCCCTTAGCACGTAAAGGAATATTATTTGTGGGTCCAGCCATGGAGAAGAGTTTAGACACTAGGAGAAGATAAGGAACACACCCATTATCAAGAAATCACATTAGGATTCTCTTTTTAACATGTTCCTTAAAACACTAGTGCTTAGGAAATCTATTGGAGGCAGAAGCAGTCAAGGGTAGCTTAGGGTTAGGGTTAGGGTGAGGGTGAGGGTTAGGGTACGGCTTAGGGTACGGGTTCGGGGAGGGGTTCGGGTAGGGCGTAGGGTATGGTTTAGGGTTAGGGTTAGGGTTAGTGTTAGGGTTAGGGCTCGGTTTAGGGTACGGGTTAGGATTAGGGTACGCGTTAGTGTTAGGGTAGGGGTTAGGGTTAGGGTACGCGATAGGGTGAGGTTAGTTATTAAACCTATCACACTCTTTAGATACCCCTTAGCACGTAAAGGAATATTATTTGGGGGTCCAGCCATGGAGAAGAGTTTAGACACTAGGAGAAGATAAGGAACACACCCATTATCACGAAATCACATTAGGATTCTCTTTTTAACCTGTTCCTTAAAACACTAGTGCTTAGGAAATCTATTGGAGGCAGAAGCAGTCAAGGGTAGCTTAGGGTTAGCGTTAGGGTTAGGGTGAGGGTTAGGGTACGGCTTAGGGTACGGGTTCGGGGAGGGGTTCGGGTAGGGCGTAAGGTATGGGATAGGGTTAGGGTTAGGGTTAGTGTTAGGGTTAGGGCTCGGTTTAGGGTACGGGTTAGGATTAGGGTACGCGTTAGGGTTAGGGTAGGGGTTAGGGTTAGGGTATGCGATAGGGTGAGGTTCCTTATTAAACCTATCCCACTGTCTAGATACCCCTTAGCACGTAAAGGAATATTATTTGGAGGTCCAGCCATGGAGAAGAGTTTAGACACTAGTAGAAAATAAGGAACACACCCATTATTAAGAAATCACATTAGGATTCTCTTTTTAACCTGTTCCTTAAAACACTAGTGCTTAGGAAATCTATTGGAGGCAGAAGCAGTCAAGGGTAGCTTAGGGTTAGGGTTAGGGTTAGGGTACGGCTTAGGGTGCGGGTTCGGGGAGGGGTTCGGGTAGGGCGTAGGGTATGGGTTAGGGTTAGGGTTAGGGTTAGTGTTAGGGTTCGGGCTCTGTTTACGGTACGGGTTAGGATTAGGGTACGCGTTAGTGTTAGGGTAGGGGTTAGGGTTATGGTACGCACTAGGGTGAGGGTAGTTATTAAACCTATCCCACTCTCTAGATACCCCTGAGCACGTAAAGGAATATTATTTGGGGGTCCAGCCATGGAGAAGAGTTTAGACACTAGGAAAAGATAAGGAACACACCCATTATCAAGAAATCACATTAGGATTCTCTTTTTAACTTGTTCCTTAAAACACTAGTGCTTAGGAAATCTATTGGAGGCAGAAGCAGTCAAGGGTAGCTTAGGGTTAGGGTAAGGGTGAGGGGGAGGGTTAGGGTACGGCTTAGGGTACGGGTTCGGGGAGGCGTTCGGGTAGGGCGTAGGGTATGGGTTAGGGTTAGGGTTAGCGCTAGTGTTAGGGTTAGGGCTCGGTTTAGGGTACGGGTTAGGATTAGGGTACGCGTTAGGGTTAGGGTAGGGGTTAGGGTTAGGGTACGCGTTAGGGTGAGGGTAGTTATTAAACCTATCCCACTCTCTAGATACCCCTGAGCACGTAAAGGAATATTATTTGGGGGTCCAGCCATGGAGAAGAGTTTAGACACTAGGAGAAGATAAGGAACACACCCATTATCAAGAAATCACATTAGGATTCTGTTTTTAACCTGTTCCTTAAAACACTAGTGCTTAGGAATTCTATTGGAGGCAGAAGCAGTCAAGGGTAGCTTAGGGTTAGGGTGAGGGTGAGGGTGAGGGTTAGGGTACGGCTTAGGGTACGGGTTCGGGGAGGGGTTCGGGTAGGGCGTAGGGTATGGTTTAGGGTTAGGGTTAGGGTTAGTGTTAGGGTTAGGGCTCGGTTTAGGGTACGGGTTAGGATTAGGGTACGCGTTAGTGTTAGGGTAGGGGTTAGGGTTAGGGTACGCGATAGGGTGAGGTTAGTTATTAAACCTATCACACTCTTTAGATACCCCTTAGCACGTAAAGGAATATTATTTGTGGGTCCAGCCATGGAGAAGAGTTTAGACACTAGGAGAAAATAAGGAACACACCCATTATCACGAAATCACATTAGGATTCTCTTTTTAACCTGTTCCTTAAAACACTATTGCTTAGGAAATCTATTGGAGGCAGAAGCAGTCAAGGGTAGCTTAGGGTTAGGGTTAGGGTTAGGGTGAGGGTTAGGGTACGGCTTAGGGTACGGGTTCGGGGAGGGGTTCGGGTAGGGCGTAGGGTATGGGATAGGGATAGGGTTAGGGTTAGTGTTAGGGTTAGGGCTCGGTTTAGGGTACGGGTTAGGATTAGGGTACGCGTTAGTGTTAGGGTAGTGGTTAGGGTTAGGGTACGCGATAGGGTGAGGTTAGTTATTAAACCTATCCCACTCTCTAGATACCCCTTAGCACGTAAAGGAATATTATTTGGGGGTCCAGCCATGGAGAAGTGTTTAGACACTAGGAGAAAATAAGGAACACACCCATTATCAAGAAATCACTTTAGGATTCTCTTTTTAACCTGTTCCTTAAAACACTAGTGCTTAGGAAATCTATTGGAGGCAGAAGCAGTCAAGGGTAGCTTAGGGATAGGGTTAGGGTTAGGGTACGGCTTAGGGTACGGGTTCGGGGAGGGGTTCGGGTAGGGCGTAGGGTATGGGTTAGGGTTAGGGTTAGGGTTAGTGTTAGGGTTAGGGCTCGGTTTAGGGTACGGGTTAGGATTAGGGTACGCGTTAGGGTTAGGGTAGGTGTTAGGGTTAGGGTATGCGATAGGGTGAGGTTACTTATTAAACCTATCCCACTCTCTAGATACCCCTTAGCACGTAAAGGAATATTATTTGGGGGTCCAGCCATGGAGAAGAGTTTAGACACTAGGAGAAAATAAGGAACACACCCATTATCAAGAAATCACATTAGGATTCTCTTTTTAACCTGTTCCTTAAAACACTAGTGCTTAGGAAATCTATTGGAGGCAGAAGCAGTCAAGGGTAGCTTAGGGTTAGGTTTAGGGTTAGGGTGAGGGTTAGGGTATGGCTTAGGGTACGGGTTCGGGGAGGGGTTCGGGTAGGGCGTAGGGTATGGGTTAGGGTTAGGTTTAGGGTTAGTGTTAGGGTTAGGGCTCAGTTTAGGGTACGGTTTAGGATTAGGGTACGCGTTAGGGTTAGGGTAGGGTTTAGGGTTAGGGTACGCGTTAGGGTGAGGGTTGTTATTAAACCTATCCCACTCTCTAGATACCCCTGAGCACGTAAAGGAATATTATTTGGGGGTCCAGCCATGGAGAAGAGTTTAGACACGAGGAGAAGATAAGGAACACACCCATTATCAAGAAATCACATTAGGATTCTCTTTTTAACCTGTTCCTTAAAACACTAGTGCTTAGGAAATCTATTGGAGGCAGAAGCAGTCAAGGGTAGCTTAGGGTTAGGGTTAGGGTTAGGGTACGGCTTAGGGTACGGGTTCGGGGAGGGGTTCGGGTAGGGCATAGGGTATGTTTTAGGGTTAGGGTTAGGGTTAGTGTTAGGGTTAGGGCTCGGTTTAGGGTACGGGTTAGGATTAGGGTACGCGTTAGTGTTAGGGTAGGGGTTAGGGTTAGGGTACGCGATAGGTTGAGGTTAGTTATTAAACCTATCACACTCTTTAGATACCCCTTAGCACGTAAAGGAATATTATTTGTGGGTCCAGCCATGGAGAAGAGTTTAGACACTAGGAGAAGATAAGGAACACACCCATTATCACGAAATCACATTAGGATTCTCTTTTTAACCTGTTCCTTAAAACACTATTGCTTAGGAAATCTATTGGAGGCAGAAGCAGTCAAGGGTAGCTTAGGGTTAGGGTTAGGGTTAGGGTACGGCTTAGAGTACGGGTTCGGGGAGGGGTTCGGGTAGGGCGTAGGGTATGGGATAGGGATAGGGTTAGGGTTAGTGTTAGGGTTAGGGCTCGGTTTAGGGTACGGGTTAGGATTAGGGTACGCGTTAGGGTTAGGGTAGGGGTTAGGGTTAGGGTATGCGATAGGGTGAGGTTACTTATTAAACATATCCCACTCTCTAGATACCCCTGAGCACGTAAAGGAATATTATTTGGGGGTCCAGCCATGGAGAAGAGTTTAGACACTAGGAGAAAATAAGGAACACACCCATTATCAAGAAATCACATTAGGATTCTCTTTTTAACCTGTTCCTTAAAACACTAGTGCTTAGGAAATCTATTGGAGGCAGAAGCAGTCAAGGGTAGCTTAGGGTTAGGGTTAGGGTTAGGGTACGGCTTAGGGTACGGGTTCGGGGAGGGGTTCGGGTAGGGCGTAGGGTATGGGTTAGGGTTAGGGTTAGGGTTAGTGTTAGGGTTCGGGCTCTGTTTAGGGTACGGGTTAGGATTAGGGTACGCGTTAGTGTTAGGGTAGGGGTTAGGGTTATGGTACGCACTAGGGTGAGGGTAGTTATTAAACCTATCCCACTCTCTAGATACCCCTGAGCACGTAAAGGAATATTATTTGGGGGTCCAGCCATGGAGAAGAGTTTAGACACTAGGAGAAGATAAGGAACACACCCATTATCAAGAAATCACATTAGGATTCTCTTTTTAACCTGTTCCTTAAAACACTAGTGCTTAGGAAATCTATTGGAGGCAGAAGCAATCAAGGGTAGCTTAGGGTTAGAGTTAGAGTTAGGGTGAGGGTTAGGGTACGGCATAGGTTACGGGTTCGGGGAGGGGTTAGGGTAGGGCGTAGGGTATGGTATAGGGTTAGGGTTAGGGTTAGTGTTAGGGTTAGGGCTCGGTTTAGGGTACGGTTTAGGATTAGGGTACACGTTAGGGTTAGGGTAGGGGTTAGGGTTAGGGTACGCTTTAGAGTGAGAGTAGTTATTAAACCTATCCCACTCTCTAGATACCCCTTAGCACGTAAAGTAATATTATTTGGGGGTCCAGCCATGGAGAAGAGCTTAGACACTAGGAGAAGATAAGGAACACACCCATTATCAAGAAATCACATTAGGATTCTCTTTTTAACCTGTTCCTTAAAACACTAGTGCTTAGGAAATCTATTGGAGGCAGAAGCAGACAAGGGTAGCTTAGGATTAGGGTTAGGGTGAGGGTGAGGGTTAGGGTACGGCTTAGGGTACGGGTTCGGGGAGGGGTTCGGGTAAGGCGTAGGGTATGGTTTAGGGTTAGGGTTAGGGTTAGTGTTAGGGTTAGGGCTCGGTTTAGGGTACGGGTTAGGATTAGGGTACGCGTTAGTGTTAGGGTAGGGGTTAGGGTTAGGGTACGCGTTAGGGTGAGGTTAGTTATTAAACCTATCCCACTCTCTAGATACCCCTTAGCACGTAAAGTAATATTATTTGGGGGTCCAGCCATGGAGAAGAGTTTAGACACTAGGAGAAAATAAGGAACACACCCATTATCAAGAAATCACATTAGGATTCTCTTTTTAACCTGTTCCTTAAAACACTAGTGCTTAGGAAATCTATTGGAGGCAGAAGGAGTCAAGGGTAGCTTAGGGTTAGGGTTAGGGTTAGGGTACGGCTTAGGGTACGGGTTCGGGGAGGGGTTCGGGTAGGGCGTAGGTTATGGGATAGGGTTAGGGTTAGGGTTAGTGTTAGGGTTAGGGCTCGGTTTAGGGTACGGGTTAGGATTAGGGTACGCGTTAGGGTTAGGGTAGGGGTTAGGGTTAGGGTATGCGATAGGGTGAGGTTACTTATTAAACCTATCCCACTCTCTAGATACCCCTTAGCACGTAAAGGAATATTATTTGGGTGTCCAGCCATGGAGAAGAGTTTAGACATTAGGAGAAAATAAGGAACACACCCATTATCAAGAAATCACATTAGGATTCTCTTTTTAACCTGTTCCTTAAAACACTAGTGCTTAGGAAATCTATTGGAGGCAGAAGCAGTCAAGGGTAGCTTAGGGTTAGGTTTAGGGTTAGGGTGAGGGTTAGGGTATGGCTTAGGGTACGGATTCGGGGAGGGGTTCGGGTAGGGCGTAGGGTATGGGTTAGGGTTAGGGTTAGGGTTAGTGTTAGGGTTAGGGCTCAGTTTAGGGTACGGTTTAGGATTAGGGTACGCGTTAGGGTTAGGGTAGGGTTTAGGGTTAGGGTACGCGTTAGGGTGAGGGTTGTTATTAAACCTATCCCACTCTCTAGATACCCCTGAGCACGTAAAGGAATATTATTTGGGGGTCCAGCCATGGAGAAGAGTTTAGACACGAGGAGAAGATAAGGAACACACCCATTATCAAGAAATCACATTAGGATTCTCTTTTTAACCTGTTCCTTAAAACACTAGTGCTTAGGAAATCTATTGGAGGCAGAAGCAGTCAAGGGTAGCTTAGGGTTAGGGTTAGGGTTAGGGTACGGCTTAGGGTACGGGTTCGGGGAGGGGTTCGGGTAGGGCATAGGGTATGTTTTAGGGTTAGGGTTAGGGTTAGTGTTAGGGTTAGGGCTCGGTTTAGGGTACGGGTTAGGATTAGGGTACGCGTTAGTGTTAGGGTAGGGGTTAGGGTTAGGGTACGCGATAGGTTGAGGTTAGTTATTAAACCTATCACACTCTTTAGATACCCCTTAGCACGTAAAGGAATATTATTTGTGGGTCCAGCCATGGAGAAGAGTTTAGACACTAGGAGAAGATAAGGAACACACCCATTATCACGAAATCACATTAGGATTCTCTTTTTAACCTGTTCCTTAAAACACTATTGCTTAGGAAATCTATTGGAGGCAGAAGCAGTCAAGGGTAGCTTAGGGTTAGGGTTAGGGTTAGGGTACGGCTTAGAGTACGGGTTCGGGGAGGGGTTCGGGTAGGGCGTAGGGTATGGGATAGGGATAGGGTTAGGGTTAGTGTTAGGGTTAGGGCTCGGTTTAGGGTACGGGTTAGGATTAGGGTACGCGTTAGGGTTAGGGTAGGGGTTAGGGTTAGGGTATGCGATAGGGTGAGGTTACTTATTAAACATATCCCACTCTCTAGATACCCCTGAGCACGTAAAGGAATATTATTTGGGGGTCCAGCCATGGAGAAGAGTTTAGACACTAGGAGAAAATAAGGAACACACCCATTATCAAGAAATCACATAAGGATTCTCTTTTTAACCTGTTCCTTAAAACACTAGTGCTTAGGAAATCTATTGGAGGCAGAAGCAGTCAAGGGTAGCTTAGGGTTAGGGTTAGGGTTAGGGTACGGCTTAGGGTACGGATTCGGGGAGGGGTTCGGGTAGGGCGTAGGGTATGGGTTAGGGTTAGGGTTAGGGTTAGTGTTAGGGTTCGGGCTCTGTTTAGGGTACGGGTTAGGATTAGGGTACGCGTTAGTGTTAGGGTAGGGGTTAGGGTTATGGTACGCACTAGGGTGAGGGTAGTTATTAAACCTATCCCACTCTCTAGATACCCCTGAGCACGTAAAGGAATATTATTTGGGGGTCCAGCCATGGAGAAGAGTTTAGACACTAGGAGAAGATAAGGAACACACCCATTATCAAGAAATCACATTAGGATTCTCTTTTTAACCTGTTCCTTAAAACACTAGTGCTTAGGAAATCTATTGGAGGCAGAAGCAATCAAGGGTAGCTTAGGGTTAGAGTTAGAGTTAGGGTGAGGGTTAGGGTACGGCATAGGTTACGGGTTCGGGGAGGGGTTAGGGTAGGGCGTAGGGTATGGTATAGGGTTAGGGTTAGGGTTAGTGTTAGGGTTAGGGCTCGGTTTAGGGTAACGGGTTAGGATTAGGGTACGCGTTAGGGATAGGGTAGGGGTTAGGGTTAGGGTACGCTTTAGGGTGAGAGTAGTTATTAAACCTATCCCACTCTCTAGATACCCCTTAGCACGTAAAGTAATATTATTTGGGGGTCCAGCCATGGAGAATAGCTTAGACACTAGGAGAAGATAAGGAACACACCCATTATCAAGAAATCACATTAGGATTCTCTTTTTAACCTGTTCCTTAAAACACTAGTGCTTAGGAAATCTATTGGAGGCAGAAGCAGTCAAGGGTAGCTTAGGGTTAGGGTTAGGGTGAGGGTGAGGGTTAGGGTACGGCTTAGGGTACGGGTTCGGGGAGGGGTTCGGGTAGGGCGTAGGGTATGGTTTAGGGTTAGGGTTAGGGTTAGTGTTAGGGTTAGGGCTCGGTTTAGGGTACGGGTTAGGATTAGGGTACGCGTTAGTGTTAGGGTAGGGGTTAGGGTTAGGGTACGCGTTAGGGTGAGGTTAGTTATTAAACCTATACCACTCTCTAGATACCCCTTAGCACGTAAAGGAATATTATTTGGGGGTCCAGCCATGGAGAAGAGTTTAGACACTAGGAGAAAATAAGGAACACACCCATTATCAAGAAATCACATTAGGATTCTCTTTTTAACCTGTTCCTTAAAACACTAGTGCTTAGGAAATCTATTGGAGGCAGAAGCAGTCAAGGGTAGCTTAGGGTTAGGGTTAGGGTTAGGGTACGGCTTAGGGTACGGGTTCGGGGAGGGGGTTCGGGTAGGGCGTAGGTTATGGGATAGGGTTAGGGTTAGGGTTAGTGTTAGGGTTAGGGCTCGGTTTAGGGTACGGGTTAGGATTAGGGTACGCGTTAGGGTTAGGGTAGGGGTTAGGGTTAGGGTATGCGATAGGGTGAGGTTACTTATTAAACCTATCCCACTCTCTAGATACCCCTTAGCACGTAAAGGAATATTATTTGGGTGTCCAGCCATGGAGAAGAGTTTAGACATTAGGAGAAAATAAGGAACACACCCATTATCAAGAAATCACATTAGGATTCTCTTTTTAACCTGTTCCTTAAAACACTAGTGCTTAGGAAATCTATTGGAGGCAGAAGCAGTCAAGGGGTAGCTTAGGGTTAGGGTTAGCGTTAGGGTACGGCTTAGGGTACGGGTTCGGGGAGGGGTTCGGGTAGGGCGTAGGGTATGGGTTAGGTTTAGGGTTAGGGTTAGTGTTAGGGTTCGGGCTCTGTTTAGGGTACGGGTTAGGATTAGGGTACGCGTTAGTGTTAGGGTAGGGGTTAGGGTTATGGTACGCACTAGGGTGAGGGTAGTTATTAAACCTATACCACTCTCTAGATACCCCTGAGCACGTAAAGGAATATTATTTGGTGGTCCAGCCATGGAGAAGAGTTTAGACTCTAGGAGAAGGTAAGGAACACACCCATGACCACGAAATCACATTAGGATTCTCTTTTTAACCTGTTCCTTAAAACACTAGTGCTTAGGAAATCTACTGGAGGCAGAAGCAATCAAGGGTAGCTTAGGGTTAGAGTTAGAGTTAGGGTGAGGGTTAGGGTACGGCTTAGGGTACGGGTTCGGGGAGGAGTTAGGGTAGGGCGTAGGGTATGTGTTAGGGTTAGGGTTAGGGGTTAGTGTTAGGGTTAGGGCTCGGTTTAGGGTACGGGTTAGGATTAGGGTATGCGTTAGGGTTAGGGTAGGGGTTAGGGTTAGGGTACGCTTTAGGGTGAGAGTAGTTATTAAACCTATCCCACTCTCTAGATACCCCTTAGCACGTAAAGGAATATTATTTGGGGGTCCAGCCATGGAGAAGAGCTTAGACACTAGGAGAAGATAAGGAACACACCCATTATCAAGAAATCACATTAGGATTCTCTTTTTTTTTTTTTTTTAAATTATTTATTTATTTAATTTATTTATGGCTGTGTTGGGTCTTCGTTTCCGTGCGAGGGCTTTCTCCAGTTGTGGCAAGTGGGGACCACTCTTCATCGCGGTACGCAGGCCTCTCATCATCGCGGCCTCTCCCGTCGCGGAGCACAGGCTCCAGACGCGCAGGCCCAGCAACTGTGGCTCACGGGCCCAGCTGCTCCGCGGCATGTGGGATCCTCCCAGACCAGGGCTCGAACCCGCGTCCCCTGCACCGGCAGGCAGACTCTCAACAACTGCGCCACCAGGGAAGCCCCAGGATTCTCTTTTTAACTTGTTCCTTAAAACACTAGTGCTTAGGAAATCTATTGGAGGCAAAAGCAGTCAATGGTAGCTTAGGGTTAGGGTAAGGGTGAGGGTGAGGGTTAGGGTACGGCTTAGGGTACGGGTTCGGGGAGGCGTTCGGGTAGGGCGTAGGGTATGGGTTAGGGTTAGGGTTAGCGCTAGTGTTAGGGTTAGGGCTCAGTTTAGGGTACGGGTTAGGATTAGGGTACGCGTTAGGGTTAGGGTAGGGGTTAGGGTTAGGGTACGCGTTAGGGTGAGGGTAGTTATTAAACCTATCCCACTCTCTAGATACCCCTTAGCACGTAAAGGAATATTATTTGGGGGTCCAGCCATGGAGAAGAGTTTAGACACTGGGAGAAGATAAGGAACACACCCATTATCAAGAAATCACATTAGGATTCTCTTTTTAACCTGTTCCTTAAAACACTAGTGCTTAGGAAATCTATTGGAGGCAGAAGCAGTCAAGGGTAGCTTAGGGTTAGGGTTAGGGTGAGGGTGAGGGTTAGGGTACGGCTTAGGGTACGGGTTCGGGGAGGGGTTCGGGGAGGGCGTAGGGTATGGTTTAGGGTTAGGGTTAGGGTTAGTGTTAGGGTTAGGGCTCGGTTTAGGGTACGGGTTAGGATTAGGGTACGCGTTAATGTTAGGGTAGGGGTTAGGGTTAGGGTACGCGATAGGGTGAGGTTATTTATTAAACCTATCACACTCTTTAGATACCCCTTAGCACGTAAAGGAATATTATTTGTGGGTCCAGCCATGGAGAAGAGTTTAGACACTAGGAGAAGATAAGGAACACACCCATTATCAAGAAATCACATTAGGATTCTCTTTTTAACCTGTTCCTTAAAACACTAGTGCTTAGGAAATCTATTGGAGGCAGAAGCAGTCAAGGGTAGCTTAGGGTTAGGGTTAGGGTGAGGGTGAGGGTTAGGGTACGGCTTAGGGTACGGGTTCGGGGAGGGGTTCGGGTAGGGCGTAGGGTATGGTTTAGGGTTAGGGTTAGGGTTAGTGTTAGGGTTAGGGCTCGGTTTAGGGTACGGGTTAGGATTAGGGTACGCGTTAGTGTTAGGGTAGGGGTTAGGGTTAGGGTACGCGATAGGGTGAGGTTAGTTATTAAACCTATCACACTCTTTAGATACCCCTTAGCACGTAAAGGAATATTATTTGGGGGTCCAGCCATGGAGAAGAGTTTAGACACTAGGAGAAGATAAGGAACACACCCATTATCACGAAATCACATTAGGATTCTCTTTTTAACCTGTTCCTTAAAACACTAGTGCTTAGGAAATCTATTGGAGGCAGAAGCAGTCAAGGGTAGCTTAGGGTTAGCGTTAGGGTTAGGGTGAGGGTTCGGGTACGGCTTAGGGTACGGGTTCGGGGAGGGGTTCGGGTAGGGCGTAAGGTATGGGATAGGGTTAGGGTTAGGGTTAGTGTTAGGGTTAGGGCTCGGTTTAGGGTACGGGATAGGATTAGGGTACGCGTTAGGGTTAGGGTAGGGGTTAGGGTTAGGGTATGCGATAGGGTGAGGTTACTTATTAAACCTATCCCACTATCTAGATACCCCTTAGCACGTAAAGGAATATTATTTGGAGGTCCAGCCATGGAGAAGAGTTTAGACACTAGTAGAAAATAAGGAACACACCCATTATTAAGAAATCACATTAGGATTCTCTTTTTAACCTGTTCCTTAAAACACTAGTGCTTAGGAAATCTATTGGAGGCAGAAGCAGTCAAGGGTAGCTTAGGGTTAGGGTTAGGGTTAGGGTACGGCTTAGGGTACGGGTTCGGGGAGGGGTTCGGGTAGGGCGTAGGGTATGTTTTAGGGTTAGGGTTAGGGTTAGTGTTAGGGTTAGGGCTCGGTTTAGGGTACGGGTTAGGATTAGGGTACGCGTTAGTGTTAGGGTAGGGGTTAGGGTTAGGGTACGCGATAGGGTGAGGTTAGTTATTAAACCTATCACACTCTTTAGATACCCCTTAGCACGTAAAGGAATATTATTTGTGGGTCCAGCCATGGAGAAGAGTTTAGACACTAGGAGAAGATAAGGAACACACCCATTATCACGAAATCACATTAGGATTCTCTTTTTAACCTGTTCCTTAAAACACTATTGCTTAGGAAATCTATTGGAGGCAGAAGCAGTCAAGGGTAGCTTAGGGTTAGGGTTAGGGTTAGGGTACGGCTTAGAGTACGGGTTCGGGGAGGGGTTCGGGTAGGGCGTAGGGTATGGGATAGGGATAGGGTTAGGGTTAGTGTTAGGGTTAGGGCTCGGTTTAGGGTACGGGTTAGGATTAGGGTACGCGTTAGGGTTAGGGTAGGGGTTAGGTTTAGGGTATGCGATAGGGTGAGGTTACTTATTAAACATATCCCACTCTCTAGATACCCCTGAGCACGTAAAGGAATATTATTTGGGGGTCCAGCCATGGAGAAGAGTTTAGACACTAGGAGAAAATAAGGAACACACCCATTATCAAGAAATCACATTAGGATTCTCTTTTTAACCTGTTCCTTAAAACACTAGTGCTTAGGAAATCTATTGGAGGCAGAAGCAGTCAAGGGTAGCTTAGGGTTAGGGTTAGGGTTAGGGTACGGCTTAGGGTACGGGTTCGGGGAGGGGTTCGGGTAGGGCGTAGGGTATGGGTTAGGGTTAGGGTTAGGGTTAGTGTTAGGGTTCGGGCTCTGTTTAGGGTACGGGTTAGGATTAGGGTACGCGTTAGTGTTAGGGTAGGGGTTAGGGTTATGGTACGCACTAGGGTGAGGGTAGTTATTAAACCTATCCCACTCTCTAGATACCCCTGAGCACGTAAAGGAATATTATTTGGGGGTCCAGCCATGGAGAAGAGTTTAGACACTAGGAGAAGATAAGGAACACACCCATTATCAAGAAATCACATTAGGATTCTCTTTTTAACCTGTTCCTTAAAACACTAGTGCTTAGGAAATCTATTGGAGGCAGAAGCAATCAAGGGTAGCTTAGGGTTAGAGTTAGAGTTAGGGTGAGGGTTACGGTACGGCTTAGGGTACGGGTTCGGGGAGGCGTTCGGGTAGGGCGTAGGGTATGGATTAGGGTTAGGGTTAGCGCTAGTGTTAGGGTTAGGGCTCGGTTTAGGGTACGGGTTAGGATTAGGGTACGCGTTAGGGTTAGGGTAGGGGTTAGGGTTAGGGTACGCGTTAGGGTGAGGGTAGTTATTAAACCTATCCCACTCTCTAGATACCCCTTAGCACATAAAGGAATATTATTTGGGGGTCCAGCCATGGAGAAGAGTTTAGACACTAGGAGAAGATAAGGAACACACCCATTATCAAGAAATCACATTAGGATTCTCTTTTTAACCTGTTCCTTAAAACACTAGTGCTTAGGAAATCTATTGGAGGCAGAAGCAGTCAAGGGTAGCTTAGGGTTAGGGTTAGGGTGAGGGTGAGGGTTAGGGTACGGCTTAGGGTACGGGTTCGGGAAGGGGTTCGGGTAGGGCGTAGGGTATGGTTTAGGGTTAGGGTTAGGGTTAGTGTTAGGGTTAGGGCTCGGTTTAGGGTACGGGTTAGGATTAGGGTACGCGTTAGTGTTAGGGTAGGGGTTAGGGTTAGGGTACGCGTTAGGGTGAGGTTAGTTATTAAACCTATCCCACTCTCTAGATACCCCTTAGCACGTAAAGGAATATTATTTGGGTGTCCAGCCATGGAGAAGAGTTTAGACACTAGGAGAAAATAAGGAACACACCCATTATCAAGAAATCACATTAGGATTCTCTTTTTAACCTGTTCCTTAAAACACTAGTGCTTAGGAAATCTATTGGAGGCAGAAGCAGTCAAGGGTAGCTTAGGGTTAGGGTTAGGGTTAGGGTACGGCTTAGGGTACGGGTTCGGGGAGGGGTTCGGGTAGGGCGTAGGTTATGGGATAGGGTTAGGGTTAGGGTTAGTGTTAGGGTTAGGGCTCGGTTTAGGGTACGGGTTAGGATTAGGGTACGCGTTAGGGTTAGGGTAGGGGTTAGGGTTAGGGTATGCGATAGGGTGAGGTTACTTATTAAACCTATCCCACTCTCTAGATACCCCTTAGCACGTAAAGGAATATTATTTGGGTGTCCAGCCATGGAGAAGAGTTTAGACATTAGGAGAAAATAAGGAACACACCCATTATCAAGAAATCACATTAGGATTCTCTTTTTAACCTGTTCCTTAAAACACTAGTGCTTAGGAAATCTATTGGAGGCAGAAGCAGTCAAGGGTAGCTTAGGGTTAGGGTTAGCTTTAGGGTACGGCTTAGGGTACGGGTTCGGGGAGGTGTTCGGGTAGGGCGTAGGGTATGGGTTAGGTTTAGGGTTAGGGTTAGTGTTAGGGTTCGGGCTCTGTTTAGGGTACGGGTTAGGATTAGGGTACGCGTTAGTGTTAGGGTAGGGGTTAGGGTTATGGTACGCACTAGGGTGAGGGTAGTTATTAAACCTATACCACTCTCTAGATACCCCTTAGCACGTAAAGGAATATTATTTGGTGGTCCAGCCATGGAGAAGAGTTTAGACACTAGGAGAAGATAAGGAACACACCCATGACCACGAAATCACATTAGGATTCTCTTTTTAACCTGTTCCTTAAAACACTAGTGTTTAGGAAATCTATTGGAGGCAGAAGCAATCAAGGGTAGCTTAGGGTTAGAGTTAGAGTTAGGGTGAGGGTTAGGGTACGGCTTAGGGTACGGGTTCGGGGTGGAGTTAGGGTAGGGCGTAGGGTATGGGTTAGGGTTAGGGTTAGGGTTAGTGTTAGGGTTAGGGCTCGGTTTAGGGTACGGGTTAGGATTAGGGTATGCGTTAGGGTTAGGGTAGGGGTTAGGGTTAGGGTACGCTTTAGGGTGAGAGTAGTTATTAAACCTATCCCACTCTCTAGATACCCCTTAGCACGTAAAGGAATATTATTTGGGGGTCCAGCCATGGAGAAGAGCTTAGACACTAGGAGAAGATAAGGAACACACCCATTATCAAGAAATCACATTAGGATTCTCTTTTTTTTTTTTTTTAATTATTTATTTATTTAATTTATTTATGGCTGTGTTGGGTCTTCGTTTCCGTGCGAGGGCTTTCTCCAGTTGTGGCAAGTGGGGACCACTCTTCATCGCGGTACGCAGGCCTCTCATCATCGCGGCCTCTCCCGTCGCGGAGCACAGGCTCCAGACGCGCAGGCCCAGCAACTGTGGCTCACGGGTCCAGCTGCTCCGCGGCATGTGGGATCCTCCCAGACCAGGGCTCGAACCCGCGTCCCCTGCACCGGCAGGCAGACTCTCAACAACTGCGCCACCAGGGAAGCCCCAGGATTCTCTTTTTAACTTGTTCCTTAAAACACTAGTGCTTAGGAAATCTATTGGAGGCAAAAGCAGTCAATGGTAGCTTAGGGTTAGGGTAAGGGTGAGGGTGAGGGTTAGGGTACGGCTTAGGGTACGGGTTCGGGGAGGCGTTCGGGTAGGGCGTAGGGTATGGGTTAGGGTTAGGGTTAGCGCTAGTGATAGGGTTAGGGCTCGGTTTAGGGTACGGGTTAGGATTAGGGTACGCGTTAGGGTTAGGGTAGGGGTTAGGGTTAGGGTACGCGTTAGGGTGAGGGTAGTTATTAAACCTATCCCACTCTCTAGATACCCCTTAGCACGTAAAGGAATATTATTTGGGGGTCCAGCCATGGAGAAGAGTTTAGACACTGGGAGAAGATAAGGAACACACCCATTATCAAGAAATCACATTAGGATTCTCTTTTTAACCTGTTCCTTAAAACACTAGTGCTTAGGAAATCTATTGGAGGCAGAAGCAGTCAAGGGTAGCTTAGGGTTAGGGTTAGGGTGAGGGTGAGGGTTAGGGTACGGCTTAGGGTACGGGTTCGGGGAGGGGTTCGGGTAGGGCGTAGGGTATGGTTTAGGGTTAGGGTTAGGGTTAGTGTTAGGGTTAGGGCTCGGTTTAGGGTACGGGTTAGGATTAGGGTACGCGTTAATGTTCGGGTAGGGGTTAGGGTTAGGGTACGCGATAGGGTGAGGTTATTTATTAAACCTATCACACTCTTTAGAAACCCCTTAGCACGTAAAGGAATATTATTTGTGGGTCCAGCCATGGAGAAGAGTTTAGACACTAGGAGAAGATAAGGAACACACCCATTATCAAGAAATCACATTAGGATTCTCTTTTTAACATGTTCCTTAAAACACTAGTGCTTAGGAAATCTATTGGAGGCAGAAGCAGTCAAGGGTAGCTTAGGTTTAGGGTTAGGGTGAGGGTGAGGGTTAGGGTACGGCTTAGGGTACGGGTTCGGGGAGGGGTTCGGGTAGGGCGTAGGGTATGGTTTAGGGTTAGGGTTAGGGTTAGTGTTAGGGTTAGGGCTCGGTTTAGGGTACGGGTTAGGATTAGGGTACGCATTAGTGTTAGGGTAGGGGTTAGGGTTAGGGTACGCGATAGGGTGAGGTTAGTTATTAAACCTATCACACTCTTTAGATACCCCTTAGCACGTAAAGGAATATTATTTGGGGGTCCAGCCATGGAGAAGAGTTTAGACTCTAGGAGAAGATAAGGAACACCCCCATTATCACGAAATCACATTAGGATTCTCTTTTTAACCTGTTCCTTAAAACACTAGTGCTTAGGAAATCTATTGGAGGCAGAAGCAGTCAAGGGTAGCTTAGGGTTATCGTTAGGGTTAGGGTGAGGTTTAGGGTACGGCTTAGGGTACGGGTTCGGGGAGGGGTTCGGGTAGGGCGTAAGGTATGGGATAGGGTTAGGGTTAGGGTTAGTGTTAGGGTTAGGGCTCGGTTTAGGGTACGGGTTAGGATTAGGGTACACGTTAGGGTTAGGGTAGGGGTTAGGGTTAGGGTATGCGATAGGGTGAGGTTACTTATTAAACCTATCCCACTGTCTAGATACCCCTTAGCACGTAAAGGAATATTATTTGGAGGTCCAGCCATGGAGAAGAGTTTAGACACTAGTAGAAAATAAGGAACACACCCATTATTAAGAAATCACATTAGGATTCTCTTTTTAACCTGTTCCTTAAAACACTAGTGCTTAGGAAATCTATTGGAGGCAGAAGCAGTCAAGGGTAGCTTAGGGTTAGGGTTAGGGTTAGGGTACGGCTTAGGGTGCGGGTTCGGGGAGGGGTTCGGGTAGGGCGTAGGGTATGGGTTAGGGTTAGGGTTAGGGTTAGTGTTAGGGTTCGGGCTCTGTTTACGGTACGGGTTAGGATTAGGGTACGCGTTAGTGTTAGGGTACGGGTTAGGGTTATGGTACGCACTAGGGTTAGGGTAGTTATTAAACCTATCCCACTCTCTAGATACCCCTGAGCACGTAAAGGAATATTATTTGGGGGTCCAGCCATGGAGAAGAGTTTAGACACTAGGAAAAGATAAGGAACACACCCATTATCAAGAAATCACATTAGGATTCTCTTTTTAACTTGTTCCTTAAAACACTAGTGCTTAGGAAATCTATTGGAGGCAGAAGCAGTCAAGGGTAGCTTAGGGTTAGGGTAAGGGTGAGGGGGAGGGTTAGGGTACGGCTTAGGGTACGGGTTCGGGGAGGCTTCGGGTAGGGCGTAGGGTATGGGTTAGGGTTAGGGTTAGCGCTGGTGTTAGGGTTAGTGCTCGGTTTAGGGTACGGGTTAGGATTAGGGTACGCGTTAGGTTTAGGGTTGGGGTTAGGGTTAGGGTACGCGATAGGGTGAGGTTAGTTATTAAACCTATCCCACTCTCTAGATACCCCTTAGCACGTAAAGGAATATTATTTGGGGGTCCAGCCATGGAGAAGAGTTTAGACACTAGGAGAAGATAAGGAACACACCCATTATCAAGAAATCACATTAGGATTCTCTTTTTAACCTGTTCCTTAAAACACTAGTGCTTAGGAATTCTATTGGAGGCAGAAGCAGTCAAGGGTAGCTTAGGGTTAGGGTGAGGGTGAGGGTGAGGGTTAGGGTACGGCTTAGGGTACGGGTTCGGGGAGGGGTTCGGGTAGGGCGTAGGGTATGGTTTAGGGTTAGGGTTAGGGTTAGTGTTAGGGTTAGGGCTCGGTTTAGGGTACGGGTTAGGATTAGGGTACGCGTTAGTGTTAGGGTAGGGGTTAGGGTTAGGGTACGCGATAGGGTGAGGTTAGTTATTAAAACTATCACACTCTTTAGATACCCCTTAGCACGTAAAGGAATAATATTTGTGGGTCCAGCCATGCAGAAGAGTTTAGACACTAGGAGAAGATAAGGAACACACCCATTATCACGAAATCACATTAGGATTCTCTTTTTAACCTGTTCCTTAAAACACTATTGCTTAGGAAATCTATTGGAGGCAGAAGCCGTCAAGGGTAGCTTAGGGTTAGGGTTAGGGTTAGGGTGAGGGTTAGGGTACGGCTTAGGGTACGGGTTCGGGGAGGGGTTCGGGTAGGGCGTAGGGTATGGGATAGGGATAGGGTTAGGGTTAGTGTTAGGGTTAGGGCTCGGTTTAGGGTACGGGTTAGGATTAGGGTACGCGTTAGTGTTAGGGTAGTGGTTAGGGTTAGGGTACGCGATAGGGTGAGGTTAGTTATTAAACCTATCCCACTCTCTAGATACCCCTTAGCACGTAAAGGAATATTATTTGGGGGTCCAGCCATGGAGAAGAGTTTAGACACTAGGAGAAAATAAGGAACACACCCATTATCAAGAAATCACTTTAGGATTCTCTTTTTAACCTGTTCCTTAAAACACTAGTGCTTAGGAAATCTATTGGAGGCAGAAGCAGTCAAGGGTAGCTTAGGGATAGGGTTAGGGTTAGGGTACGGCTTAGGGTACGGGTTCGGGGAGGGGTTCGGGTAGGGCGTAGGGTATGGGTTAGGGTTAGGGTTAGGGTTAGTGTTAGGGTTAGGGCTCGGTTTAGGGTACGGGTTAGGATTAGGGTACGCGTTAGGGTTAGGGTAGGGGTTAGGGTTAGGGTATGCGATAGGGTGAGGTTACTTATTAAACCTATCCCACTCTCTAGATACCCCTTAGCACGTAAAGGAATATTATTTGGGGGTCCAGCCATGGAGAAGAGTTTAGACACTAGGAGAAAATAAGGAACACACCCATTATCAAGAAATCACATTAGGATTCTCTTTTTAACCTGTTCCTTAAAACACTAGTGCTTAGGAAATCTATTGGAGGCAGAAGCAGTCAAGGGTAGCTTAGGGTTAGGTTTAGGGTTAGGGTGAGGGTTAGGGTATGGCTTAGGGTACGGGTTCGGGGAGGGGTTCGGGTAGGGCGTAGGGTATGGGTTAGGGTTAGGGTTAGGGTTAGTGTTAGGGTTAGGGCTCGATTTAGGGTAGGGGTTAGGATTAGGGTACGCGTTAGGGTTAGGGTAGGGTTTAGGGTTAGGGTACGCGTTAGGGTGAGGGTTGTTATTAAACCTATCCCACTCTCTAGATACCCCTGAGCACGTAAAGGAATATTATTTGGGGGTCCAGCCATGGAGAAGAGTTTAGACATGAGGAGAAGATAAGGAACACACCCATTATCAAGAAATCACATTAGGATTCTCTTTTTAACCTGTTCCTTAAAACACTAGTGCTTAGGAAATCTATTGGAGGCAGAAGCAGTCAAGGGTAGCTTAGGGTTAGGGTTAGGGTTAGGGTACGGCTTAGGGTACGGGTTCGGGGAGGGGTTCGGTTAGGGCATAGGGTATGTTTTAGGGTTAGGGTTAGGGTTAGTGTTAGGGTTAGGGCTCGGTTTAGGGTACGGGTTAGGATTAGGGTACGCGTTAGTGTTAGGGTAGGGGTTAGGGTTAGGGTACGCGATAGGGTGAGGTTAGTTATTAAACCTATCACACTCTTTAGATACCCCTTAGCACGTAAAGGAATATTATTTGTGGGTCCAGCCATGGAGAAGAGTTTAGACACTAGGAGAAGATAAGGAACACACCCATTATCACGAAATCACATTAGGATTCTCTTTTTAACCTGTTCCTTAAAACACTATTGCTTAGGAAATCTATTGGAGGCAGAAGCAGTCAAGGGTAGCTTAGGGTTAGGGTTAGGGTTAGGGTACGGCTTAGAGTACGGGTTCGGGGAGGGGTTCGGGTAGGGCGTAGGGTATGGGATAGGGATAGGGTTAGGGTTAGTGTTAGGGTTAGGGCTCGGTTTAGGGTACGGGTTAGGATTAGGGTACGCGTTAGGGTTAGGGTAGGGGTTAGGGTTAGGGTATGCGATAGGGTGAGGTTACTTATTAAACATATCCCACTCTCTAGATACCCCTGAGCACGTAAAGGAATATTATTTGGGGGTCCAGCCATGGAGAAGAGTTTAGACACTAGGAGAAAATAAGGAACACACCCATTATCAAGAAATCACATTAGGATTCTCTTTTTAACCTATTCCTTAAAACACTAGTGCTTAGGAAATCTATTGGAGGCAGAAGCAGTCAAGGGTAGCTTAGGGTTAGGGTTAGGGTTAGGGTACGGCTTAGGGTACGGGTTCGGGGAGGGGTTCGGGTAGGGCGTAGGGTATGTGTTAGGGTTAGGGTTAGGGTTAGTGTTAGGGTTCGGGCTCTGTTTAGGGTACGGGTTAGGATTAGGGTACGCGTTAGTGTTAGGGTAGGGGTTAGGGTTATGGTACGCACTAGGGTGAGGGTAGTTATTAAACCTATCCCACTCTCTAGATACCCCTGAGCACGTAAAGGAATATTATTTGGGGGTCCAGCCATGGAGAAGAGTTTAGACACTAGGAGAAGATAAGGAACACACCCATTATCAAGAAATCACATTAGGATTCTCTTTTTAACCTGTTCCTTAAAACACTAGTGCTTAGGAAATCTATTGGAGGCAGAAGCAATCAAGGGTAGCTTAGGGTTAGAGTTAGAGTTAGGGTGAGGGTTAGGGTACGGCATAGGTTACGGGTTCGGGGAGGGGTTAGGGTAGGGCGTAGGGTATGGTATAGGGTTAGGGTTAGGGTTAGTGTTAGGGTTAGGGCTCGGTTTAGTGTACGGGTTAGGATTAGGGTACGCGTTAGGGTTAGGGTAGGGGTTAGGGTTAGGGTACGCTTTAGGGTGAGAGTAGTTATTAAAGCTATCCCACTCTCTAGATACCCCTTAGCACGTAAAGTAATATTATTTGGGGGTCCAGCCATGGAGAAGAGCTTAGACACTAGGAGAAGATAAGGAACACACCCATTATCAAGAAATCACATTAGGATTCTCTTTTTAACCTGTTCCTTAAAACACTAGTGCTTAGGAAATCTATTGGAGGCAGAAGCAGTCAAGGGTAGCTTAGGGTTAGGGTAAGGGTGAGGGGGAGGGTTAGGGTACGGCTTAGGGTACGGGTTCGGGTAGGTGTTCGGGTAGGGCGTAGGGTATGGGTTAGGGTTAGGGTTAGGGTTAGTGTTAGGGTTAGGGCTCGGTTTAGGGTACGGGTTAGGATTAGGGTACGCGTTAGTGTTAGGGTAGGGGTTAGGGTTAGGGTACGCGATAGGGTGAGGTTAGTTATTAAACCTATCCCGCTCTCTAGATACCCCTTAGCACGTAAAGGAATATTATTTGGGGGTCCAGCCATGGAGAAGAGTTTAGACACTAGGAGAAGATAAGGAACACACCCATTATCAAGAAATCACATTAGGATTCTCTTTTTAACCTGTTCCTTAAAACACTAGTGCTTAGGAAATCTATTGGAGGCAGAAGCAGTCAAGGGTAGCTTAGGGATAGGGTTAGGGTTAGGGTACGGCTTAGGGTACGGGTTCGGGGAGGGGTTCGGGTAGGGCGTAGGGTATGGGTTAGGGTTAGGGTTAGGGTTAGTGTTAGGGTTAGGGCTCGGTTTAGGGTACGGGTTAGGATTAGTGTACGCGTTAGGGTTAGGGTAGGGTTTAGGGTTAGGGTATGCGATAGGGTGAGGTTACTTATTAAACCTATCCCACTCTCTAGATACCCCTTAGCACGTAAAGGAATATTATTTGGAGGTCCAGCCATGGAGAAGAGTTTAGACACTAGGAGAAAATAAGGAACACACCCATTATCAAGAAATCACATTAGGATTCTCTTTTTAACCTGTTCCTTAAAACACTAGTGCTTAGGAAATCTATTGGAGGCAGAAGCAGTCAAGGGTAGCTTAGGGTTAGGTTTAGGGTTAGGGTGAGGGTTAGGGTATGGCTTAGGGTACGGGTTCGGGGAGGGGTTCGGGTAGGGCGTAGGGTATGGGTTAGGGTTAGGGTTAGGGTTAGTGTTAGGGTTAGGGCTCGGTTTAGGGTACGGGTTAGGATTAGGGTACGCGTTAGGGTTAGGGTAGGGTTTAGGGTTAGGGTACGCGTTAGGGTGAGGGTTGTTATTAAACCTATCCCACTCTCTAGATACCCCTGAGCACGTAAAGGAATATTATTTGGGGGTCCAGCCATGGAGAAGAGTTTAGACACGAGGAGAAGATAAGGAACACACCCATTATCAAGAAATCACATTAGGATTCTCTTTTTAACCTGTTCCTTAAAACACTAGTGCTTAGGAAATCTATTGGAGGCAGAAGCAGTCAAGGGTAGCTTAGGGTTAGGGTTAGGGTTAGGGTACGGCTTAGGGTACGGGTTCGGGGAGGGGTTCGGGTAGGGCGTAGGGTATGGGATAGGGATAGGGTTAGGGTTAGTGTTAGGGTTAGGGCTCGGTTTAGGGTACGGGTTAGGATTAGGGTACGCGTTAGGGTTAGGGTAGGGGTTAGGGTTAGGGTATGCGATAGGGTGAGGTTACTTATTAAACCTATCCCACTCTCTAGATACCCCTTAGCACGTAAAGGAATATTATTTGGGGGTCCAGCCATGGAGAAGAGTTTAGACACTAGGAGAAAATAAGGAACACACCCATTATCAAGAAATCACATTAGGATTCTCTTTTTAACCTGTTCCTTAAAACACTAGTGCTTAGGAAATCTATTGGAGGCAGAAGCAGTCAAGGGTAGCTTAGGGTTAGGGTTAGGGTTAGGGTGAGTGTTAGGGTATGGCTTAGGGTACGGGTTACGGGGAGGGGTTCGGGTAGGGCGTAGGGTATGGGTTAGGGTTAGGGTTAGGGTTAGTGTTAGGGTTCGGGCTCGGTTTAGGGTACGGGTTAGGATTAGGGTACGCGTTAGTGTTAGGGTAGGGGTTAGGGTTATGGTACGCACTAGGGTGAGGGTAGTTATTAAACCTATCCCACTCTCTAGATACCCCTTAGCACGTAAAGGAATATTATTTGGGGGTCCAGCCATGGAGAAGAGTTTAGACACTAGGAGAAGATAAGGAACACACCCATTATCAAGAAATCACATTAGGATTCTCTTTTTAACCTGTTCCTTAAAACACTAGTGCTTAGGAATTCTATTGGAGGCAGAAGCAGTCAAGGGTAGCTTAGGGTTAGAGTTAGAGTTAGGGTGAGGGTTAGGGTACGGCATAGGTTACGGGTTCGGGGAGGGGTTAGGGTAGGGCGTAGGGTATGGTATAGGGTTAGGGTTAGGGTTAGTGTTAGGGTTAGGGCTCGGTTTAGTGTACGGGTTAGGATTAGGGTACGCGTTAGGGTTAGGGTAGGGGTTGGGGTTAGGGTACGCTTTAGGGTGAGAGTAGTTATTAAACCTATCCCACTCTCTAGATACCCCTTAGCACGTAAAGTAATATTATTTGGGGGTCCAGCCATGGAGAAGAGCTTAGACACTAGGAGAAGATAAGGAACACACCCATTATCAAGAAATCACATTAGGATTCTCTTTTTAACCTGTTCCTTAAAACACTAGTGCTTAGGAAATCTATTGGAGGCAGAAGCAGTCAAGGGTAGCTTAGGGTTAGGGTAAGGGTGAGGGGGAGGGTTAGGGTACGGCTTAGGGTACGGGTTCGGGTAGGTGTTCGGGTAGGGCGTAGGGTATGGGTTAGGGTTAGGGTTAGGGTTAGTGTTAGGGTTAGGGCTCGGTTTAGGGTACGGGTTAGGATTAGGGTACGCGTTAGTGTTAGGGTAGGGGTTAGGGTTAGGGTACGCGATAGGGTGAGGTTAGTTATTAAACCTATCCCGCTCTCTAGATACCCCTTAGCACGTAAAGGAATATTATTTGGGGGTCCAGCCATGGAGAAGAGTTTAGACACTAGGAGAAGATAAGGAACACACCCATTATCAAGAAATCACATTAGGATTCTCTTTTTAACCTGTTCCTTAAAACACTAGTGCTTAGGAAATCTATTGGAGGCAGAAGCAGTCAAGGGTAGCTTAGGGATAGGGTTAGGGTTAGGGTACGGCTTAGGGTACGGGTTCAGGGAGGGGTTCGGGTAGGGCGTAGGGTATGGGTTAGGGTTAGGGTTAGGGTTAGTGTTAGGGTTAGGGCTCGGTTTAGGGTACGGGTTAGGATTAGTGTACGCGTTAGGGTTAGGGTAGGGTTTAGGGTTAGGGTATGCGATAGGGTGAGGTTACTTATTAAACCGATCCCACTCTCTAGATACCCCTTAGCACGTAAAGGAATATTATTTGGAGGTCCAGCCATGGAGAAGAGTTTAGACACTAGGAGAAAATAAAGAACACACCCATTATCAAGAAATCACATTAGGATTCTCTTTTTAACCTGTTCCTTAAAACACTAGTGCTTAGGAAATCTATTGGAGGCAGAAGCAGTCAAGGGTAGCTTAGGGTTAGGTTTAGGGTTAGGGTGAGGGTTAGGGTATGGCTTAGGGTACGGGTTCGGGGAGGGGTTCGGGTAGGGCGTAGGGTATGGGTTAGGGTTAGGGTTAGGGTTAGTGTTAGGGTTAGGGCTCGGTTTAGGGTACGGGTTAGGATTAGGGTACGCGTTAGGGTTAGGGTAGGGTTTAGGGTTAGGGTACGCGTTATGGTGAGGGTTGTTATTAAACCTATCCCACTCTCTAGATACCCCTGAGCACGTAAAGGAATATTATTTGGGGGTCCAGCCATGGAGAAGAGTTTAGACACGAGGAGAAGATAAGGAACACACCCATTATCAAGAAATCACATTAGGATTCTCTTTTTAACCTGTTCCTTAAAACACTAGTGCTTAGGAAATCTATTGGAGGCAGAAGCAGTCAAGGGTAGCTTAGGGTTAGGGTTAGGGTTAGGGTACGGCTTAGGGTACGGGTTCGGGGAGGGGTTCGGGTAGGGCGTAGTGTATGGGATAGGGATAGGGTTAGGGTTAGTGTTAGGGTTAGGGCTCGGTTTAGGGTACGGGTTAGGATTAGGGTACGCGTTAGGGTTAGGGTAGGGGTTAGGGTTAGGGTATGCGATAGGGTGAGGTTACTTATTAAACCTATCCCACTCTCTAGATACCCCTTAGCACGTAAAGGAATATTATTTGGGGGTCCAGCCATGGAGAAGAGTTTAGACACTAGGAGAAAATAAGGAACACACCCATTATCAAGAAATCACATTAGGATTCTCTTTTTAACCTGTTCCTTAAAACACTAGTGCTTAGGAAATCTATTGGAGGCAGAAGCAGTCAAGGGTAGCTTAGGGTTAGGGTTAGGGTTAGGGTGAGTGTTAGGGTATGGCTTAGGGTACGGGTTACGGGGAGGGGTTCGGGTAGGGCGTAGGGTATGGGTTAGGGTTAGGGTTAGGGTTAGTGTTAGGGTTCGGGCTCGGTTTAGGGTACGGGTTAGGATTAGGGTACGCGTTAGTGTTAGGGTAGGGGTTAGGGTTATGGTACGCACTAGGGTGAGGGTAGTTATTAAACCTATCCCACTCTCTAGATACCCCTGAGCACGTAAAGGAATATTATTTGGGGGTCCAGCCATGGAGAAGAGTTTAGACACTAGGAGAAGATAAGGAACACACCCATTATCAAGAAATCACATTAGGATTCTCTTTTTAACCTGTTCCTTAAAACACTAGTGCTTAGGAATTCTATTGGAGGCAGAAGCAGTCAAGGGTAGCTTAGGGTTAGGGTTAGGGTGAGGGTGAGGGTTAGGGTACGGCTTAGGGTACGGGTTCGGGGAGGGGTTCGGGTAGGGCGTAGGGTATGGTTTAGGGTTAGGGTTAGGGTTAGTGTTAGGGTTAGGGCTCGGTTTAGGGTACGGGTTAGGATTAGGGTACGCGATAGTGTTAGGGTAGGGGTTAGGGTTAGGGTACGCGATAGGGTGAGGTTAGTTATTAAACCTATCCCACTCTCTAGATACCCCTTAGCACGTAAAGGAATATTATTTGGGGGTCCAGCCATGGAGAAGAGTTTAGACACTAGGAGAAGATATGGAACACACCCATTATCAAGAAATCACATTAGGATTCTCTTTTTAACCTGTTCCTTAAAACACTAGTGCTTAGGAAATCTATTGGAGGCAGAAGCAGTCAAGGGTAGCTTAGGGATAGGGTTAGGGTTAGGGTACGGCTTAGGGTACGGGTTCGGGGAGGGGTTCGGGTAGGGTGTAGGATATGGGTTAGGGTTTGGGTTAGGGTTAGTGTTAGGGTTAGGGCTCGGTTTAGGGTACGGGTTAGGATTAGGGTACGCGTTAGGGTTAGGGTAGGGGTTAGGGTTAGGGTACGCGATAGGTTGAGGTTAGTTATTAAACCTATCCCACTCTCTAGATACCCCTTAGCACGTAAAGGAATATTATTTGGGGGTCCAGCCATGGAGAAGAGTTTAGACACTAGGAGAAGATAAGGAACACACCCATTATCAAGAAATCACATTAGGATTCTCTTTTTAACCTGTTCCTTAAAACACTAGTGCTTAGGAAATCTATTGGAGGCAGAAGCAGTCAAGGGTAGCTTAGGGTTAGGTTTAGGGTTAGGGTGAGGGTTAGGGTATGGCTTAGGGTACGGGTTCGGGGAGGGGTTCGGGTAGGGCGTAGGGTATGGGTTAGGGTTAGGGTTAGGGTTAGTGTTAGGGTTAGGGCTCGGTTTAGGGTACGGGTTAGGATTAGGGTACGCGTTAGGGTTAGGGTAGGGTTTAGGGTTAGGGTACGCGTTAGGGTGAGGGTTGTTATTAAACCTACCCCACTCTCTAGATACCCCTGAGCACGTAAAGGAATATTATTTGGGGGTCCAGCCATGGAGAAGAGTTTAGACACGAGGAGAAGATAAGGAACACACCCATTATCAAGAAATCACATTAGGATTCTCTTTTTAACCTGTTCCTTAAAACACTAGTGCTTAGGAAATCTATTGGAGGCAGAAGCAGTCAAGGGTAGCTTAGGGTTAGGGTTAGGGTTAGGGTATGGCTTAGGGTACGGGTTCGGGGAGGGGTTCGGGTAGGGTGTAGGATATGGGTTAGGGTTTGGGTTAGGGTTAGTGTTAGGGTTAGGGCTCGGTTTAGGGTACGGGTTAGGATTAGGGTACGCGTTAGGGTTAGGGTAGGTGTTAGGGTTAGGGTACGCGTTAGGGTGAGGGTAGTTATTAAACCTATCACACGCTCTAGATACCCCCTAGCACGTAAAGGAATATTATTTAGGGGTCCAGCCATGGAGAAGTGTTTAGACACTAGGAGAAGATAAGGAACACACCCATTATCACGAAATCACATTAGGATTATCTTTTTAACCTGTTCCTTAAAACACTAGTGCTTAGGAAATCTATTGGAGGCAGAAGCAGTCAAGGGTAGCTTAGGGTTAGGGTTAGGGTTAGGGTGAGGGTTAGGGTATGGCTTAGGGTACGGGTTTCGGGGAGGGGTTCGCGTAGGGCGTAGGGTATGGGTTAGGGTTAGGGTTAGGGTTAGTGTTAGGTTTCGGGCTCGGTTTAGGGTACGGGTTAGGATTAGGGTACGCGTTAGTGTTAGGGTAGGGGTTAGGGTTATGGTACGCACTAGGGTGAGGGTAGTTATTAAACCTATCCCACTCTCTAGATACCCCTGAGCACGTAAAGGAATATTATTTGGGGGTCCAGCCATGGAGAAGAGTTTAGACACTAGGAGAAGATAAGGAACACACCCATTATCAAGAAATCACATTAGGATTCTCTTTTTAACCTGTTCCTTAAAACACTAGTTCTTAGGAATTCTATTGGAGGCAGAAGCAGTCAAGGGTAGCTTAAGGTTAGGGTTAGGGTGAGGGTGAGGGTTAGGGTACGGCTTAGGGTAGGGGTTCGGGGAGGGGTTCGGGTAGGGCGTAGGGTATGGTTTAGGGTTAGGGTTAGGGTTAGTGTTAGGGTTAGGGCTCGGTTTAGGGTACGGGTTAGGATTAGGGTACGCGTTAGTGTTAGGGTAGGGGTTAGGGTTAGGGTACGCGATAGGGTGAGGTTAGTTATTAAACCTATCCTACTCTCTAGATACCCCTTAGCACGTAAAGGAATATTATTTGGGGGTCCAGCCATGGAGAAGAGGTTAGACACTAGGAGAAGATAAGGAACACACCCATTATCAAGAAATCACATTAGGATTCTCTTTTTAACCTGTTCCTTAAAACACTAGTGCTTAGGAAATCTATTGGAGGCAGAAGCAGTCAAGGGTAGCTTAGGGATAGGGTTAGGGTTAGGGTACGGCTTAGGGTACGGGTTCGGGGAGGGGTTCGGGTAGGGCGTAGGGTATGGGTTAGGGTTAGGGTTAGGGTTAGTGTTAGGGTTAGGGCTCGGTTTAGGGTACGGGTTAGGATTATGGTACGCGTTAGGGTTAGGGTAGGGGTTAGGGTTAGGGTATGCGATAGGGTGAGGTTACTTATTAAACCTATCCCACTCTCTAGATACCCCTTAGCACGTAAAGGAATATTATTTGGGGGTCCAGCCATGGAGAAGAGTTTAGACACTAGGAGAAAATAAGGAACACACCCATTATCAAGAAATCACATTAGGATTCTCTTTTTAACCTGTTCCTTAAAACACTAGTGCTTAGGAAATCTATTGGAGGCAGAAGCAGTCAAGGGTAGCTTAGGGTTAGGTTTAGGGTTAGGGTGAGGGTTAGGGTATGGCTTAGGGTACGGGTTCGGGGAGGGGTTCGGGTAGGGCGTAGGGTATGGGTTAGGGTTAGGGTTAGGGTTAGTGTTAGGGTTAGGGCTCGGTTTAGGGTACGGGTTAGGATTAGGGTACGCGTTAGGGTTAGGGTAGGGTTTAGGGTTAGGGTACGCGTTAGGGTGAGGGTTGTTATTAAACCTATCCCACTCTCTAGATACCCCTGAGCACGTAAAGGAATATTATTTGGGGGTCCAGCCATGGAGAAGAGTTTAGACACGAGGAGAAGATAAGGAACACACCCATTATCAAGAAATCACATTAGGATTCTCTTTTTAACCTGTTCCTTAAAACACTAGTGCTTAGGAAATCTATTGGAGGCAGAAGCAGTCAAGGGTAGCTTAGGGTTAGGGTTAGGGTTAGGGTACGGCTTAGGGTACGGGTTCGGGGAGGGGTTCGGGTAGGGTGTAGGATATGGGTTAGGGTTTGGGTTAGGGTTAGTGTTAGGGTTAGGGCTCGGTTTAGGGTACGGGTTAGGATTAGGGTACGCGTTAGGGTTAGGGTAGGTGTTAGGGTTAGGGTACGCGTTAGGGTGAGGGTAGTTATTAAACCTATCACACGCTCTAGATACCCCCTAGCACGTAAAGGAATATTATTTGGGGGTCCAGCCATGGAGAAGTGTTTAGACACTAGGAGAAGATAAGGAACACACCCATTATCACGAAATCACATTAGGATTCTCTTTTTAACCTGTTCCTTAAAACACTAGTGCTTAGGAAATCTATTGGAGGCAGAAGCAGTCAAGGGTAGCTTAGGGTTAGGGTTAGGGTTAGGGTGAGGGTTAGGGTATGGCTTAGGGTACGGGTTTCGGGGAGGGGTTCGGGTAGGGCGTAGGGTATGGGTTAGGGTTAGGGTTAGGGTTAGTGTTAGGGTTAGGGCTCGGTTTAGGGTACGGGTTAGGATTAGGGTACGCGTTAGTGTTAGGGTAGGGGTTAGGGTTAGGGTACGCGATAGGGTGAGGTTAGTTATTAAACCTATCCTACTCTCTAGATACCCCTTAGCACGTAAAGGAATATTATTTGGGGGTCCAGCCATGGAGAAGAGTTTAGACACTAGGAGAAGATAAGGAACACACCCATTATCAAGAAATCACATTAGGATTCTCTTTTTAACCTGTTCCTTAAAACACTAGTGCTTAGGAAATCTATTGGAGGCAGAAGCAGTCAAGGGTAGCTTAGGGATAGGGTTAGGGTTAGGGTACGGCTTAGGGTACGGGTTCGGGGAGGGGTTCGGGTAGGGCGTAGGGTATGGGTTAGGGTTAGGGTTAGCGTTAGTGTTAGGGTTAGGGCTCGGTTTAGGGTACGGGTTAGGATTATGGTACGCGTTAGGGTTAGGGTAGGGGTTAGGGTTAGGGTATGCGATAGGGTGAGGTTACTTATTAAACCTATCCCACTCTCTAGATACCCCTGAGCACGTAAAGGAATATTATTTGGGGGTCCAGCCATGGAGAAGAGTTTAGACACGAGGAGAAGATAAGGAACACACCCATTATCAAGAAATCACATTAGGATTCTCTTTTTAACCTGTTCCTTAAAACACTAGTGCTTAGGAAATCTATTGGAGGCAGAAGCAGTCAAGGGTAGCTTAGGGTTAGGGTTAGGGTTAGGGTACGGCTTAGGGGAGGGGTTCGGGTAGGGCATAGGGTATGTTTTAGGGTTAGGGTTAGGGTTAGTGTTAGGGTTAGGGCTCGGTTTAGGGTACGGGTTAGGATTAGGGTACGCGTTAGTGTTAGGGTAGGGGTTAGGGTTAGGGTACGCGATAGGGTGAGGTTAGTTATTAAACCTATCACACTCTTTAGATACCCCTTAGCACGTAAACGAATATTATTTGTGGGTCCAGCCATGGAGAAGAGTTTAGACACTAGGAGAAGATAAGGAACACACGCATTATCACGAAATCACATTAGGATTCTCTTTTTAACCTGTTCCTTAAAACACTATTGCTTAGGAAATCTATTGGAGGCAGAAGCAGTCAAGGGTAGCTTAGGGTTAGGGTTAGGGTTAGGGTACGGCTTAGAGTACGGGTTCGGGGAGGGGTTCGGCTAGGGCGTAGGGTATGTGTTAGGGTTAGGGTTAAGGTTAGTGTTAGGGTTAGGGCTCGGTTTAGGGTACGGGTTAGGATTAGGGTACGCGTTAGGGATAGGGTAGGGGTTAGGGTTAGGGTATGCGATAGGGTGAGGTTACTTATTAAACATATCCCACTCTCTAGATACCCCTGAGCACGTAAAGGAATATTATTTGGGGGTCCAGCCATGGAGAAGAGTTTAGACACTAGGAGAAAATAAGGAACACACCCATTATCAAGAAATCACATTAGGATTCTCTTTTTAACCTGTTCCTTAAAACACTAGTGCTTAGGAAATCTATTGGAGGCAGAAGCAGTCAAGGGTAACTTAGGGTTAGGGTTAGGGTTAGGGTACGGCTTAGGGTACGGGTTCGGGGAGGGGTTCGGGTAGGGCGTAGGGTATGGGTTAGGGTTAGGGTTAGGGTTAGTGTTAGGGTTCGGGCTCTGTTTAGGGTACGGGTTAGGATTAGGGTACGCGTTAGTGTTAGGGTAGGGGTTAGGGTTATGGTACGCACTAGGGTGAGGGTAGTTATTAAACCTATCCCACTCTCTAGATACCCCTGAGCACGTAAAGGAATATTATTTGGGGGTCCAGCCATGGAGAAGAGTTTAGACACTAGGAGAAGATAAGGAACACACCCATTATCAAGAAATCACATTAGGATTCTCTTTTTAACCTGTTCCTTAAAACACTAGTGCTTAGGAAATCTATTGGAGGCAGAAGCAGTCAAGGGTAGCTTAGGGATAGGGTTAGGGTTAGGGTACGGCTTAGGGTACGGGTTCGGGGAGGGGTTCGGGTAGGGCGTAGGGTATGGGTTAGGGTTAGGGTTAGCGTTAGTGTTAGGGTTAGGGCTCGGTTTAGGGTACGGGTTAGGATTATGGTACGCGTTAGGGTTAGGGTAGGGGTTAGGGTTAGGGTATGCGATAGGGTGAGGTTACTTATTAAACCTATCCCACTCTCTAGATACCCCTTAGCACGTAAAGGAATATTATTTGGGGGTCCAGCCATGGAGAAGAGTTTAGACACTAGGAGAAAATAAGGAACACACCCATTATCAAGAAATCACATTAGGATTCTCTTTTTAACCTGTTCCTTAAAACACTAGTGCTTAGGAAATCTATTGGAGGCAGAAGCAGTCAAGGGTAGCTTAGGGTTAGGGTTAGGGTTAGGGTGAGGGTTAGGGTACGGCTTAGGGTACGGGTTCGGGGAGGGGTTCGGGTAGGGCGTAGGGTATGGGATAGGGATAGGGTTAGGGTTAGTGTTAGGGTTAGGGCTCGGTTTAGGGTACGGGTTAGGATTAGGGTACGCGTTAGTGTTAGGGTAGTGGTTAGGGTTAGGGTACGCGATAGGGTGAGGTTAGTTATTAAACCTATCCCACTCTCTAGATACCCCTTAGCACGTAAAGGAATATTATTTGGGGGTCCAGCCATGGAGAAGAGTTTAGACACTAGGAGAAAATAAGGAACACACCCATTATCAAGAAATCACTTTAGGATTCTCTTTTTAACCTGATCCTTAAAACACTAGTGCTTAGGAAATCTATTGGAGGCAGAAGCAGTCAAGGGTAGCTTAGGGATAGGGTTAGGGTTAGGGTACGGCTTAGGGTACGGGTTCGGGGAGGGGTTCGGGTAGGGCGTAGGGTATGGGTTAGGGTTAGGGTTAGGGTTAGTGTTAGGGTTAGGGCTCGGTTTAGGGTACGGGTTAGGATTAGGGTACGCGTTAGGGTTAGGGTAGGGGTTAGGGTTAGGGTATGCGATAGGGTGAGGTTACTTATTAAACCTATCCCACTCTCTACATACCCCTTAGCACGTAAAGGAATATTATTTGGGGGTCCAGCCATGGAGAAGAGTTTAGACACTAGGAGAAAATAAGGAACACACCCATTATCAAGAAATCACATTAGGATTCTCTTTTTAACCTGTTCCTTAAAACACTAGTGCTTAGGAAATCTATTGGAGGCAGAAGCAGTCAAGGGTAGCTTAGGGTTAGGTTTAGGGTTAGGGTGAGGGTTAGGGTATGGCTTAGGGTACGGGTTCGGGGAGGGGTTCGGGTAGGGCGTAGGGTATGGGTTAGGGTTAGGGTTAGGGTTAGTGTTAGGGTTAGGGCTCGGTTTAGGGTACGGGTTAGGATTAGGGTACGCGTTAGGGTTAGGGTAGGGTTTAGGGTTAGGGTACGCGTTAGGGTGAGGGTTGTTATTAAACCTATCCCACTCTCTAGATACCCCTGAGCACGTAAAGGAATATTATTTGGGGGTCCAGCCATGGAGAAGAGTTTAGACACGAGGAGAATATAAGGAACACACCCATTATCAAGAAATCACATTAGGATTCTCTTTTTAACCTGTTCCTTAAAACACTAGTGCTTAGGAAATCTATTGGAGGCAGAAGCAGTCAAGGGTAGCTTAGGGTTAGGGTTAGGGTTAGGGTACGGCTTAGGGGAGGGGTTCGGGTAGGGCATAGGGTATGTTTTAGGGTTAGGGTTAGGGTTAGTGTTAGGGTTAGGGCTCGGTTTAGGGTACGGGTTAGGATTAGGGTACGCGTTAGTGTTAGGGTACGGGTTAGGGTTAGGGTACGCGATAGGGTGAGGTTAGTTATTAAACCTATCACACTCTTTAGATACCCCTTAGCACGTAAACGAATATTATTTGTGGGTCCAGCCATGGAGAAGAGTTTAGACACTAGGAGAAGATAAGGAACACACCCATTATCACGAAATCACATTAGGATTCTCTTTTTAACCTGTTCCTTAAAACACTATTGCTTAGGAAATCTATTGGAGGCAGAAGCAGTCAAGGGTAGCTTAGGGTTAGGGTTAGGGTTAGGGTACGGCTTAGAGTACGGGTTCGGGGAGGGGTTCGGCTAGGGCGTAGGGTATGTGTTAGGGTTAGGGTTAGGGTTAGTGTTAGGGTTAGGGCTCGGTTTAGGGTACGGGTTAGGATTAGGGTATGCGTTAGGGTTAGGGTAGGGGTTAGGGTTAGGGTATGCGATAGGGTGAGGTTACTTATTAAACATATCCCACTCTCTAGATACCCCTGAGCACGTAAAGGAATATTATTTGGGGGTCCAGCCATGGAGAAGAGTTTAGACACTAGGAGAAAATAAGGAACACACCCATTATCAAGAAATCACATTAGGATTCTCTTTTTAACCTGTTCCTTAAAACACTAGTGCTTAGGAAATCTATTGGAGGCAGAAGCAGTCAAGGGTAGCTTAGGGTTAGGGTTAGGGTTAGGGTACGGCTTAGGGTACGGGTTCGGGGAGGGGTTCGGGTAGGGCGTAGGGTATGGGTTAGGGTTAGGGTTAGGGTTAGTGTTAGGGTTCGGGCTCTGTTTAGGGTACGGGTTAGGATTAGGGTACGCGTTAGTGTTAGGGTAGGGGTTAGGGTTATGGTACGCACTAGGGTGAGGGTAGTTATTAAACCTATCCCACTCTCTAGATACCCCTGAGCACGTAAAGGAATATTATTTGGGGGTCCAGCCATGGAGAAGAGTTTAGACACTAGGAGAAGATAAGGAACACACCCATTATCAAGAAATCACATTAGGATTCTCTTTTTAACCTGTTCCTTAAAACACTAGTGCTTAGGAAATCTATTGGAGGCAGAAGCAATCAAGGGTAGCTTAGGGTTAGAGTTAGCGTTAGGGTGAGGGTTACGGTACGGCATAGGTTACGGGTTCGGGGAGGGGTTAGGGTAGGGCGTAGGGTATGGTATAGGGTTAGGGTTAGGGTTAGTGTTAGGGTTAGGGCTCGGTTTAGGGTACGGGTTAGGATTAGGGTACGCGTTAGGGTTAGGGTAGGGGTTAGCGTTAGGGTACGCTTTAGGGTGAGAGTAGTTATTAAACCTATCCCACTCTCTAGATACCCCTTAGCACGTAAAGTAATATTATTTGGGGGTCCAGCCATGGAGAAGAGCTTAGACACTAGGAGAAGATAAGGAACACACCCATTATCAAGAAATCACATTAGGATTCTCTTTTTAACCTGTTCCTTAAAACACTAGTGCTTAGGAAATCTATTGGAGGCAGAAGCAGTCAAGGGTAGCTTAGGGTTAGGGTAAGGGTGAGGGGGAGGGTTAGGGTACGGCTTAGGGTACGGGTTCGGGGAGGCGTTCGGGTAGGGCGTAGGGTATGGGTTAGGGTTAGGGTTAGCGCTAGTGTTAGGGTTAGGGCTCGGTTTAGGGTACGGGTTAGGATTAGGGTATGCGTTAGGGTTAGGGTAGGGGTTAGGGTTAGGGTACGCGTTAGAGTGAGGGTAGTTATTAAACCTATCCCACTCTCTAGATACCCCTTAGCACGTAAAGGAATATTATTTGGGGGTCCAGCCATTGAGAAGAGTTTAGACACTAGGAGAAGATAAGGAACACACCCATTATCAAGAAATCACATTAGGATTCTCTTTTTAACCTGTTCCTTAAAACACTAGTGCTTAGGAAATCTATTGGAGGCAGAAGCAGTCAAGGGTAGCTTAGGGATAGGGTTAGGGTTAGGGTACGGCTTAGGGTACGGGTTCGGGGAGGGGTTCGGGTAGGGCGTAGGGTATGGGTTAGGGTTAGGGTTAGGGTTAGTGTTAGGGTTAGGGCTCGGTTTAGGGTACGGGTTAGGATTAGGGTACGCGTTAGGGTTAGGGTAGGGTTTAGGGTTAGGGTATGCGATAGGGTGAGGTTACTTATTAAACCTATCCCACTCTCTAGATACCCCTTAGCACGTAAAGGAATATTATTTGGAGGTCCAGCCATGGAGAAGAGTTTAGACACTAGGAGAAAATAAGGAACACACCCATTATCAAGAAATCACATTAGGATTCTCTTTTTAACCTGTTCCTTAAAACACTAGTGCTTAGGAAATCTATTGGAGGCAGAAGCAGTCAAGGGTAGCTTAGGGTTAGGTTTAGGGTTAGGGTGAGGGTTAGGGTATGGCTTAGGGTACGGGTTCGGGGAGGGGTTCGGGTAGGGCGTAGGGTATGGGTTAGGGTTAGGGTTAGGGTTAGTGTTAGGGTTAGGGCTCGGTTTAGGGTACGGGTTAGGATTAGGGTACGCGTTAGGGTTAGGGTAGGGTTTAGGGTTAGGGTACGCGTTAGGGTGAGGGTTGTTATTAAACCTATCCCACTCTCTAGATACCCCTGAGCACGTAAAGGAATATTATTTGGGGGTCCAGCCATGGAGAAGAGTTTAGACACGAGGAGAAGATAAGGAACACACCCATTATCAAGAAATCACATTAGGATTCTCTTTTTAACCTGTTCCTTAAAACACTAGTGCTTAGGAAATCTATTGGAGGCAGAAGCAGTCAAGGGTAGCTTAGGGTTAGGGTTAGGGTTAGGGTACGGCTTAGGGTACGGGTTCGGGGAGGGGTTCGGGTAGGGCGTAGGGTATGGGATAGGGATAGGGTTAGGGTTAGTGTTAGGGTTAGGGCTAGGTTTAGGGTACGGGTTAGGATTAGGGTACGCGTTAGGGTTAGGGTAGGGGTTAGGGTTAGGGTATGCGATAGGGTGAGGTTACTTATTAAACCTATCCCACTCTCTAGATACCCCTTAGCACGTAAAGGAATATTATTTGGGGGTCCAGCCATGGAGAAGAGTTTAGACACTAGGAGAAAATAAGGAACACACCCATTATCAAGAAATCACATTAGGATTCTCTTTTTAACCTGTTCCTTAAAACACTAGTGCTTAGGAAATCTATTGGAGGCAGAAGCAGTCAAGGGTAGCTTAGGGTTAGGGTTACGGTTAGGGTGAGTGTTAGGGTATGGCTTAGGGTACGGGTTACGGGGAGGGGTTCGGGTAGGGCGTAGGGTATGGGTTAGGGTTAGGGTTAGGGTTAGTGTTAGGGTTCGGGCTCGGTTTAGGGTACGGGTTAGGATTAGGGTACGCGTTAGTGTTAGGGTAGGGGTTAGGGTTATGGTACGCACTAGGGTGAGGGTAGTTATTAAACCTATCCCACTCTCTAGATACCCCTGAGCACGTAAAGGAATATTATTTGGGGGTCCAGCCATGGAGAAGAGTTTAGACACTAGGAGACGATAAGGAACACACCCATTATCAAGAAATCACATTAGGATTCTCTTTTTAACCTGTTCCTTAAAACACTAGTGCTTAGGAATTCTATTGGAGGCAGAAGCAGTCAAGGGTAGCTTAGGGTTAGGGTTAGGGTGAGGGTGAGGGTTAGGGTACGGCTTAGGGTACGGGTTCGGGGAGGGGTTCGGGTAGGGCGTAGGGTATGGTTTAGGGTTAGGGTTAGGGTTAGTGTTAGGGTTAGGGCTCGGTTTAGGGTACGGGTTAGGATTAGGGTACGCGTTAGTGTTAGGGTAGGGGTTAGGGTTAGGGTACGCGATAGGGTGAGGTTAGTTATTAAACCTATCCCACTCTCTAGATACCCCTTAGCACGTAAAGGAATATTATTTGGGGGTCGAGCCATGGAGAAGAGTTTAGACACTAGGAGAAGATAAGGAACACACCCATTATCAAGAAATCACATTAGGATTCTCTTTTTAACCTGTTCCTTAAAACACTAGTGCTTAGGAAATCTATTGGAGGCAGAAGCAGTCAAGGGTAGCTTAGGGATAGGGTTAGGGTTAGGGTACGGCTTAGGGTACGGGTTCGGGGAGGGGTTCGGGTAGGGCGTAGGGTATGGGTTAGGGTTAGGGTTAGGGTTAGTGTTAGGGTTAGGGCTCGGTTTAGGGTACGGGTTAGGATTAGGGTACGCCTTAGTGTTAGGGTAGGGGTTAGGGTTAGGGTACGCTATAGGGTGAGGTTAGTTATTAAACCTATCCCACTCTCTAGATACCCCTTAGCACGTAAAGGAATATTATTTGGGGGTCCAGCCATGGAGAAGAGTTTAGACACTAGGAGAAGATAAGGAACACACCCATTATCAAGAAATCACATTAGGATTCTCTTTTTAACCTGTTCCTTAAAACACTAGTGCTTAGGAAATCTATTGGAGGCAGAAGCAGTCAAGGGTAGCTTAGGGTTAGGTTTAGGGTTAGGGTGAGGGTTAGGGTATGGCTTAGGGTACGGGTTCGGGGAGGGGTTCGGGTAGGGCGTAGGGTATGGGTTAGGGTTAGGGTTAGGGTTAGTGTTAGGGTTAGGGCTCGGTTTAGGGTACGGGTTAGGATTAGGGTACGCGTTAGGGTTAGGGTAGGGTTTAGGGTTAGGGTACGCGTTAGGGTGGGGGTTGTTATTAAACCTATCCCACTCTCTAGATACCCCTGAGCACGTAAAGGAATATTATTTGGGGGTCCAGCCATGGAGAAGAGTTTAGACACGAGGAGAAGATAAGGAACACACCCATTATCAAGAAATCACATTAGGATTCTCTTTTTAACCTGTTCCTTAAAACACTAGTGCTTAGGAAATCTATTGGAGGCAGAAGCAGTCAAGGGTAGCTTAGGGTTAGGGTTAGGGTTAGGGTACGGCTTAGGGTACGGGTTCGGGGAGGGGTTCGGGTAGGGTGTAGGATATGGGTTAGGGTTTGGGTTAGGGTTAGTGTTAGGGTTAGGGCTCGGTTTAGGGTACGGGTTAGGATTAGGGTACGCGTTAGGGTTAGGGTAGGTGTTAGGGTTAGGGTACGCGTTAGGGTGAGGGTAGTTATTAAACCTATCACACGCTCTAGATACCCCCTAGCACGTAAAGAATATTATTTGGGGGTCCAGCCATGGAGAAGAGTTTAGACACTAGGAGAAGATAAGGAACACACCCATTATCAAGAAATCACATTAGGATTCTCTTTTTAACCTGTTCCTTAAAACACTAGTGCTTAGGAAATCTATTGGAGGCAGAAGCAGTCAAGGGTAGCTTAAGGTTAGGGTTAGGGTGAGGGTGAGGGTTAGGGTACGGCTTAGGGTACGGGTTCGGGGAGGGGTTCGGGTAGGGCGTAGGGTATGGTTTAGGGTTAGGGTTAGGGTTAGTGTTAGGGTTCGGGCTCGGTTTAGGGTACGGGTTAGGATTAGGGTACGCGTTAGTGTTAGGGTAGGGGTTAGGGTTATGGTACGCACTAGGGTGAGGGTAGTTATTAAACCTATCCCACTCTGTAGATACCCCTGAGCACGTAAAGGAATATTATTTGGGGGTCCAGCCATGGAGAAGAGTTTAGACACGAGGAGAAGATAAGGAACACACCCATTATCAAGAAATCACATTAGGATTCTCTTTTTAACCTGTTCCTTAAAACACTAGTGCTTAGGAAATATATTGGAGGCAGAAGCAGTCAAGGGTAGCTTAGGGTTAGGGTTAGGGTTAGGGTACGGCTTAGGGTACGGGTTCGGGGAGGGGTTCGGGTAGGGCGTAGGGTATGGTTTAGGGTTAGGGTTAGGGTTAGTGTTAGGGTTAGGGCTCGGTTTAGGGTACGGGTTAGGATTAGGGTACGCGTTAGTGTTAGGGTAGGGGTTAGGGTTAGGGTACGCGATAGGGTGAGGTTAGTTATTAAACCTATCACACTCTTTAGATACCCCTTAGCAGGTAAAGGAATATTATTTGTGGGTCCAGCCATGGAGAAGAGTTTAGACACTAGGAGAAGATAAGGAACACACCCATTATCACGAAATCACATTAGGATTCTCTTTTTAACCTGTTCCTTAAAACACTATTGCTTAGGAAATCTATTGGAGGCAGAAGCAGTCAAGGGTAGCTTAGGGTTAGGGTTAGGGTTAGGGTGAGGGTTAGGGTACGGCTTAGGGTACGGGTTCGGGGAGGGGTTCGGGTAGGGCGTAGGGTATGGGATAGGGATAGGGTTAGGGTTAGTGTTAGGGTTAGGGCTCGGTTTAGGGTACGGGTTAGGATTAGGGTAGGGGTTAGGGTTAGGGTATGCGATAGGGTGAGGTTACTTATTAAACCTATCCCACTCTCTAGATACCCCTTATCACGTAAAGGAATATTATTTGGGGGTCCAGCCATGGAGAAGAGTTTAGACACTAGGAGAAAATAAGGAACACACCCATTATCAAGAAATCACATTAGGATTCTCTTTTTAACCTGTTCCTTAAAACACTAGTGCTTAGGAAATCTATTGGAGGCAGAAGCAGTCATGGGTAGCTTAGTGTTAGGGTTAGGGTTAGGGTACGGCTTAGGGTACGGGTTCGGGGAGGGGTTGGGGTTCGGCGTAGGGTATGGGTTAGGGTTAGGGTTAGGGTTAGTGTTAGGGTTCGGGCTCTGTTTAGGGTACGGGTTAGGATTAGGGTACGCGTTAGTGTTAGGGTGTGGGTTAGGGTTATGGTACGCACTAGGGTGAGGGTAGTTATTAAACCTATCCCACTCTCTAGATACCCCTGAGCACGTAAAGGAATATTATTTGGGGGTCCAGCCATGGAGAAGAGTTTAGATCCTAGGAGAAAATAAGGAACACACCCATTATCAAGAAATCACATTAGGATTCTCTTTTTAACCTGTTCCTTAAAACACTAGTGCTTAGGAAATCTATTGGAGGCAGAAGCAATCAAGGGTAGCTTAGGGTTAGAGTTAGAGTTAGGGTGAGGGTTAGGGTACGGCATACGGTACGGGTTCGGGGAGGGGTTAGGGTAGGGCGTAGGGTATGGGTTAGGGTTAGGGTTAGGGTTAGTGTTAGGGTTAGGGCTCGGATTAGGGTACGGGTTAGGATTAGGGTACGCGTTAGGGTTAGGGTAGGGGTTAGGGTTAGGGTACGCTTTAGGGTGAGAGTAGTTATTAAACCTATCCCACTCTCTAGATACCCCTTAGCACGTAAAGGAATATTATTTGGGGGTCCAGCCATGGAGAAGAGCTTAGACACTAGGAGAAGATAAGGAACACACCCATTATCAAGAAATCACATTAGGATTCTCTTTTTAACTTGTTCCTTAAAACACTAGTGCTTAGGAAATCTATTGGAGGCAGAAGCAGTCAAGGGTAGCTTAGGGTTAGGGTAAGGGTGAGGGGGAGGGTTAGGGTACGGCTTAGGGTACGGGTTCGGGGAGGCGTTCGGGTAGGGCGTAGGGTATGGGTTAGGGTTAGGGTTAGCGCTAGTGTTAGGGTTAGGGCTCGGTTTAGGGTACGGGTTACGATTAGGGTACGCGTTAGGGTTAGGGTAGGGGTTAGGGTTAGGGTACGCGTTAGGGTGAGGGTAGTTATTAAACCTATCCCACTCTCTAGATACCCCTTAGCACGTAAAGGAATATTATTTGGGGGTCCAGCCATGGAGAAGAGTTTAGACACTAGGAGAAGATAAGGAACACACCCATTATCAAGAAATCACATTAGGATTCTCTTTTTAACCTGTTCCTTAAAACACTAGTGCTTAGGAATTCTATTGGAGGCAGAAGCAGTCAAGGGTAGCTTAGGGTTAGGGTTAGGGTGAGGGTGAGGGTTAGGGTACGGCTTAGGGTACGGGTTCGGGGAGGGGTTCGGGTAGGGCGTAGGGTATGGTTTAGGGTTAGGGTTAGGGTTAGTGTTAGGGTTAGGGCTCGGTTTAGGGTACGGGTTAGGATTAGGGTACGCGTTAGTGTTAGGGTAGGGGTTAGGGTTAGGGTACGCGTTAGGGTGAGGGTAGTTATTAAACCTATCCCACTCTCTAGATACCCCTTAGCACGTAAAGGAATATTATTTGGGGGTCCAGCCATGGAGAAGAGTTTAGACACGAGGAGAAGATAAGGAACACACCCATTATCAAGAAATCACATTAGGATTCTCTTTTTAACCTGTTCCTTAAAACACTAGTGCTTAGGAAATCTATTGGAGGCAGAAGCCGTCAAGGGTAGCTTAGGGTTAGGGTTAGGGTTAGGGTGAGGGTTAGGGTACGGTTTAGGGTACGGGTTCAGGGAGGGGTTCGGGTAGGGCGTAGGGTATGGGTTAGGGTTAGGGTTAGAGTTAGTGTTAGGGTTAGGGCTCGGTTTAGGGTACGGGTTAGGATTAGGGTACGCGCTAGGGTTAGGGTAGGGGTTAGGGTTAGGGTACGCGTTAGGGTGAGGGTAGTTATTAAACCTATCACACTCTCTAGATACCCCTTAGCACATAAAGGAATATTATTTGGGGGTCCAGCCATGGAGAAGAGTTTAGACACGAGGAGAAGACAAGGAACACACCCATTATCAAGAAATCACATTAGGATTCTCTTTTTAACCTGTTCCTTAAAACACTAGTGCTTAGGAAATCTATTGGAGCCAGAAGCAGTCAAGGGTAGCTTAGGGTTAGGGTTAGGTTTAGGGTGAGGGTTAGGGTATGGCTTAGGGTACGGGTTCGGTGAGGGGTTCGGGTAGGGCGTAGGGTATGGGTTAGGGTTAGGGTTAGGGTTAGGGTGAGGGTTAGGGCTCGGTTTAGGGTACAGGTTAGGATTAGTGTACGCGTTAGGGTTAGGGTACGTGTTAGGGTTAGGGTACGCTTTAGGGTGAGAGTAGTTATTAAACCTATCCCACTCTCTAGATACCCCTTAGCACGTAAAGGAATATTATTTGGGGGTCCAGCCATGGAGAAGAGTTTAGACACTAGGAGAAGATAAGGAAAACACCCATTATCACGAAATCACATTAGGATTCTCTTTTTAACCTGTTCCTTAAAACACTATTGCTTAGGAAATCTATTGGAGGCAGAAGCAGTCAAGGGTAGCTTAGGGTTAGGGTTAGGGTTAGGGTGAGGGTTAGGGTACGGCTTAGGGTACGGGTTCGGGGAGGGGTTCGGGTACGGCGTAGGGTATGGGATAGGGTTAGGGTTAGGGTTAGTGTTTGGGTTAGGGCTCGGTTTAGGGTACGGGTTAGGATTAGGGTACGCGTTAGGGTTAGGGTAGGGGTTAGGGTTAGGGTATGCGATAGGGTGAGGTTACTTATTAAACCTATCCCACTCTCTAGATACCCCTTAGCACGTAAAGGAATATTATTTGGGGGTCCAGCCATGGAGAAGAGTTTAGACACTAGGAGAAAATAAGGAACACACCCATTATCAAGAAATCACATTAGGATTCTCTTTTTAACCTGTTCCTTAAAACACTAGTGCTTAGGAAATCTATTGGAGGCAGAAGCAGTCAAGGGTAGCTTAGGGTTAGGGTTAGGGTTAGGGTACGGCTTAGGGTACGGGTTCGGGGAGGGGTTCGGGTAGGGCGTAGGGTATGGGTTAGGGTTAGGGTTAGGGTTAGTGTTAGGGTTCGGGCTCTGTTTAGGGTACGGGTTAGGATTAGGGTACGCGTTAGTGTTAGGGTAGGGGTTAGGGTTATGGTACGCACTAGGGTGAGGGTAGTTATTAAACCTATCCCACTCTCTAGATACCCCTGAGCACGTAAAGGAATATTATTTGGGGGTCCAGCCATGGAGAAGAGTTTAGACACTAGGAGAAGATAAGGAACACACCCATTATCAAGAAATCACATTAGGATTCTCTTTTTAACCTGTTCCTTAAAACACTAGTGCTTAGGAAATCTATTGGAGGCAGAAGTAATCAAGGGTAGCTTAGGGTTAGAGTTAGAGTTAGAGTGAGGGTTAGGGTACGGCATAGGGTACGGGTTCGGGGAGGGGTTATGGTACGGCGTACGGTATGGGTTAGGGTTAGGGTTACGGTTAGTGTTAGGGTTAGGGCTCGGTTTAGGGTACGGGTTAGGATTAGGGTACGCGTTAGGGTTAGGGTAGGGGTTACAGTTAGGGTACGCTTTAGGGTGAGAGTAGTTATTAAACCTATCCCACTCTCTAGATACCCCTTAGCACGTAAAGGAATATTATTTGGGGGTCCAGCCATGAAGAAGAGCTTAGACACTAGGAGAAGATAAGGAACACACCCATTATCAAGAAATCACATTAGGATTCTCTTTTTAACTTGTTCCTTAAAACACTAGTGCTTAGGAAATCTATTGGAGGCAGAAGCAGTCAAGGGTAGCTTAGGGTTAGGGTAAGGGTGAGGGGGAGGGTTAGGGTACGGCTTAGGGTACGGGTTCGGTGAGGCGTTCGGGTAGGGCATAGGGTATGGGTTAGGGTTAGGGTTAGCGCTAGTGTTAGGTTGAGGGCTCGGTTTAGGGTACGGGTTAGGATTAGGGTACGCGTTAGGGTTAGGGTAGGGGTTAGGGTTAGGGTACGCGTTAGGGTGAGGGTAGTTATTAAACCTATCCCACTCTCTAGATACCCCTTAGCACGTAAAGGAATATTATTTGGGGGTCCAGCCATGGAGAAGAGTTTAGACACTAGGAGAAGATAAGGAACACACCCATTATCAAGAAATCACATTAGGATTCTCTTTTTAACCTGTTCCTTAAAACACTAGTGCTTAGGAATTCTATTGGAGGCAGAAGCAGTCAAGGGTAGCTTAGGGTTAGGGTTAGGGTGAGGGTGAGGGTTAGGGTACGGATTAGGGTACGGGTTCGGGGAGGGGTTCGGGTAGGGCGTAGGGTATGGTTTAGGGTTAGGGTTAGGGTTAGTGTTAGGGTTAGGGCTCGGTTTAGGGTACGGGTTAGGATTAGGGTACGCGTTAGTGTTAGGGTAGGGGTTAGGGTTAGGGTACGCGATAGGGTGAGGTTAGTTATTAAACCTATCACACTCTTTAGATACCACTTAGCATGTAAAGGAATATTATTTGTGGGTCCAGCCATGGAGAAGAGTTTAGACACTAGGAGAAGATAAGGAACACACCCATTATCACGAACTCACATTAGGATTCTCTTTTTAACCTGTTCCTTAAAACACTATTGCTTAGGAAATCTATTGGAGGCAGAAGCAGTCATGGGTAGCTTAGGGTTAGGGTTAGGGTTAGGGTGAGGATTAGGGTACGGCTTAGGGTACGGGTTCGAGGAGGGGTTCGGGTAGGGCGTAGGGTATGGGTTAGGGTTAGGGTTAGGGTTAGTGTTAGGGTTAGGGCTCGGTTTAGGGTACGGGTTAGGATTAGGGTACGCGTTAGTGTTAGGGTAGGGGTTAGGGTTAGGGTACGCGATAGGGTGAGGTTAGTTATTAAACCTATCCCACTCTCTAGATACCCCTTAGCACGTAAAGGAATATTATTTGGGGGTCCAGCCATGGAGAAGAGTTTAGACACTAGGAGAAGATAAGGAACACACCCATTATCAAGAAATCACATTAGGATTCTCTTTTTAACCTGTACCTTAAAACACTAGTGCTTAGGAAATCTATTGGAGGCAGAAGCAGTCAAGGGTAGCTTAGGGTTAGGGTTAGCGTTAGGGTACGGCTTAGGGTACGGGTTCGGGGAGGGGTTCGGGTAGGGTGTAGGGTATGGGTTAGGGTTAGGGTTAGGGTTAGTGTTAGGATTAGGGCTCGGTTTAGGGTACGGGTTAGGATTAGGGTACGCGTTAGGGTTAGGGTAGGGGTTAGGGTTAGGGTTCGCGTTAGGGTGAGGGTAGTTATTAAACCTTTCACACGCTCTAGATACCACCTAGCACGTAAAGGAATATTATTTGGGGGTCCAGCCATGGAGAAGTGTTTAGACACTAGGAGAAGATAAGGAACACACCCATTATCACGAAATCACATTAGGATTCTCTTTTTAACCTGTTCCTTAAAACACTAGTGCTTAGGAAATCTATTGGAGGCAGAAGCAGTCAAGGGTAGCTTAGGGTTAGGGTTAGGGTTAGGGTGAGGGTTAGGGTATGGCTTAGGGTACGGGTTTCGGGTTGGGATTCGGGTAGGGCCTAGGGTATGGGTTAGGGTGAGGGTTAGGGTTAGTGTTAGGGTTCGGTCTCGGTTTAGGGTACGGGTTAGGATTAGGGTACGCGTTAGTGTTAGGGTAGGGGTTAGGGTTATGGTACGCACTAGGGTGAGTGTAGTTATTAAACCTATCCCACTGTCTAGATACCCCTGAGCACGTAAAGGAATATTATTTGGGGGTCCAGCCATGGAGAACAGTTTAGACACTAGGAGAAGATAAGGAACACACCCATTATCAAGAAATCATATTAGGATTCTCTTTTTAAACTGTTCCTTAAAACACTAGTGCTTAGGAAATCTATTGGAGGCAGAAGCAATCAAGGGTAGCTTAGGGTTAGAGTTAGAGTTAGGGTGAGGGTTAGGGTACGGCTTACGGTACGGGTTCGGGGAGGGGTTGGGTAGGGCGTAGGGTATGGGTTAGGGTTAGGGTTAGGGTTAGGGTTAGGGTTAGGGTTAGGGCTCGGTTTAGGGTACAGGTTAGGATTAGGGTACGCGTTAGGGTTAGGGTACGGGTTAGGGTTAGGGTACGCTTTAGGGTGAGAGTAGTTATTAAACCTATCCCACTCTCTAGATACCCCTTAGCACGTAAAGGAATATTATTTGGGGGTCCAGCCATGGAGAAGAGCTTAGACACTAGGAGAAGATAAGGAACACACCCATTATCAAGAAATCACATTAGGATTCTCTTTTTAACTTGTTCCTTAAAACACTAGTGCTTAGGAAATCTATTGGAGGCAGAAGCAGTCAAGGGTAGCTTAGGGTTAGGGTAAGGGTGAGGGTGAGGTTTAGGGTACGGCTTAGGGTACGGGTTCGGGGAGGGGTTCGGGTAGGGCGTAGGGTATGGGTTAGGGTTAGGGATAGGGTTAGTGTTAGGGTTAGGGCTCGGTTTAGGGTACGGGTTAGGATTAGGGTACGCGTTAGTGTTAGGGTAGGGGTTAGGGTTAGGGTACGCGTTAGGGTGGGGGTAGTTATTAAACCTATCACACTCTCTAGATACCCCTTAGCACGTAAAGGACTATTATTTGGGGGTCCAGCCATGGAGAAGAGTTTAGACACGAGGAGAAGATAAGGAACACACCCATTATCAAGAAATCACAATGTGATTCTCTTTTTAAACTGTTCCTTAAAACACTAGTGCTTAGGAACTCTATTGGAGGCAGAAGCAGTCAAGGGTAGCTTAGGGTTAGGGTTAGGGTTAGGGTGAGGGTTAGGGTACGGCTTAGGGTACGGGTTCGGGGAGGGGTTCGGGTAGGGCGTAGGGTATGGGTTAGGGTTAGGGTTAGGGCTAGTGTTAGGGTTAGGGCTCGGTTTAGGGTACGGGTTAGGATTAGGGTATGCGTTAGGGTTAGGGTAGGGGTTAGGTTTAGGATACGCGTTAGGGTGAGGGAAGTTATTAAACCTATCCCACTCTCTAGATACCCCTTAGCACGAAAAGGAATATTATTTGGGGGTCCAGCCATGGAGAAGAGTTTAGACACGAGAAGATAAGGAACACACCCATTATCAAGAAATCACATTAGGATTCTCTTTTTAACCTGTTCCTTAAATCACTAGTGCTTAGGAAATCTATTGGAGGCAGAAGCAGTCAAGGGTAGCTTAGGGATAGGGTTAGGGTTAGGGTACGGCTTAGGGTACGGGTTCGGGGAGGGGTTCGGGTAGGGCGTAGGGTATGGGTTAGGGTTAGGGTTAGGGTTAGTGTTAGGGTTAGGGCTCGGTTTAGGGTACGGGTTAGGATTATGGTACGCGTTAGGGTTAGGGTAGGGGTTAGGGTTAGGGTATGCGATAGGGTGAGGTTACTTATTAAACCTATCCCACTCTCTAGATACCCCTTAGCACGTAAAGGAATATTATTTGGGGGTCCAGCCATGGAGAAGAGTTTAGACACTAGGAGAAAATAAGGAACACACCCATTATCAAGAAATCACATTAGGATTCTCTTTTTAACCTGTTCCTTAAAACACTAGTGCTTAGGAAATCTATTGGAGGCAGAAGCAGTCAAGGGTAGCTTAGGGTTAGGGTTAGGGTTAGGGTGAGGGTTAGGGTACGGCTTAGGGTACGGGTTCGGGGAGGGGTTCGGGTAGGGCGTAGGGTATGGGATAGGGATAGGGTTAGGGTTAGTGTTAGGGTGAGGGCTCGGTTTAGGGTACGGGTTAGGATTAGGGTACGCGTTAGGGTTAGGGTAGGGGTTAGGGTTAGGGTACGCGTTAGGGTGAGGGTAGTTATTAAACCTATCCCACTCTCTAGATACCCCTTAGCACGTAAAGGAATATTATTTGGGGGTCCAGCCATGGAGAAGAGTTTAGACACTAGGAGAAGATAAGGAACACACCCATTATCAAGAAATCACATTAGGATTCTCTTTTTAACCTGTTCCTTAAAACACTAGTGCTTAGGAATTCTATTGGAGGCAGAAGCAGTCAAGGGTAGCTTAGGGTTAGGGTTAGGGTGAGGGTGAGTGTTAGGGTACGGATTAGGGTACGGGTTCGGGGAGGGGTTCGGGTAGGGCGTAGGGTATGGTTTAGGGTTAGGGTTAGGGTTAGTGTTAGGGTTAGGGCTCGGTTTAGGGTACGGGTTAGGATTAGGGTACGCGTTAGTGTTAGGGTAGGGGTTAGGGTTAGGGTACGCGATAGGGTGAGGTTAGTTATTAAACCTATCACACTCTTTAGATACCACTTAGCACGTAAAGGAATATTATTTGTGGGTCCAGCCATGGAGAAGAGTTTAGACACTAGGAGAAGATAAGGAACACACCCATTATCACGAACTCACATTAGGATTCTCTTTTTAACCTGTTCCTTAAAACACTATTGCTTAGGAAATCTATTGGAGGCAGAAGCAGTCATGGGTAGCTTAGGGTTAGGGTTAGGGTTAGGGTGAGGATTAGGGTACGGCTTAGGGTACGGGTTCGGGGAGGGGTTCGGGTAGGGTGTAGGGTATGGGTTAGGGTTAGGGTTAGGGTTAGTGTTAGGGTTAGGGCTCGGTTTAGGGTACGGGTTAGGATTAGGGTACGCGTTAGTGTTAGGGTAGGGGTTAGGGTTAGGGTACGCGATAGGGTGAGGTTAGTTATTAAACCTATCCCACTCTCTAGATACCCCTTAGCACGTAAAGGAATATTATTTGGGGGTCCAGCCATGGAGAAGAGTTTAGACACTAGGAGAAGATAAGGAACACACCCATTATCAAGAAATCACATTAGGATTCTCTTTTTAACCTGTTCCTTAAAACACTAGTGCTTAGGAAATCTATTGGAGGCAGAAGCAGTCAAGGGTAGCTTAGGGTTAGGGTTAGGGTTAGGGTGAGGGTTAGGGTATGGCTTAGGGTACGGGTTTCGGGTTGGGGTTCGGGTAGGGCGTAGGGTATGGGTTAGGGTTAGGGTTAGGGTTAGTGTTAGTGTTCGGTCTCGGTTTAGGGTACGGGTTAGGATTAGGGTACGCGTTAGTGTTAGGGTAGGGGTTAGGGTTATGGTACGCACTAGGGTGAGTGTAGTTATTAAACCTATCCCACTCTCTAGATACCCCTGAGCACGTAAAGGAATATTATTTTGGGGGTCCAGCCATGGAGAAGAGTTTAGACACTAGGAGAAGATAAGAAACACACCCATTATCAAGAAATCATATTAGGATTCTCTTTTTAAACTGTTCCTTAAAACACTAGTGCTTAGGAAATCTATTGGAGGCAGAAGCAATCAAGGGTAGCTTAGGGTTAGAGTTAGAGTTAGGGTGAGGGTTAGGGTACGGCTTACGGTACGGGTTCGGGGAGGGGTTGGGTAGGGCGTAGGGTATGGGTTAGGGTTAGGGTTAGGGTTAGGGTTAGGGTTAGGGTTAGGGCTCGGTTTAGGGTACAGGTTAGGATTAGGGTACGCGTTAGGGTTAGGGTACGGGTTAGGGTTAGGGTATGCTTTAGGGTGAGAGTAGTTATTAAACCTATCCCACTCTCTAGATACCCCTTAGCACGTAAAGGAATATTATTTGGGGGTCCAGCCATGGAGAAGAGCTTAGACACTAGGAGAAGATAAGGAACACACCCATTATCAAGAAATCACATTAGGATTCTCTTTTTAACTTGTTCCTTAAAACACTAGTGCTTAGGAAATCTATTGGAGGCAGAAGCAGTCAAGGGTAGCTTAGGGTTAGGGTAAGGGTGAGGGTGAGGGTTAGGGTACGGCTTAGGGTACGGGTTCGGGGAGGGGTTCGGGTAGGGCGTAGGGTATGGGTTAGGGTTAGGGATAGGGTTAGTGTTAGGGTTAGGGCTCGGTTTAGGGTACGGGTTAGGATTAGGGTACGCGTTAGTGTTAGGGTAGGGGTTAGGGTTAGGGTACGCGTTAGGGTGGGGGTAGTTATTAAACCTATCACACTCTCTAGATACCCCTTAGCACGTAAAGGACTATTATTTGGGGGTCCAGCCATGGAGAAGAGTTTAGACACGAGGAGAAGATAAGGAACACACCCATTATCAAGAAATCACAATGTGATTCTCTTTTTAAACTGTTCCTTAAAACACTAGTGCTTAGGAACTCTATTGGAGGCAGAAGCAGTCAAGGGTAGCTTAGGGTTAGGGTTAGGGTTAGGGTGAGGGTTAGGGTACGGCTTAGGGTACGGGTTCGGGGAGGGGTTCGGGTAGGGCGTAGGGTATGGGTTAGGGTTAGGGTTAGGGCTAGTGTTAGGGTTAGGGCTCGGTTTAGGGTACGGGTTAGGATTAGGGTATGCGTTAGGGTTAGGGTAGGGGTTAGGTTTAGGATACGCGTTAGGGTGAGGGAAGTTATTAAACCTATCCCACTCTCTAGATACCCCTTAGCACGAAAAGGAATATTATTTGGGGGTCCAGCCATGGAGAAGAGTTTAGACACGAGAAGATAAGGAACACACCCATTATCAAGAAATCACATTAGGATTCTCTTTTTAACCTGTTCCTTAAATCACTAGTGCTTAGGAAATCTATTGGAGGCAGAAGCAGTCAAGGGTAGCTTAGGGATAGGGTTAGGGTTAGGGTACGGCTTAGGGTACGGGTTCGGGGAGGGGTTCGGGTAGGGCGTAGGGTATGGGTTAGGGTTAGGGTTAGGGTTAGTGTTAGGGTTAGGGCTCGGTTTAGGGTACGGGTTAGGATTAGGGTACGCGTTAGGGTTAGGGTAGGGGTTAGGGTTAGGGTATGCGATAGGGTGAGGTTATTTATTAAACCTATCCCACTCTCTACATACCCCTTAGCACGTAAAGGAATATTATTTGGGGGTCCAGCCATGGAGAAGAGTTTAGACACTAGGAGAAAATTAGGAACACACCCATTATCAAGAAATCACATTAGGATTCTCTTTTTAACCTGTTCCTTAAAACACTAGTGCTTAGGAAATCTATTGGAGGCAGAAGCAGTCAAGGGTAGCTTAGGGTTAGGTTTAGGGTTAGGGTGAGGGTTAGGGTATGGCTTAGGGTACGGGTTCGGGGAGGGGTTCGGGTAGGGCGTAGGGTATGGGTTAGGGTTAGGGTTAGGGTTAGTGTTAGGGTTAGGGCTCGGTTTAGGGTACGGGTTAGGATTAGGGTACGCGTTAGGGTTAGGGTAGGGTTTAGGGTTAGGGTACGCGTTAGGGTGAGGGTTGTTATTAAACCTATCCCACTCTCTACATACCCCTGAGCACGTAAAGGAATATTATTTGGGGGTCCAGCCATGGAGAAGAGTTTAGACACGAGGAGAAGATAAGGAACACACCCATTATCAAGAAATCACATTAGGATTCTCTTTTTAACCTGTTCCTTAAAACACTAGTGCTTAGGAAATCTATTGGAGGCAGAAGCAGTCAAGGGTAGCTTAGGGTTAGGGTTAGGGTTAGGGTACGGCTTAGGGGAGGGGTTCGGGTAGGGCATAGGGTATGTTTTAGGGTTAGGGTTAGGGTTAGTGTTAGGGTTAGGGCTCGGTTTAGGGTACGGGTTAGGATTAGGGTACGCGTTAGTGTTAGGGTAGGGGTTAGGGTTAGGGTACGCGATAGGGTGAGGTTAGTTATTAAACCTATCCACTCTTTAGATACCCCTTAGCACGTAAACGAATATTATTTGTGGGTCCAGCCATGGAGAAGAGTTTAGACACTAGGAGAAGATAAGGAACACACCCATTATCACGAAATCACATTAGGATTCTCTTTTTAACCTGTTCCTTAAAACACTATTGCTTAGGAAATCTATTGGAGGCAGAAGCAGTCAAGGGTAGCTTAGGGTTAGGGTTAGGGTTAGGGTACGGCTTAGAGTAACGGGTTCGGGGAGGGGTTCGGCTAGGGCGTAGGGTATGTGTTAGGGTTAGGGTTAAGGTTAGTGTTAGGGTTAGGGCTCGGTTTAGGGTACGGGTTAGGATTAGGGTACGCGTTAGGGTTAGGGTAGGGGTTAGGGTTAGGGTATGCGATAGGGTGAGGTTACTTATTAAACATATCCCACTCTCTAGATACCCCTGAGCACGTAAGGAATATTATTTGGGGGTCCAGCCATGGAGAAGAGTTTAGACACTAGGAGAAAATAAGGAACACACCCATTATCAAGAAATCACATTAGGATTCTCTTTTTAACCTGTTCCTTAAAACACTAGTGCTTAGGAAATCTATTGGAGGCAGAAGCAGTCAAGGGTAGCTTAGGGTTAGGGTTAGGTTAGGGTACGGCTTAGGGTACGGGTTCGGGGAGGGGTTCGGGTAGGGCGTAGGGTATGGGTTAGGGTTAGGGTTAGGGTTAGTGTTAGGGTTCGGGCTCTGTTTAGGGTACGGGTTAGGATTAGGGTACGCGTTAGTGTTAGGGTAGGGGTTAGGGTTATGGTACGCACTAGGGTGAGGGTAGTTATTAAACCTATCCCACTCTCTAGATACCCCTGAGCACGTAAAGGAATATTATTTGGGGGTCCAGCCATGGAGAAGAGTTTAGACACTAGGAGAAGATAAGGAACACACCCATTATCAAGAAATCACATTAGGATTCTCTTTTTAACCTGTTCCTTAAAACACTAGTGCTTAGGAAATCTATTGGAGGCAGAAGCAGTCAAGGGTAGCTTAGGGATAGGGTTAGGGTTAGGGTACGGCTTAGGGTACGGGTTCGGGGAGGGGTTCGGGTAGGGCGTAGGGTATGGGTTAGGGTTAGGGTTAGCGTTAGTGTTAGGGTTAGGGCTCGGTTTAGGGTACGGGTTAGGATTATGGTACGCGTTAGGGTTAGGGTAGGGGTTAGGGTTAGGGTATGCGATAGGGTGAGGTTACTTATTAAACCTATCCCACTCTCTGGATACCCCTTAGCACGTAAAGGAATATTATTTGGGGGTCCAGCCATGGAGAAGAGTTTAGACACTAGGAGAAAATAAGGAACACACCCATTATCAAGAAATCACATTAGGATTCTCTTTTTAACCTGTTCCTTAAAACACTAGTGCTTAGGAAATCTATTGGAGGCAGAAGCAGTCAAGGGTAGCTTAGGGTTAGGGTTAGGGTTAGGGTGAGGGTTAGGGTACGGCTTAGGGTACGGGTTCGGGGAGGGGTTCGGGTAGGGCGTAGGGTATGGGATAGGGATAGGGTTAGGGTTAGTGTTAGGGTTAGGGCTCGGTTTAGGGTACGGGTTAGGATTAGGGTACGCGTTAGTGTTAGGGTAGTGGTTAGGGTTAGGGTACGCGATAGGGTGAGGTTAGTTATTAAACCTATCCCACTCTCTAGATACCCCTTAGCACGTAAAGGAATATTATTTGGGGGTCCAGCCATGGAGAAGAGTTTAGACACTAGGAGAAAATAAGGAACACACCCATTATCAAGAAATCACTTTAGGATTCTCTTTTTAACCTGTTCCTTAAAACACTAGTGCTTAGGAAATCTATTGGAGGCAGAAGCAGTCAAGGGTAGCTTAGGGATAGGGTTAGGGTTAGGGTACGGCTTAGGGTACGGGTTCGGGGAGGGGTTCGGGTAGGGCGTAGGGTATGGGTTAGGGTTAGGGTTAGGGTTAGTGTTAGGGTTAGGGCTCGGTTTAGGGTACGGGTTAGGATTAGGGTACGCGTTAGGGTTAGGGTAGGGGTTAGGGTTAGGGTATGCGATAGGGTGAGGTTACTTATTAAACCTATCCCACTCTCTACATACCCCTTAGCACGTAAAGGAATATTATTTGGGGGTCCAGCCATGGAGAAGAGTTTAGACACTAGGAGAAAATAAGGAACACACCCATTATCAAGAAATCACATTAGGATTCTCTTTTTAACCTGTTCCTTAAAACACTAGTGCTTAGGAAATCTATTGGAGGCAGAAGCAGTCAAGGGTAGCTTAGGGTTAGGTTTAGGGTTAGGGTGAGGGTTAGGGTATGGCTTAGGGTACGGGTTCGGGGAGGGGTTCGGGTAGGGCGTAGGGTATGGGTTAGGGTTAGGGTTAGGGTTAGTGTTAGGGTTAGGGCTCGGTTTAGGGTACGGGTTAGGATTAGGGTACGCGTTAGGGTTAGGGTAGGGTTTAGGGTTAGGGTACGCGTTAGGGTGAGGGTTGTTATTAAACCTATCCCACTCTCTAGATACCCCTGAGCACGTAAAGGAATATTATTTGGGGGTCCAGCCATGGAGAAGAGTTTAGACACGAGGAGAAGATAAGGAACACACCCATTATCAAGAAATCACATTAGGATTCTCTTTTTAACCTGTTCCTTAAAACACTAGTGCTTAGGAAATCTATTGGAGGCAGAAGCAGTCAAGGGTAGCTTAGGGTTAGGGTTAGGGTTAGGGTACGGCTTAGGGGAGGGGTTCGGGTAGGGCATAGGGTATGTTTTAGGGTTAGGGTTAGGGTTAGTGTTAGGGTTAGGGCTCGGTTTAGGGTACGGGTTAGGATTAGGGTACGCGTTAGTGTTAGGGTACGGGTTAGGGTTAGGGTACGCGATAGGGTGAGGTTAGTTATTAAACCTATCACACTCTTTAGATACCCCTTAGCACGTAAACGAATATTATTTGTGGGTCCAGCCATGGAGAAGAGTTTAGACACTAGGAGAAGATAAGGAACACACCCATTATCACGAAATCACATTAGGATTCTCTTTTTAACCTGTTCCTTAAAACACTATTGCTTAGGAAATCTATTGGAGGCAGAAGCAGTCAAGGGTAGCTTAGGGTTAGGGTTAGGGTTAGGGTACGGCTTAGAGTACGGGTTCGGGGAGGGGTTCGGCTAGGGCGTAGGGTATGTGTTAGGGTTAGGGTTAGGGTTAGTGTTAGGGTTAGGGCTCGGTTTAGGGTACGGGTTAGGATTAGGGTATGCGTTAGGGTTAGGGTAGGGGTTAGGGTTAGGGTATGCGATAGGGTGAGGTTACTTATTAAACATATCCCACTCTCTAGATACCCCTGAGCACGTAAAGGAATATTATTTGGGGGTCCAGCCATGGAGAAGAGTTTAGACACTAGGAGAAAATAAGGAACACACCCATTATCAAGAAATCACATTAGGATTCTCTTTTTAACCTGTTCCTTAAAACACTAGTGCTTAGGAAATCTATTGGAGGCAGAAGCAGTCAAGGGTAGCTTAGGGTTAGGGTTAGGGTTAGGGTACGGCTTAGGGTACGGGTTCGGGGAGGGGTTCGG